>NC_042297.1:9360540-9695442 GCF_901000725.2 Takifugu rubripes | reverse complement strand
AACTTTCAAACCCAATTCTCTCACAAGGTTCCTTTTGACGACATAACAGCTGCATCGCGATAAAAGAGAAAATATTTTCACTGTGATTCTGCTGCAGGTTCAGGATGACTGGAAATATGTTGCCATGGTAATCGACAGGATCTTCCTGTGGGTTTTTGTCCTCGTGTGCATCCTGGGAACAGCCGGTCTCTTCCTACAGCCTCTATTGCTCGCAGAGGACATTTAATCCGATCCAGAATCTAAAAACTGTGGAACTGCGTTCTGCTAAAGCTCAAGAAAAAAAAAAAGCTGACACCCAGAGGAAAAACAGATTTCTTGAGATTCTTTCTAAATCTATGTACATTAATATCCTTGGGCAATCTTTTATTAGGGAAGTCTATGTAGCATTTGAACGTCCAATCATTAGAAAAAAGAAAATATTTATCTCTCTGTGGCATCGAAATGCATCCAAATGAGTCCACAGTTTGGCGGGTCTCATATGGTTCTTCGGCAAGTTGTGGGTGACACCATGCGGCGGATGTTGGTATTGCATTACACGACATTGATCACCTATTTCTGTCTGTTTTTGTTTGATGACTAGGTGAACATGTCAATATCCAAACGTTATGGTAAATGTACATTAAGCTGAAAATGTCATGTGCAAATAATCATAAAGTAAATTTCCATTTTAACGTATGTATTCTCTGTAACTACGGCTTAAAAAATACTCTTCTGCAGTTTCTCAAACACTAGCAGGATCTCTGAGAGAAAGTGGGTTCAAAAAGGTTACTGAGACTCTGTAATAGTGTTTATCATCATTCTTCAGAGCTCACTCAGCTTATTGGATCACAAACAATAAAGTGATAAAGGACCTAATTGGATTCCTCCTTTTTGCTTCCGGGCTAATAAAAAATAAAGAAAACAATAGTCTGCTTTCTATCAGGCAGCTCAATAACACAATGCCAACAACATGCTACTACAGACTCTTACTGGTCTTATATGGCTCAACTCATGGTTGTGGGTTACTTTCCTGCAGCTGATGCACTAAATCGGTGGCAGACTTGAAACATTTTTTGCATTTTATTGATTATATACCAAAACCTAACGACAACAGTTAAAGAAATGGATTTCAGCCAGAAGTGTGTGTGACCGATTGAGCAGTATCTGTGTGTCTTTCTCAGCAGTTACTGTAATCTGTGGATTTCCTGTTTGAAGCGCTTGATAACATCACTGCTATCCACATGAACTATAAATATCGCGTCTTAAAGAGGACATAAAGTACACTAAGCTGTGTCATAACAACATGTTGCAGACTAATAGCCTGCAGCCAGGGAAGCTGACAGGTAATATTGCCCCAATATAACCTGTTCCTGTGGAATGTTTTAGAAATGAATTTACCTTTTTACATATTACTGACAAATCTGTTTTCCAGTGAAAGTCTGCCCTTTATTGCCCATTCTGTTTTTGTTGGTACTGTCAAGAGGCTGTGTTTGTGTTGGTGACATGAGAATCCGTTCCCTTCTTTTTATAGAGCATATAGACCCGCAGGCCTCATCAAACTGCTCTTCAGCTTGCAGCACCTCTGAGGCTTTAGTTTTCAGTCATAAATTGGTGGATACCATGTTAGAGACATGGAGGAGTTCCACAGAGAACAAATGGAAGACAGACAATTTGGGATATCTTCTGCATTGATGGGATGCTGAGCCAGGATGGGTAGCTCTCTATTAATGTTACATTCCCACCCTCATCCATGGACATGAGATGTGTCCTGTTGGGAGGAGACGACAACATCGTCAGCCTCACAAACTGCATGATGGATACAGACTATAGTACCACCAAGGCTGGACCTGGGATCACTCCTGACATAAAGGCCCTGTACAGAGACAGCTGAGGAAGAGGATCGGAGGGGGGAGGTGAAGACGATGAAGGATCAGCTGCAGCAGGACAAACGGGACTGTCCCTGTCCCCTTTCTTTTCACCATGTGCTAAACTGCACACTTGTCTCAGCACCGTGTGAACTGAACATCCACAGAAGATCTCCACCATCACAGATGAGGACGAGAGGGACTTTGTGGACTGCTGCCCTCTATACCGTCAGAGCAGATACCTCCTTAGAAAACTTGGGTCATTTGGGGTACAGACAGGATGACTTAACAAGCTGGTAAAGAAAGGAGGACAAGAGGATGATGCCACAACTCTTGTCCATCATGGAGAACACTTCCCACCCCCTGCAGGAGACGGTGACCTCACTGGGAGCTCCTTCAGGTGTCCTAAGCAGAGGTCCTCCCTTCCTGCTGCAGTATTCAACTATTCAACCAATAGTAGTTCAGTTCACCCCCAACCAACAATAAAAACAGGAGAAACACCTGTCAACAAGAGAAACACCTGTCAACAAGAGAAACACCTGCCAATAAGAGAAACACCTGCCAATAAGAGAAACACCTGTCAACAAGAGAAACACCTGTCAATAAGAGAAACACCTGCCAATAAGAGAAACACCTGTCAACAAGAGAAACACCTGTCAATAAGAGAAACACCTGCCAATAAGAGAAACACCTGTCAATAAGAGAAACACCTGCCAATAAGAGAAACACCTGTCAACAAGAGAAACACCTGTCAATAAGAGAAACACCTGCCAATAAGAGAAACACCTGTCCACTGTGTACAACTGCCTTGTACTTTTTAAACGACTACTACTTGCTTCTTGATTCTGCAATTTTCTATGTTGCATATTGTGCACATTAATCTCGTAAAGGAGGACGTACACCTGTGCACTACGTGCATTGTGTGTTGCTCGCTGTACTTTTTTTGCTGCTCTAACACTGCAAATTTCACCGCTGTGGGCATCAAGTGTTCAAACTGAGACCCTTAGACAGGAAGTACAATATGTTATAATAGTTTCACCCTGTGGTTGTCAGACGCATCTCTGATGCAGGTCATAGTTTAGAAGAGTCTGGAGTTTAACGTGTTCATACTCATGAAGATAATTGTTGTTCTTCTCTGTAAGTATATAAACATTGAATTCAAGTCTTTTTTTCACTGCCAGGGAGAATTTCACCTCTGCTTTCCTTCCAGGCGGCTTTGCCTGTCAGGTCTTTGCTCAAACAAACGGTGAGCTTTACAGTCACCCTTGGTGGGATGCTGTTGGATAACTTTGACTAGTTTTGATACTAAATCTCTGGCACAACAACTGTTAACAGGTGTTTTTCCTGCAAAGATTCTCTCCAACCAGAAAGTGGTAAGTGAGAGCAGTGATCTTTATATCACCTGTAGCATCACTGGCTCCAAGAAACCTTCAGCTGCACAAGGTTTTATACATCTGTGCAAAGATGGCCGCGTTGTCAGAAAGAAGCAGCAGAAGCCAAATCAAAAGGACACGTTCTTCATCATCCGCGTTGGTCTCCATGACGGTGGAAACTACAGCTGCGTTTTCTCTGTCAGAGATCTCCCACTTTCTACAGCAGCCGCCACAAGTCTCAACATCATTCCCATTCGTGTAATCGGTATGGATCTTCATCCACCTGCACGTCCGCGTTCAGCCCCGCTGCTCATGTTGTCCTCTGCTTTGCAGCCAATTTTCACCCAGCAGATATTTCGTTTGCTGGGCCGCCAGCTGTCAAGGAGGGAGACGATGTGGCGCTCAGGTGTTCTGTTTCGGACACCCTGCAAACGCTGGGTGGGTGCCAGTTCATCCAGTCCTATCTTATTAAAAATGGCACCATGGTCCAGCTGACGCCATTCAATGCTACGAGGATGGAAGTGGAATTCACCGTCAAGGACGTCGCCTTGAAGGATTCTGGTCATTACAGCTGCGTGGTGCTTCCTTCCAAATGCATCAAAGCTGCTGGGACGGCTCTCTATGGAAATAACAGAGTATTTCTGGAAGTTAAAGGTGAGAGGTTATGATGGCGGTGGCGCCATACCAGTCTCATGAGTTCGGTCATTATTTCTTATAACAAAGTCTATTGCGGTGCATTCCAGGAATGTTTGACCAACAGATAATAATATTTGGAGTGATTATCGGATTGTTAGCTGTGGCTCTGGGCGCCTGTTTCATTAAATGGCGGAGAGCAGGTAAAATCTTAAAGTCTTAAAACAACGCTTGAAAATGTGCTCACATGTTTCTATTGAATCAGTTTGACATTTTTCTATTGTAAAATGCGATTTTAAGATGTTTATTGTGTTTTTCCACCAGTGAACAAAATAAAATTCTGCAATCAATGGTAAGAGTTGCTGGAAAAAGACAGGGAACGTCGTCACAGTATTTTTTTAAGCATATATATTTTAACAGTCACACACACGTGCATTTGTTTCCAGTGAAGTTGGATATGCAACCGTGATGGAGCGGTCGTGCGAGTTAGAAGAACAGCAGGAACAGGCAGGGGGAGACAACCTGGAAGCTCCGAGTGGTGAGCTGAAGTTGGAATTAAATTAAATACATATCACAGACAAACTAATGAAATTTTATATCCCTCCATTTTCATTCATCTCATTATCATTCAACTCTATTGAAAATTTTCATTTCTTGTATATATGGTCTTTTCTTAAAGTCATATTTTCTTCAGACTGCCAGAATTATTATTTAATCATTCTATAGAAACTTCAATCATTATATTAAACTCAATAAATCAAAATTGTAATCAATTGATTTTTATTTAGTGTATGTGCTATTTAACATTTTAAGCCATTTGATCTCTAATCTTGATGCCAAATATTCCATTTTACGAAAAACTAAATTAAAGAAAATTAAAAAAAATAAAATAAAATAAAGAAAACTAAATATACAATCGTACGTATGCTTCAATTTTTAACCTATGCTTGTTTTTTCAAAATATGTCACATTCATTTTCTTTCCAATTTTCTAGATGACTCTTTCAGCATGGATGAGGAAAACATGTAAGAGCAGAAGAATTTCTTAAAATTAAAATTTAGAATTTATTTTTTATCATTTATTTTTAAAGCTTTGTTAGCTTCATGGTCATCATTAACTCCCTGTTTTATGGCTTTATTTTCAGATATGATGACATAAATCTGCATGACAGCAGTCAATAAAGAATGTAAGAGAAAAACTTTATGCTATAAGAGAATATTACTTTGATTTTTAAATGTTTTTTTAAACTTTTATCATGTGAGAATGGCGACAGCATTTCCCAAAAGAACACATAAAATACAATAATACTAAAAGCTCTATTAACAATAATGTGTAGATTAAAATGATGAGAAGCAGAGCAGCTGTCTTGTTCTACTCACGCCGGTGTGGTTTTCTCTAAGTAATTTTAGAGAATTGTTACAGGAAAACCACTTGTTTAACAGCCGAGCGGGCTAGATACCTGTTTGTGGTGAGATTATTGAAAGTGCACGTTTCAAAACTGAGATCACAAGACACACAGTGCTACTTATTTTATGTTTATGGTTTTAAAGTCAATTCAATCATAAATAATCAACCTTTATTTCAAATCATTATACAGCCTTTAAGTTACGCTCATTTTGAACTTACCAAATCACACATGACGATGCTAAATGGGACAGTCTAAAATGAATGAACTAATAATTACGCGACAGAGTTAGTCTAGTCTTTTTGTTCAAAAGGCTCATATGAACAAATGTTTTCAAAAATGAAAGACAATCCAGATGTTGTTTGATTTCTCTTTTCTTACTCAAAATTTTTAATCTTCATCACACGTCTTAAGGTTCAAGATGAACTCTTATTTGCTTGGTACAAACCAGAGGAGAGGGAAGACACCTGGGGATTCTGTTTGCTTCCTATAAAGCCACCCCTCTAACTCTGGGGCTCCTAAATATAGCTTTTACAGCTGTTTGATAAACACACATAATTACTCATTTTTGACTTTACGTTTGCAGATTTTGGTAAATAAACATCTGATCATGGTGGTGCAGGCTAGAATAGTGAGCAGCACAGCTCCAGTTAAGAACAAAACAACATCTACAGAGTGATAGGAATACCAGGGCAGCCTGTAGGACTCAGTCCTCAGGTGAGCTGCACCTTTGTGTCTCATGACAACTCTATCCAGAAGAGGGCGCTGTCCATCGGCTTCATCGGCTTGTCTCTGTGCAGTCCGGAGAGCCTCTGCATGTTCATCCTGTAGGAGGGATCATTCAAAACTCTCTATCAAAGCTGCCAGGAAGTTGTCGTCCTTGTCCACAGTCCTAAGGCTCAGAATCTCAGCTTCCTCCTCTCTCTTTCAGACGCAGCAGGTTGTCATATTGGTCAAAAAACACAGGTAGACCTACAACTGGGACTCCATGATACATAGCTTCCTGAACTCCATTCGTTCCTCCGTGAGCCACAAACAGCTTTTGTTTTGGGATGTCCTAAGAGATCATCTGAGGCATCCAGTTCCACCAGTAAAGTGTTGTTGCCCAGAGTTGCTGGGCTGTCCCCTTCATGTTTCCAGATGATCTTCTGAGGCAACTTAGCAAAAGCTGCCAGACGATCTCATTGGTTATTTCAGCAGGAAGTTTGGCTCGACAAAAGTCCCCAGAGACATGATGATGACTCCATGTTCTCCTGAACTCTGCACAAACTCTTCCAGGTGTTCAGGTAAAGGCTTGGCAGGTTTACACTGGAACCCTCCCATATAGACGACATTAGGCATGGTGGGACGGGGATAACTCAAAACACAAAGTCCACTCTCATCAGCCACAGATCAGCCCCCTGTATTAACCTCACTGTATCTGACTTCTGGGCCAAAGAAAATGATCACAGACAGCCTGATACTGAGGCTGTATTAAAAATAAGTTCTGTGCTTCCCAAATCATATAGAAAAAGAGATTTTGACTCGTTGACTGAAGGTCATTATGTCTGATAGTCCTGAACCTATCACAGGAATGTGAGATAAAGGAGAGGGGGGCAATAGCGAAATGGCCCTCTCCACTCGTTATCCATCGGACATAATAGGCGAGAGGCCAGTTTTCAGAGCATGAGCCAACATCAGACCTGCCCCCCACGCTGGGTCAACGAGGGCGAGGTCATACTTGTTCTCCTTCAAAGTGTTCATCAAGTTTCTGTCTGTGAAGATGTTCGCAGCCATTTGGCATATCAGCCGATGCATCCTGTACATTGAAGTAAACATCCTCCAGCTGCAAACTGACAAAGTTCCAAGCTGGTCTCTCTCCCCTCTCGATGTCAATGATCCTTTTCACGATCGGAATGATAAAGTCGTGATTAAAGCCTTCAGTAACTGGAACGGTGATTGTGTTGTAGTGCTGAGCGCCGTCCTGGATGTACCAGTTCTGGCTGGATCGGATAACATCAACAGTGTGTCCCCGGGAGTGCAGAGCTTCAATGAGGATGTCTATGTTGACCCAGTGACTTCCTTCTAAAGGTACAACCAAATCCTTCCTCCGTGGGAAACTCCCACAGCAAGGACGAGATGGATAGCACAAAAAACGAAAGCTAGCCTTTCCTTGGAGGGACATCTTCAACCTAAAAGACAGACAATTACACAGAAGAAACCTGCAAAATGACCTTCTTTAACAAAGCATCTGCAGAGCAAATCTCTGCTAGGTGGTAGTTTGTTGACGTCCTCTAAACAAAACAGACCTACTGCAGCCTGATTCTCTTCCAGGATTCTCTCTAAGGTCCACAAACTTTCCTGTACCTAAAGTTCATTCCCCATCTGCCGGTGAGGACTGATAGACCGGTGGCCTTTATTATTAGCTCTTATTACATGTTTGAAAAGAGTTGTTATACATATGTCACCAGTGTTGTAAAGCCACATAGAAGCATATTGTTGTGCACTTAATTTTGCATGGAGGCAGCAGAAGTGGAATAAAGACTTACAAGAAACACAAATGTTGTGAATCCTGAAGAATATTTCAGTCCTCTTCCAAAGGTTTGAGACAGAATCCAGCGACCCCTCAATAATCTCTTTCAGACGCTCCAATTGTTCAAATGGTAAGTAAAACACTGATCCCTGCAGGGAATGTAATTAAAACGGGTCAAGGTCAATGGTTCCCTCAGCAGGATAAACACACAAGCTCAGAGGTTCCATGAAGTCTGTGAGGTCACCAAACAGGCAAGAACTACAACAAAAAAAAATCTATAATAACTGGTTCTCTGAGGCCACAATATTATTTACTCTAGTAGGAAAACAGGACTAAACCCACTGAACTTATGACACAGTTCTTTTTTATACATTTTTTGGTGTTAAAATTAAGACATGCATACATAATAACAGTGTGTTTGGCGTGCAAAAAGAGGGGTTTTCCCCCATAATTTAGTGATATTAGTAATATTATGCTGGAATTCTATACAGCTAGTCATAATTAGCTGGTATGGCCCAATCAGAACAGGCCCTGCAGGCTGCATTTGACAGTAGTATAGCATGAATAAGAACAGCAAAACTGGTAAAGCAATGATTTAGTTAGTTAGAATTTTGTCCTTTAAAAACTGATGCAATAGGTTAGTCTGAATGGTTCATTTAAAAGAAAGATATTAAATACAGACCCTGTTTTGCTCATAAACACACCTGTTTCGTATGCAGTGGCTCCAGGATCATCTGTGCTAACGAGTTGTGGTAAAAATTTAACCACATCCAGGAGACCTCACATGAGTGGATTATAGTTAAGCTTTTCTTTCCGATTTTAAAGGATTTCCTATAGTTGGGTCTTATCGGTAAAGTTGTGTGCTGCTCCACAGTGAAAGTCCACACTGAAAACAGATTTTAATGAAAGGAGGTGAAAGTCTGACCCCATGGAACGGATGAAAGGCTCTCCAATGTTGCCATGACGATGACTCGCTTGCTTGTTATTAGCTGTAATGTCAATATATGACCGCATGGTGGCAGTAAGCTCGTTCTTTGGGCAACTGTCCTCTGTCCAGGACAATTATCTGCAGCTATTGTCCCATGAGACAGAATTTATTTACGGTCATTTTATCAGGTAAGTTAGGCTAGATTCAGTTGAATTGTGTTTATTAATCAGCTCCCCTTCTGAATGAAGGATCGGTCCATTGGCTGAGTTAAAATACTCCACGGGAATTCAAGTCACGTCAGGAAGCTCCACCTCTCCCTTCCTCGCATTGTAGAGAACAAAGATGATTATGAAAGGCAGAGTCCACTCTGCTTCAGAGAGTTGCTGGACCACTCATATTGAATATTCCATAATTTTGGGAATCCCAAGAGGGGTGATGATGCAGCCACAGTGTGTATGATTGGTTTTAAAACAAGGATTGCAAAATAGCAGAGATAAGGACCATTTTTATTAAACCATCGTCTAAATGCTACACATTAGCTGAGAGGCTAAAGCAAAGTCCCTGTAAATGAAGACAGGCCTGTTACTCTCCATTTATACAACAAGTAAGGAATTTGGGAATCCACAGGAGTATGAGAGTCATATATTCTTCCAAATGATTCCTTTGTGGCCTCTTTATGTTGTTTTATAAAATCTCGAACAGAGCGCACCCTGTGAGCCCAGGCAAATAAAACCAACAAACTGAATCATGTTGTCAGTAACTTCTCATAACTTTATATTGTATTTTCAGTGTTAAAAAATTAATTTTCCTGGAAAAGGGCCGTTTCCTCAGTGTCTGTCAGTTCCCAAAAACCATGGTCTCATGGTTTGGGACAATGATGCTGGCCCACTTGTAAATCACTGGGATGAAGAGGAGAGCAGAGCCCAGGATGGACACCAAGAGGAAGGCCCAAAGAAACATCCGATCCAGAACCTGGGCTACAAACTTCCAATCTTGGACCACCTAAAGAAAACAAACAGTGTTTTAGAGAAACTCGGGGGATTCCTGACACAAGCAGGCCGACTTTCCACAGAGAGCAGGTGTACGCCTCCACTATTGTGGATCTACTCTCCAAAACCTGAAGTCAGACTTCAATCACACAATCCTAGATGTTCCATGAATGAGATCTTGCTGGAGAGACACAGCAACCCTGTGATCCGGGATTAGTGAAGGTTTGCTTGTATTAAAAAGGTGTGGAAACTTGACGTTACCCACAAAAGAATGTGCAAGCTGCGTATATGGAATAAAAAAATAAACTATTTAAGCATGTCTCCTATCCAGCCCCACTATCTTGAAGCTCTCAGATGTATTAAATGCTATGATGCGCAGAATGAGCAGGTTCCATCCTCAAGGGAAACACTGAATAAACCCAAACAGGGGATCTACACAGTGGCTGGCTTCCCAAGAGCAATCGGAGCCGGTTGTACATCTTTCTGTGATGTTTAGATTTCTGCGTTGGAAATCGTTGAGGGTGTTTATCTCGCTCCCTCTACAAGCACTTCCTTTTGCATTTTTGCCATCATGGAAAAGCAACAGTGCCCAAACTCCTCGTTTAAATACGGCGCTTATACAACCTGTAGCCACTTGGGCAATTGGGGACACAAACCTAGAATACAATTTAGCACTCCTTATCGGACATCTTAATAATCAGACCACTGGAGTGGACCTACTAGTGGTGGGAGCTCTGGTTGATCGGCCAGTAAAAACCAGAAAAGCGAAGTAACTCTCTCCGTTTTCCACCTGTTGTTTTTCCAATTTGCACATCAGCAGGTGGAAGTGCTCTACAATCATGGACTCGTGGGCGTTCAGAGAATGTGTTGCACGTTCCCTTTTATGGATTTTCCTTTTCACTAGAGAGAAACGATGTTGTCAACAGTTTAGGTTCAAAGGAAAATGTGATTTCATGAAAGGAAAGCTGAAATGTGCTCAAAGGACATTGTTTCTATTGTCGAAATAATATAACAAGATTGTTGCTTATTTATTTGACAGAGTGGGAGAAGACATTATTTTAATAAAATAGACTTGGTTATTTATGTTTTCTTCTGTTGTTGATTATGTTTTTACCCAGTTGATTGTTAATTAGTGGTGAGTGACGATCGCCTCACTGGTTACTGGTTTCCTCCACGGAAATAGGAACACCTTGAAATGAATTTCTTTTGCTTTCTTTTTTTTCATGTCTATTGAGGGCAGGAAGCGGCATGTTTGGGAACATGTTTGTGCTTGAAAAGAGTTGAGAGACTTGCTTACTTGCTGGCTCAGCCCTCTGGCGTGAGGATACTGGAGTTAATGTGATGTAAAAAGTCATTTTTCTTTCGTTCTTTGCTTTACACTGAAGCACGCAGTCAAAAAAGATGTAAGTGCCAATAAAGAGGTTATAACACGCTCACCTCTCTGACTTCGTTTTCTTTTCACCACGTGCATGGTTAATATATCGGATAGAATCCAAAGCTGCTTTTAGGTTTTGCCTGGTGGTAAAAGAGAGGCGTGAGTTCCGGTTCCGAGCCCTCTGCCATTCCTAGTCCTCGTGTTCTGGCCGCTCCAGATGTGGCGTAACGGTCCACGTGGCTGCGCATGCACAGCAACTTGGGCAGATGATGCAGGAAAACCCTCCTCACCCAGGGCGCCATATCATTATGCGTGGAGGAGGAGCGGTGGTGGACGTTAATGGCAAAGACGGTAATGACAATGGAAAGAGTTACAAAGATCATGGTGAAAACCAGGTATTCCCCAATCAAAGGGATGGCCTTTGAGGATGACGGAATGATCTCCTCAATGACCAGGAGGAAAACAGTTAGAGACACCAGCACTGAGGTGCAGAGAGAGATCTTCTCCCCACCGTTGGAGGGCAAATAGAAGACAAGGATGGTGAGGAAGGACAGGCCGATGCAGGGGATGATTAGGAAGAGGGTGTAGAAGAGAGGAAGCCTACGGATGATAAAGAAGTAGGTAATAGTGGGATAGGAAGTGCTTCCATCCATCCTCAGTCCCCGACTGCCCGTGGCCTTCACTATTTCCCATTCGCCGTTGTCAAAATAGTCCCTCTTATCCACATGGAAGTCCTCTAGGATGATGTCCACCTTACAAACACACAGTCCAATCGCAGGGTCAGTGGGTGGGTTTTTAATAAATAGACATTGAGGCGGCGAGCCGGCACTCACCTGGGAACCATCATATGTCCAAGAGCCAAACTTCATGGAACAGTTCTGAAGGTCAAAAGGGAAGAAGGTGACATCAATGGTGCAGGCCGACTTGTAATTGGCCGGCGCTGTCCATGTTATAGTGCCATCGTACTTTACGACGGCCTTGGTGATAGTACCCTCAAACCGCCCATCAGAACTTTTGAGAGAAACAACATTCCCATCAGCTCATGGATGGAGTCACTTATTTAATTTGCTTAGTGAGTTATATTTCTCTACATACTTGTCGTAAAGTACAACATCGGGACGCCAGATTCTGTCAGATGGGACTCGGATAATCGTAATGCCCGCATACTCCTCAGGGTTCCATCTAAGTTTCATGTCAGTCCACTCCTACAAGCAGGGAGGAGAAATTAGCCTAGGCGAGCATGCATCTGCTAGAAGTGGCAGACCTAAAGATATAAGAAGCTGTCCCAGATGCTCATGCTTCATGATAATATGGCCTTCTGGTGTCGCCTTCCTCATACAATCCATCACTGTGAATTATAATCAATCTGAAGGTCGTGGTGTGGGGACGATTTATAACATATGCGACAGGCTATGAATAAGGAGTAGCAGAGGCAGGAGGGAGGGAATGAAAGTCCACGTAGGGACTGTCAGTTAGTCAGATGTTACCAGATGAAATCAAAACTGGGTGTGGAGATGCTGACTGGATTCTCCTGATTCCGATGTAAGTCGGAGGTCGTCTCCATAGGGCAACACAACGAATGTTGCTTTTTAAAAAGCTTTTTTAAGGTCAGACTTGCCTGTTTCATCCACACGTTAGTTGTCATTCGCTGATTTTTCTCATCCTGCAATAGAAAAACAGGAGCATTAACTGTAAAATATTTGAATGAAACTCCAATTCAAATGTTTGTTGTTGAGCTGGTGCCAGAAATGAAGTATAATATATAGAAAAGCACTTTTGCTTTGTAGACTAACCCATAAACATAAACTGCTGTCAATATGTCCATTTAGAATTAAGTTTCTTTCTGCAAAGAGACATATGATATTATTTGCTGACATTCCGGATCCAATTTTATTTAAATTAATAAAAATATCATATTATTTCTGATATTACCAATATCAATCTCCACCTTCTAGGCCATGTAAAGAACAATCCATGAGTGAGAACTTTTCCTTCAGGGTTAAACCCAACACAGGCTTCAGTTCCTGTGTGGACAGAGTTAAAAAAAAAAAATGCAATTTGGAATATTCCTTTTCTCACCACATCAACTAGTTGGGAAATGGCCAGTCCAACTTCACCCGGATGGTCTGGTTCAGGTGATCCACTGGGCGAACCCATTTCTGGTAGTTTCCAAAGAGGTATTTGAAGAGCTTGTCCTCTGCTTTTGCACAGGAGGAGAGTTTTGGAACCTCTAGAAGATGTAAAAAGACAGTTATTGTTTTTTTTTTTTTTTTACAGATATGAGACAGTTTATACATAAACACTTATATCAACCCACAAATTTTCTGCAGTATAAAATTGCTAACATCACAGGACTGTTTTCCACTCTCTTATATAACACCACATCACCATAGATTCATTGAATCGACTCCTCAGCCGTGTAGAAAATATTGATCAATCCTTAAATTATTCACGCTTACAGTTAACTTGTCTTTTAAATCATTGACCGATGTGGTTACAAACTTAATTTATGGATGTAGAATGTGACTGGAAATCTACGAAAAGACAGATCACAAATATATAGAGTGGTCTTCTCATTGTACAAAGATCAATAAAGACTAGGCTGCAACGCAATCAATGAGCGTGTCATAAGGAAATGAATGGGTTCTTTTCCCACTATCAGCAGCATCTCGGATGAAAAGGAGGCCGGGAGTCTGCTGGACCTGATGCTAATCTCTTTTAGTGATAAACCTAATGTGCAGACTCAGAGCTATGCTAATAGCTTCCCGGTCATAGAAATTCTTATTTCAGTTGATGAATATATATTATATCGACTTTTATTGTTCATATTTAATGTTGCTTTTAGGGGGGGTAAGCCCATGAAATATGTACAGTGGTGGCCAAAATGAGTACAACATTTGGCATATTTTCACAGGTTTCAGTTGTTTTAGTTGTATTGGACTTTATAATGAACATTCTTGCAACTATTGAAGAACTGCTGGGAGAACGAATCAGCTGGAAGGCTGGAAAACTGACTCAGACAATAAATTGGAAAGATCAACAGTAACGTTCATTCGAAAGAGTTGCAGAAGTAATCGGAGAATATAAGTGTTGAAGTTTTCAGGAAAGAAACCACCGCAGAAATGTGTTGCTGCAACTGGTGCAAAAAAGGTGGAAAAAATGAAATATTGTTTGCTTGTGTGTGTGTGTGTGTGTGTGTGTGTGTTTGCGTGTGTGTGTGTGTGTGTGTGAGTGTGTGTGTGTTTGCGTGTGTGTGTGTGTGTGAGTGTGTGTGTGTGTTAGCGTGTGCATGTAATGCAGATTTGATATTCAAAAAAAACGTATCTTTGGATGTCAGAAGAAGGAAAATTGAACAATTTTGGAAAAATGTAATTTTCTTTACATTAAAAAACTACAGCCGGGCAATGAATTGACTTCAAAAAGCCTTTAGCAAAATATATTAATAAAGAAATCTAGCTTTATGGAATCAGAGGAGAAGTATTAAACAGAAAATCTAAAGTCACGGTGATTAAATCTAAGCACGCACATAACACTTACAAATACATGACTCTGGAGGGGTACATAGGGTAACTAAACTAAAGTAGTTGCTGTATTTATAATATGTGAGACAAGTAATCCTTTTAGTAGTGATTTGTGGGAAAAGGGTGGAATTTTGGCTTTGTCTCACTTGTTTTTGATGTATAATGCCTTATTTAATTTCACATGTCTGAAAGAAATAACGATAATCCTTTTTCTTCCCTATTGTACTGCACCCTTACTAATGCTTTATTCAATCAGCTGACTCAGTTGTTTGAGCATCAGCAGCACTTTACTCATCCTGGTATAAAGCAACAACCAGAAAACCTGTGTTTCTCCCCCAGGTGGGGAGAGACCTGAGAGGGTCTATTACGCTGTGGTGTGCTAATGTCAGGGGGGCTTTTCCTGGCTTTAGGCAACTTACCCAGTGAGTGGCAGCGGTGGCAGCAGCACAAGAGTGGCAGCAGCAGCAGGAGCATGAGAGCGGTGGCTGCACCCCCCGCCTTCAGCATTGTATCAGAGGTGACAACCGTTCAGCACAGGTGCTGCCTCTGGCATCGCAGAGCTGAAAGAAAAGCCGCCACTGTGTGACCTGCAGCAAACCGTTCCTCTATTCCATCAGGTAAAGAGTTGAGAGCCGAAGGGAGACGATTTCTCTGCATGCAAACACTTTTGGGTTCCAGGGAAAAGGCTCAGTCACTGTGATTCATACTTAACTGCATTCACCTACACATGAATCCTGCACAGGCCATAGCCCCGTTCTCCCTTCACAATCCCTCTCCAACGCAATTCCTCCACTTCCAATACTGTAACCGTACAAAAGGCACCAACCTGCTGTGGGTCTCTTCCATTAATCCAGTCCTGAGTGGTGATGGGAGTGGACGGCGTCGCTGCCGCTCGAGCGCGCCTCCATTGCATGCAGCTTCCTCTTCTCACACCGCTGATGCAGCTTCCTTCCTTCTCTCGCATCTGCACAGGCAGTTGCATCCTCATCTCCTCCTCCTCCTCCTCTTCCTACTCCTCAATCTCCTCCTTCAGAGACCGCCCTTTTACCCCCCCCCTCGGCATTTCCATGGTCACAGATCCAATCCCCCCCTTCAGTGCAGTCATCTCTCCTGAGCTGCAGCAGCAGCAGCAGAGCCTCTGTGTTTCTGCACTGAACCACAAATAGGGAACGCTGATCCTATTTTACTCTATTTTATTGCAAATTAAAAAATCTGTCATGTTGACACAAAGCTTTCATGTGACTCTGCACAGAAGTACCAATTACTGTCAATTACATATCATATTAATCTCAACAATGATCTAAGACACGGTCAATAAAATCCCAATAATCCATACAGTTATAAATAAGCCTATTAACCATTAACGTGCTTATCATGGTGTTGAGAACTCTCACTGACCTACTGTCCCGAAGTACACACACACACACACACACACACACACACACACACACACACACACAGGTAACTGTTAAGGTAACTGTTACAACAGGTCCATGTCCTCTGTCATGCAAACCATGGCTGTTCCATTCAACTCTCCCACCCCCTTCAATAAGCCCCCGGACCCGCCCATGCAGGGTCCCCCACCCCCACGTTCTCCAGCCCCTCCTCCCAGATTACATTTCCCTAGTCGGTCGCATCAAATTTGGATAATTTGCGGTAACTTTTTTAAACCTAATATCACAGCCAGCAGATCAAAATACATTCAAACTGAAGTGAGAGGTTGCGTAAATAAAAACACTACAGTGGTTTGTAACTCTATTCTGAGCCATTAAATACACTAAAAAGAGAAGATACAAATAAACAAAACCACCCATAACTGAAAAAGTCCAAAAACACCTGCTTATAGCATGCTGCGCACTAGTGATTTCATCATCCCCAGATCATAATACAAGCCAATAGATCTGTGCATGGCAAGGCCAGAATCCAGCACTAGAATCCCGTGACCTTTGATCCCTCAGGTGGCATTAAACAACATCCTGTTTGTATTTCAGATGAGGCCGATCTTCTTCTGCAGCACTTCAGTGCTGCTGTTTGTAGCCAGGCCCAGATCCTGTCAAGGAGGCAACATTTTGGTGGTTCCTATTGAAGGGAGCCACTGGATAAACATGAAGATCCTTCTTCAAGCTTTGCACGCCAGAGGACACAATATAACCATTGTTCGCTCCAGCAAATCCTGGTACATCAGTGAAAATTCTACATATTACAAAACTGTTACAGTTCCAGTGGAGAGGAGCCTGGATCAGAGGTCCATTACAAGAATAGTATCTGAAATAATTCAGTTTGAAAGAGGAGCGCTCCCCTTAACGAGCTTTCTTCACATAACCTTCGGAATGACCAGCACGATTATCGACGCTCACTCAGCTATTGGCGAATTTATAGCAGCGACGTTAGACGATCAGGAGTTGATGAGAACTCTAAAGGAGAACAAATATGACCTGGTACTAACTGACCCCTCCTGGGGTAGTGGAATCATTTTAGCCAAATATCTGAATCTTCCGTTGGTATATAATGTTCGGTGGCTACTTTCTGGTGAGGGTCATCTTGCCTTTGCTCCATCACCTATATCATATATTCCAATTACAGGAAGTGGCCACAGTGACAAGATGACCTTTATACAGAGGGTCAAAAATGTGATTCTCTATTTGATAACCAAATACCATTTTGATCTGTTATCGCAAGTGTATCAGAAAATATGTGACAAATATCTTGGTCCGGGTCATGACTTTAAGCAGATAATGCTGGATGCAGATATCTGGCTGTTGAGAGTGGACTTTGTGTTTGAGTATCCCCATCCCACCATGCCTAACGTCGTCTATATGGGAGGGTTCCAGTGTAAACCTGCCAGGCCTTTACCTGAACACCTGGAAGAGTTTGTGCAGAGTTCAGGAGAACACAGAGTCATCATCATGTCTCTGGGGACTTTTGTGAGCCAACTTCCTGCTGAAATAACCAATGAGGTCGCTGCAGCTTTTGCTAAATTGCCTCAGAAGATCATCTGGAAACATGAAGGGGACAGACCAGCAACTCTGGGCAACAACACTTTACTGGTGGACTGGATGCCTCAGAATGATCTCTTAGGACATCCCAAAACAAAACTGTTTGTGGCTCACGGAGGAACGAACGGAGTTCAGGAAGCTATGTATCATGGAGTCCCAGTTGTAGGTCTACCTGTGTTTTTTGACCAATATGACAACCTGCTGCGTCTGAAAGAGAGAGGAGGAGCTGAGATTCTGAGCCTTAGGACTGTGGACAAGGACGACAACTTCCTGGCAGCTGTGAAGAGAGTTTTGAACGATCCCTCCTACAGGATGAACATGCAGAGGCTCTCCAGACTGCACAGAGACGCGCCGATAAAGCCAATGGACAGCGCCCTCTTCTGGATAGAGTTTGTCATGAGACACAAAGGTGCAGCTCACCTGAGGACTGAGTCCTACAGGCTGCCCTGGTATTCCTATCACTCTGTAGACGTGATGCTCTTCTTAGCTGGAATCACGCTGCTCATTCTCATGACCTTTGCTGCTCTAGTACGATGTTTGTGTTCTAGATGTGTGAGAGCAAAAATTAAGCGTGATTAAAAAAAAGTAATTCATTCAGAATTGATTCTATCAGAACTTAGAACTCAAACTTGAAAAATTATTATCTACCAGCAAATTTCACATATTGTGTGATTAATGGTGTATTAAAATAAAAACATTGTAAAACTGTTGGTTTTGTTCAGGTAACTTGGAAGAGAATATTGCTCGATGACCACACTTGTATTTATCTAACCAAATGGCCGTTGATATTATTTATGAAGATTAAATGATTTCACATCAAGTTATGAAAAGTGTATTTAGTGTGATTACAAGAATATTATTAAAAACATGAATAATAAAATAATCAGGATGAGTAATGACGATCATCTCAGTCATCATTGAGTCATTGAGACACTTTCTGAGGGCTTTATTCCAATCAATACTTTTATTAAAGAACAAAAAGCAAGCCCCACAACAAACAGAATATATATCTACAACCTGTTGATCTTGATCAATCATTAATCTGGTTTGATCTGAATTTCTGTTGATCAGCAGGGTCGGACTGGCTGGATATCAGTCTGATAACGCGGTCATGTGGAAAAACAAAGATATTTAAAGTGAAATTACACATTTAGTCGTTAACAACCACTCAAACAAATATAAGTGAACCAACATTATACATCAGATTGATATTAGCTGCCTGGTCATTACCACCTGTGTCAGTTAAGCTAAAACTAAGGAAGAGGAAAATCATGGAAAGTTAAATAAAAAACAAATGAAACAATTAAATGTGTCCTTTTTGATTGATGGGATGAAGCTTTCTGGTGATCTCTTGTTTTTAGTGGGATGTTGCTGATGTCAACAGGATTCTGCTCAACAAAACAAACTGATTCAGGGGGAAAAGTGAAACCAAATAATGAGAAACGAGCCCATGATACCGATCACATACTCGCTGGTAATGCAGAATAAAAACAGAAGCACAGTTATATCCACGCTGACAACAGAGCCATGAAGACCCACGAGCTGCTTTAGGGGAAAACCTTTTGTCAAAGCGACGTGTCCTGACAGCACTTTTGAAAAGGCTTTTCAAGACACTTCTGAAAGTTGCATTTCCCTGGTGGAATCCGTCTGCTTCTTCTCTTGGCAACTATTTCTGATTAGGTACACTGTGAGACCCATACAGATGAAGATGAGGAGGAGTATGGCTATAACCTGGGGTGTGGGGAGAGTACAGACACACACTGTGTGTTATTAAACAATGAAATAGCTCCTTTCTCCTTGATCATGTAAAAAAACGGTTTAACTCACCTGAGACTTAAAAATCCACTCTTGTGAGCGGAGCATCAGCTCTTGTGTGGTGAAATTTCCTTCACTAATTGGCTTACACCACTTCTGTGGAGCTGCCTTGTCAACGAGTACAAATCTACCCTCCCAGTCTGTCATAGCACAGGCGAAGTACTGGCCGTCGAGGAACAACGAGATCAGCCACACGATAGCAGGCACGGAACTGGACACAGTCTTCTTGAACCACTCATCCCATCTGCATCCTTGAATGATCAACCTGCTGGACTCATAACGTCTGTATCCTTGAGTGATCAACCTGCTGGACTCATCACATCTGCGTCCTTGAATGATCAACATCAAGATGAAGGCCATGATGGCGGGAATGATGAAGAATGCTGATGAAAACAGTCCGTTCCATTTAGGATTGCAAGGACACTGAAACTCCAGCTCCACCAGCTTCTCTAGTCCCATGAGGATAAAACCAAAAGCCACATTTGACACAAGAGGACTGTTGCTAATTTCATTTTTCAGTGTGTCAAACCATTGTTTTTTACGTTCCATAATAGAATATATGACTAGTTTTTCTCACCTCAAATATGCTCCCGATTCTCCCACTTCTACTTATTCTCTTCTGATTGGAAATCAACAAGAGCTCAGCTTATAATGGAGTATCTGAGAAAAGGGAAGGGCCACATAAAGTGTAAAGGGTAACAGGAGAAAACAGAGTAGGCAAGTTTAATGGAAATTAAGATAAGATAATGCCGACTTTTATTGCTTTTTGGTTTACTGCCATCAGCTTGCCTATGAAGAAGGTTTCGCATCAGTATTTGCAGTAGAGTCATGTCGGGTGGGTTGCGCAACCGCAACCGTAACTACCGGTACTCACTGAGGCTCAGCAGGAAAAGGCAGGGAGAGCTCTTGGCAAAGATGAGTGTGTTATTTACTGGGAGGGGCTCCATGTGCTGTGAACACATGAGAGCAGTCAAACAAAAGCAGAGAAGCATGCAGGAAGTTAAATCCCTGCAACCCTGTTTCAACCGCCTCTCTTTATTGCTCCACTTTTTGGCAGTCTTTTCTGGAATCCGCTCTCGATTTTGCTTTTTTTAAATTTCTGGATGGAAGATTTCATCATGTTTTTGCTCTTTGCAACCGTCATCTGCCTTCCCACCTCCATGATTCCAGAGGTTCTCGGTGGTAATGTTTTGGTTTTTCCACACGAAGGAAGCCACTGGGTGAACATGAGGGTCCTGATTGAGGAGCTGCACTCCAGAAGACACAATGTGACGGTGGTCCAGGCTGCAGACAGCTGGTACATCAGCCAAACGTCCCCACATTACAAGAGCATCACACTCGATGTCGCCGTCGGGGCAAACGACACATTTTTCCATCACTTTGTTACTGAAGTTGTCAAGATCAAACGTCACCAAGGCAATGCTTGGTCCCGTTTTGGATTAGACAGCGAGTTAAAAAACAACTTCTATGAATTGCACAGGAAAATATGTGAAGCGATTGTGCACATGTTTGAGAATGAAGACTTGATGGAATCCTTCCAAGATTCCAAGTTTGACATAGTTCTGACAGATCCTGCCAACGGAGGAGGGGTCCTTCTGGCTCACCGCCTCGGGTTGCCGTTGGTGTTCAACGCTCGGTGGACCGTCCACGGCGAGGCCCACTTTGCTGTCGCACCCTCTCCCCTCTCCTACGTCCCACTTCCACCTTCAGAATTATCTGACAAGATGAATTTCATTGAGAGGGTCAAGAACTTGCTTTTTTACATCATGAGGATGCATCTCTACAAGCAGGTTGTGGGGCCACATTATTCTGCGGTGGTCAGCCGTTACTTTGACCAAGACACGGACTACTTCTCCCTGTTTCAAGCTGCTGACCTGTGGCTGATGAGAGTGGACTTTGTGTTTGAGTATCCCCGTCCCACCATGCCTAATGTCATCTATATTGGAGGGTTCCAGTGTAAACCTGCCAAGCCTTTACCTGAACACCTGGAAGAGTTTGTGCAGAGTTCAGGAGAACACGGAGTCATCATCATGTCTCTGGGGACTTTCATTGCTGAGCTTCCTCAGGATCTGGCTGATCAGATCGCTGCAGCTTTTGCTAAAATGTCTCAGAAGGTTATCTGGAGATACAAGGGTGCCAAACCAGCAACTCTGGGCAACAACACTTTACTGGTGGACTGGATGCCTCAGAATGATCTCTTAGGACATCCCAAAACAAAGCTGTTTGTGGCTCATGGAGGAACAAACGGAGTTCAGGAAGCTCTCTATCATGGAGTTCCCATCATTGGACTTCCTCTGATTTTTGATCAACCTGATAATGTGCATAGACTTGAAGTGAGGGGTGCAGGGAAGGTCCTGGATTTTTTTACTATGACTGAAGAGATCTTCTTTCAAGGTATTCAGGAAGTTTTAAAACGATCCCTCCTACAGGATGAACATGCAGAGACTCTCCAGACTGCACAGAGACGCGCGATGAAGCCGATGGACAGCGCCCTCTTCTGGATAGAGTTTGTCATGAGACACAAAGGTGCAGCTCACCTGAGGACTGAGTCCTACAGGCTGCCCTGGTATTCCTATCACTCTGTAGACATGATGCTCTTCTTAGCTGGAATCACGCTGCTCATTTCATGACCTTTGCTGCTCTAGTACGATGCTTGTGTTCTAGATGTGTGAGAGCAAAAATTAAGCGTGATTAAAAAGAAGACATTCAGTCAGAATTGATTCTATCAGAGCTTAGAACTCGAAAAATCATTATCTAACAGCAAATTTCTCATATTGTGTGATTAATGGTGTATTCAAATAAAATTATAAAACTGTTCGTCTTGTTCAGGTAACTTGGAAGAGAACATTGCTTGATGACAGCACATGTGACGGCAGCGATTAGGACCCAAAAGCAGCACTCTGGAAAACTGGACCGTGGTAATGACCTTTATTAGCACACGGGCAAACAGGAACTCAGGTAGACAAGGAAGCACACAAAACAGTCCTTTCTTCAGGCCCAGGGCCAACAAAAGTGGGTTTCAGGCTCGGGGATTAGGTCGAGCAGAGTCGGAGTGCGGAACCGAGGTGGGAGGATGTGAATCCTCGGAACCGTACAGTCCCGTTTAGAGCATGCGGGAGTGACAGAACGGGGCTTACAGGAGATGAAGTCGACGATGTAGCTGAGCAGACTGGGGGTGAGCAGCAGCGAAGTCGGGGCCAGGCGAGCAGGCAGGAACCAGAAACGCTGAGGCAGAAGTTGTGGACAGGGGCAGAAAGCAGGTAGGTTTTCGAGGGAACAGGCGAGGCAGGGTCGGTAACGGAAATAACGCTGGAAAGTCTCACATCGAAGCAGAAGAACAATCTGGCACGGACTGAGAGTGCAGGGGAGGCTTATAAACCGGGCTGATTGGGAATGAGCTGCAGCTGTGCTTGCAGGTGAGTGGAGTTGAGCTGACGGGGTGGGAGTGGCTGGCAGGTGGAGTGGAGCAGAGGGAGGGAGAGTGGAGCAGAGGGAGGGAGAGTGGAGCAGAGGGAGGGAGGGTGGAGCAGACACAGGTGGAGTGGAGCAGAGGGAGGGAGGGTGGAGCAGAGGCGGGGAGAGTGGATTAGAGGGAGGGAGAGTGGAGCAGAGGGAGGGAGAGTGGAGCAGAGTCAGGTAGAGTGGAGCAGAGGCAGGGAGAGTGGAGCAGAGGGAGGGAGAGTGGAGCAGAGGCAGGGGAGAGTGGAGCAGAGTCAGGGAGAGTGGAGCAGAGGCAGGGGGAGTGGAGCAGAGGCAGGTGGAGTGGAGCAGAGGGAGGGAGGGTGGAGCAGAGGCAGGTGGAGTGGAGCAGAGGGAGGGAGGGTGGAGCAGAGGCAGGTGGAGTGGAGCAGAGGGAGGTGGAGTGGAGCAGAGGGAGGTGGAGTGGAGCAGAGGCAGGGGAGAGTGGAGCAGAGGGAGGGAGAGTGGAGCAGAGTCAGGGAGAGTGGAGCAGAGGCGGGGAGAGTGGAGCAGAGGGAGGGAGAGTGGAGCAGAGGCAGGTGGAGTGGAGCAGAGGGAGGTGGAGTGGAGCAGAGGCAGGGGAGAGTGGAGCAGAGTCAAGGAGAGTGGAGCAGAGGGAGGGAGAGTGGAGCAGAGGCAGGTGGAGTGGAGCAGAGGGAGGGAGGGTGGAGCAGAGGCAGGGGAGAGTGGAGCAGAGTCAGGGAGAGTGGAGCAGAGGGAGGGAGAGTGGAGCAGAGGCAGGTGGAGTGGAGCAGAGGGAGGGGAGAGTGGAGCAGAGGGAGGGAGAGTGGAGCAGAGGGAGGGAGAGTGGAAAATTACCGCGACAGGAGGGAACTGGGGAAATGGGGCTGTGACAGGACTTGTATTTATCCAACCAAATGGCCTCTGATATTATTTATGAAGATTAAATGATTTCACATCAAGTTATGAAAAGTGTATTTAGTGTGATTGCAAGAATATTTTTTAAAACAGGGATAATAAAATAATCAGGATGAGTAATCACGATGATAAATGTCACCCAGTCAAAATATTTCTACAGTATTTTAGGTACCAAAAGGGAAAAACAAGATTTTGTCAATAACAGATTTTTAAACAATTTCAGCGTTCCGCAGGATGTGCTAGAATAATCAGGATCTAAAATGTATGTGTGTAAACAAGAGCGAATTAGAGAGAACAAAAGAGAGCTGTAAATCAGTGGATAAAGACAACTTCCTCAGTCATCATTGAGTCATTGAGACACTTTCTGAGGGCTTTATTCCAATCAATTATTTTATTAAAGAACCAAAAACAACAAGCCCCACAATTTGTCAGAGAATATATATCTACAACCTGTTGATCTTGATGATGAATCAATAATCTGGTTTGATCTGAATTACTGTTGATCAGCAGGGTCAGACTGGCTGGATATCAGTCTGATAACGCGGTCACGTCGAAAAACAAAGATATTAAAAGTGAAATTACACATTTAGTCATTAACAACCACTCAAACAAATATAAGTGAATCAACATTATACATCAGATTGATATTAGCTGCCTGGTCATTACCACCTGTGTCAGTTAAGCTAAAACTAAGGAAAATCAGGAAAAGTTAAATGAAAAAAATGCATTAAACAATTAAATGTGTCCATTTTGATTGATGGAATGAAGATTTCTGGTGATCTCTTGTTTTTAGTGGGATGTTGCTGATGTCAACAGGATTCTGCTCAACAAAACAAACTGATTCAGAAGGAAAAGTGAAACCAAATAATGAGAAACGAGCCCATGATGCCGATCACATACTCGCTGGTAATGCAGAATAAAAACAGAAGCACAGTTATATCCACGCGGACAACAGAGCCATGAAGACCCACGAGCTGTTTTAGGGGAAATCCTCTTGTCAAAGCGTCCTGACAGCACTTGTGAAAAGGCTTTTCAAGACATTTATGAAAGTTGGATTTCCCTGGTGGGATCCGTCTGCTTCTT
Source organism: Takifugu rubripes (assembly GCF_901000725.2). Classification (NCBI taxonomy): domain Eukaryota; kingdom Metazoa; phylum Chordata; class Actinopteri; order Tetraodontiformes; family Tetraodontidae; genus Takifugu; species Takifugu rubripes. Next base: position 9,670,630 of record NC_042297.1, on the reverse strand, counting down.
CTCTTTTCAACTATTTCTGAAAAGGTACACTGTGAGACCCACACAGATGAAGATGAGGAGGATTATGGCTATAACCTGGGGTGTGGGGAGAGTACAGACACACACTGTGTATTTTTAAACAATGAAATATCTCCTTTCTCCTTGATCATGTAAAAAAAGGTTGAACTCACCTGAGATGTAACAATCCACCTTTGTGAGCGGAGCATCAGCTCTTGTCTGGTGAAATTTCCTTCACTAATTGGCTCACACCACTTCTTTGGAGCTGCCTTGTCAACGAGCACAAATCTACCGTCCCAGTCTGTCATAGCACAGGTGAAGTACTGGCCGTCGAAGAACAACAAGATCAGCCACACGAAAGCAGGCACGGAACTGGACAGGGACACTGTCTTCTTGAACCACTCATCACATCTGCATCCTTGAATGATAAACCTGCTGGACTCGTAACGTCTGTATCCTTGAGTGATCAACCTGCTGGACTCATCACATCTGCATCCTTGAATGATCAACATCAAGGTGAAGGCCATGACGGCAGGAATGATGAAGAATGCTGATGAGAACAGTCCGTTCCATGAAGGACTGCAAGGACACTCAAACTCCAGCTCCACCAGCTTCTCTAGTCCCATGAGGATAAAACCAAAAGCCACATTGGGTGCAAGAGGACCGTTGCTAAATGCATCTTTCAGCTTGGAAAACCATTGTTTTTTAGGTTCCATACTAGAAACTATGACTTGATCTTCTCACCTTTGTTGTGGGAAGTTTATAGCAGGAGATCTGTTGAGAATCAAGACCCTAAGCGCGTGTGTCTTTCTTGTTTTCTTATTGAGCTTTCAAGGCACAGTCTAACAGGCAGCTTGCTTCCTGTCAGCCTGGGCACCGAGCAGCACTCACGCTGATTTTACACTGCAAAAGCGGATGTGTGCATCTACAGGTCTTATCTGAGAAGATACATTTGCAGGTCTCTCTTTTTTGAGAAAATAGTCTAGTCATGTAGGCAGGATGTAGTTTAATAAAAATTATTAAGCATCTCTCTTGAACATCAGGGGTGAATCATTTCTGCCCAGTCAGTCTTTATGACAATACAAGGAAAATGATGTCTCCAACTTATATATCATCAGAATCTCCCACTTCTAGTTATTCTCCAGTGTCACCAGTGTGTTGTTTACTGGGAGAGGCTCCATGTGCTGTGTACATGTGAGAACAGTCAAACAAAAGTGGAGAGACTACAGAAAGTTTAATCCCTGAAACCCTGTTTCAACCAACTCTCTTTATTGCTTCACTTCTGCAAAGTCTTTCCTGGAATAAGTTCTAGTTTTTGCTTTATTTGAATTTCTGCATGGAAGATTTCGTAAAGTTTTTGCTCTTTGCAACCGTAATCTGCCTTCCCACCGCCATAATTTCAACAATACTCGGTGGTAACGTTTTGGTTTTCCACACGTAGGAATCCACTGGGTGAACATGAGGGTCCTGGTTGAGGAGCTGCACAAGGTGATGGTGATCCAGGCTGCGGACAGCTGGTACATCAGCCAAACATCTCTACATTACTAGACCATCACACTCAACGTTGCTGTCAGGGAAAACGACACATTTCACCATAACAAGTTGTCAAGATTGAAATACAGCTTCCATGAATTGCACAGGAAAACAGTTTTACGCTGGGGGTTTAACACTTCCCGTCTGACTGTTTCCTGCTGATTACAACTATCTAAACAACAATCATGTCAAGGAAGGATCAACTGACTGCTTATCTTTACTCTTGCGAAAGATTATACTATCCCTTACTTCTAAACTAACTATAACAGAAAACAGAAACGTATAGAAAAAAGCAAACACAGTTCTCTTCAGGACATTTGTCCCAAAGTCCTGTGTGTCCTCTTGTGTGGCTGGAAATCTGGGGTTATAGGTTATTATAGGTGTCCTCTCTGACTGTGATTTCTGACAGCGGTACCGGACATGTCATAATAGGCTAAATCTGCATATGCAGGTAGTGTGTGTGCCTTTGTGATTTGATTTTGAGCTCTGTTAGTGTGTTTGTTTAACCCCCCACCTTCCCGTCACTCTCTCTGTCTCTCTCTGTCCTTGTAAGAGTGATCTTATGGGGGACCTTCTCATAGTTTGTTGTTAAAAAGAAATGGAAAAAGGGAGGAGGCAGAAAGACTTTTGTAATTAATTGAAACTCTAAAAAAGAAAGAAGAAAATCACTTTTGTACCTCAGATAGAACGTTTGAGAGTTTATCTGAAGCTTAAAGAGGACCTCAGGGTTGTGCTGGTCGTGAAAAAACATCAGATAAGTCTGTGTGGAGATAAAGAAAACTGGGTGTGATCCAGCAGGACCGCACGGTTCACACACACACACACACACACACGCACACACACACACACACACACACACACACACACACACACACACACGCACACACACACACACACACACACATAATAAAGAAAAGCCTAGAAATATAGAAGTTTCTTCTTGCAGGTTTACTTGTCTATGTGTGGAGAACTTTATTTCAATTGATTATGAAAAATTATTTTCAGATTATGAGGAGGACATTTCTGATAAGATCCAGTATAATCGGTTGAGATATATTCTTATGTTAGCTTTTGCATTAATGGTGTCTATGTTTCCATTTCTTTCGTTGTAGTACTGGTGACAAGGGGGAAATGGTTACATCATTTACTTATTTGTGTTACTCATGCTTTGATATGTTTGTATTGTATACCTTTTTAATGAAACCAATGTTTTGTTTGCAAAGATAGTGGCATCTCTCTTATCTGTTTCCAGGACTGTAGTTGGGGATCTACAGTAGGGTGACAACTATGTTCGAATTGTTGTGAAATATCGCAAATTGCATTTTATGTAATTGCTATTTTGATTGAAGTAGAGTAGTTTCGTAGGTAATACGAGAAGGATTAAAATGTGGGAAAGTGGAGTGTGGGAACGGATCTGTATGTGAGCGAGTTAGTAAGAAGGAGGAATAAACAATAATGTGTGATATCTGCTTCGGTTAGGGTTCTCAGGCCTGTGCACCTGTGCGTAGGCTGGGAACCGCTCCAATATAGTCAAAACATGAACAATGTGACTCGGCGAGCATGAACGTTCCCCCGCCTGTGTGAGAAATGTATCTGCTGCAGTCTATGTAACTAAGATACACCTCCCGCTGTGTAATCATGCCTATTTTAATAAAAGAGACAACGCTGGGGTGGAGGAGGAGAGTCTCTGGGACAGCGTGGCAGAGTACGTGTCTGATCGGAGCACGACTTCACCTGGTCAGGAGAAAAGTCTTCGAAGTCTAGTCTCAACTTGTGGTGAACTTTGTTGGTGCACCTGTCTGAATACACTTCTGAGGATTCGATGACAGAATGGACACAGAACTTCAAAATGAACTGTGAAAGATGCTGGAGGACCCTGGATAAAGATGTGGAACAACTGAAGATCCGTCATCAGGGGACTATGAACTACAAATTCAAAAACTACTGTTTGATGTGTTTTATGTATTTAACATGTATATCTGAAGTCTTGTTATTGCTAAGAGAAGCTGCTAAGAGGAGATGCTGGAGCCCGTAGACTCCTGGTTGTTCTCCATATAAGGATGTGTATCATGAAGCCATTCTACTATTCCCATTTTTGGTACTAACTGAACTCTATGCCATTGGGTTTGCTATATTGTGTATCATGAGGTCATCGGAGAAGAATGTGTTTACTTGACTGTATAAGAAGGAGCTATCGATGTAAGAACTTCAGAGTTCTTCACCTACAGGACCACGAAACCTCCCTCAGGCGAACTGCAGTGTCCGATAGATACCTGACTGTTCTCTCCAATAAACATCTATGATAACCAAGTCGGTGTCTATGAAGATTCCTTTCTCATCAGCACCTCTCGACCACCACCAGAAGAAATTCACAACATCTGTATTCCAGAAACTGAGACCTGGGAACACTGGGAATGTTATTAGCACGTGTCTCACTAGCAGGGTCAAACCATAGCTGTGTGAAACTGCTGGTTAAATCAGATGGAGAGAATAAGAGCACAGATTAGAAACATGAGGGACAGGGACAAGTCAAGGAGAAGGTGTTTTTCAGCAAGGCGGAAAGACAGCCGCGGAATCACACAATCTGGCCTCCATCCTGATTTTAATATTAAATTCCAAATCAGGATTGAAAGCAAACTCTGAATACGACCGTTAAAACAACAAATGATTATTGCAGTTTGCAGTGTTAAGTCAACATGTGAAGGTATTTAAATACCTTCACATCTTGCTGAAAACCACCTTCTCCTTGACTTGTCCCATGATTGTTGTTTAGAATTGTTTGTTTAGGACTGGATTGGACTGAATTAGCATCAATAATTTACATATGTGTTTCTATAAAAGACTGGGTCAAGGGATAGTTAGGTTGGACCGAAGAACCGAAGAACTCTGAAGTGCTTACATCGATAGCTCCTATTTATACAGTCAAGTAAACACATTCAGGCTTCAGATACTACCCTGCTGATAAACAGTAATTCAGATCAAGACAGATTAATGATTCATCATCAAGATCAACAGGTTGTAGATATATATTCTGTAACAAATTGTGGGGCTTGTTTTTTGTTCTTTAATAAAAGTATTGATTGGAATAAAGCCCTCAGAAAGTGTCTCAATGACTCAATGATGACTGAGGAAGTTTGTCTTTATCCACTGATTTACAGCTCTCTTTTGTTCTCTCTATTTCGCTCTTGTTTACACACATACATTTTAGATTCTGATTATTCTAGCAGATCCTGTGGAACGCTGAAATTGTTTAAAAATCTGTTCTTGACAAAATCTTATTTTTCCCTTTTGGTACCTAAAATACCGTAGAAATGATTTGACTGGGTGACATTTATCATCGCCATTATTCATCCTGATTATTTTATTATTCCTATTTTAAATAATATTCTTGTAATCTTGTAATTCATAAAAATTATCAGGAGCCATTTGGTTAGATAAATAAATGTGCGGTCATCAAGCAATATTCTCTTCCAGGTTACCTGAACAAGACCAACAGTTTTATAATATTTTATTTCAATACACCATTAATCACAACACAATATGTGAAATTTGCTTTTAGATAATAATTTTTCAAGTTCTGATAGAATCAATTCTGAATAAATGTCTTTTTTAAATCACGCTCACTTTTTGCTCTCGCACATCTAGAACACAAGCGTCGTGCTAGAGCAGCAAAGGTCATGAACATGAGCAGCGTGATTCCAGCTAAGAAGAGCATCACGTCTACAGAGTGATAGGAATACCAGGGCAGCCTGTAGGACTCAGTCCTCAGGTGAGCTGCACCTTTGTGTCTCATGACAAACTCTATCCAGAAAAGGGCGCTGTCTAACGGCTTCATCGGCGCGTCTCTGTGCAGTCTGGAGAGCCTCTGCATGTTCATCCTATAGGAGGGATCGTTTAAAACTTCCTGAATACCTTGAAAGAAGATCTCTTCAGTCATCTTTCAAACACATCAAGACCTAACAAAGGTAAAGGGCAAATATTAACCATATATATTGTTTATACTGCTTGTAATTGGGATAAGGTAAACATCTGTTCACTATTTTAACATAAAAGTGTTTGATTGTGAGGCATTAAAAGCCACAAAATGCAACGGGTCCATCAGACCCCCCAAACGCTGGCTGAGTAACAACAATATTACACAAGGGTCAAGGGTCCTGATGTTTCACTTCGTGATCCACAAACTCCCCAATGCATTCTTATCGCTGCTCAGTGGCGCCGTATTTCAGTGCCAAAGTCCTTTTCTGCTCGGAATATCAACAGTGAAGCATCTGTTTTGTTCTCCAGCCAAAGAATAGAATAAGAGGCTACACAAAGGTAAAAAATGCTATTTTAAAGTCATATTTCCCAGGATTTAAAAATGAAATAACTGTGTTTTCAGGGTATGACAAAAAGATTACTTGAATCGTTAAATTTTATGTCTTTTTATTGTTTTGGTAATGCAAGTGTGATTAGAGGAGGCATTACTTTATCACACACAGCTTATGGACAGTCAATAATCATCTCAATCACGTTTGTCTTTGTTAGATCTCTTCTAGAGGCACGGCAAAAATGCAGGTCCTCTGGTTGTGGATGGCTCTATGCTTCCTCTGCCCGACCGTGGTCCACGGTGGGAAAGTTCTCGTTTTTCCGATTGACGGGAGCCACTGGGTGAACATGAAATACATTATCGAGGCCCTTCATTCCAGGGGCCATCAGGTCTCAGTCGTGCGGTCATCAGACAGCTGGTACATCGAAGACAAGTCTCCATTCTACAATTCAATCACGCTTGATAGCCCTTCAGGATTTGACGAAAGCTTCATAACGACCTTCATAGCCGGGCTGTTGGAGATCCAGAGGGAAGGGAAGTCTTTCTGGACACGTTACAAACTGGAAATTGAACACGCAGAAAAGACCCGGGAGATGTTTGAAAAAACATCTGAGTTTGCTAAAATGCTCTTGGAGAACAAAGATCTAATGCAGTCAATAAAAAACACCAACTATGACCTTGTCTTAACAGACCCTGTTGCACCAGTTGGTGCTATACTTGCCAACTATTTAAAGTTGCCTCTGGTTTTCAGTGCCAGGGGGACGAGTCATGGTGAAGGTCATTTTGATATCGCACCTTCTCCTATTTCTTACATTCCACTCACAGGAACACAGCTGTCAGATCAGATGAGCTTTTTTGAGAGACTCCAGAATGTGCTTATGTTTGGGTTCTTGCAATATCAAATGCACTGGAATGTCGCACCAACCTTTGAAGGCTTAATTAAAAAATATTTCGGTCCAGGCACCGACTACTTCTCCCTGTTTCAAGCTGCTGATCTCTGGCTGATGAGAGTGGACTTTGTGTTTGAGTATCCTCGTCCCACCATGCCTAATGTCGTCTATATGGGAGGGTTCCAGTGTAAACCTGCCAAGCCTTTACCTGAACACCTGGAAGAGTTTGTGCAGAGTTCAGGAGAACACGGAGTCATCATCATGTCTCTGGGGACTTTCATTGCTGAGCTTCCTCAGGATCTGGCTGATAAGGTCGCTGCAGCTTTTGCTAAATTGCCTCAGAAGATCATCTGGAGATACAAGGGTGCCAAACCAGCAACTCTGGGCAACAACACTTTACTGGTGGACTGGATGCCTCAGAATGATCTCTTAGGACATCCCAAAACAAAGCTGTTTGTGGCTCATGGAGGAACGAGCGGAGTTGAGGAAGCTCTGTATCACGGAGTCCCCATCCTTGGACTTCCTCTGATTTATGATCAAAATGATAATATAAATAGACTTGAAGTGAGGGGTGCAGGGAAGGTCCTTGATTTTTATACTATGACTGAAGAGATCTTCTTTCAAGGTATTCAGGAAGTTTTAAACGATCCCTCCTACAGGATGAACATGCAGAAGCTCTCCAGACTGCACAGAGACGCGCCGATGAAGCCGATGGACAGCGCCCTCTTCTGGATAGAGTTTGTCATGAGACACAAAGGTGCAGCTCACCTGAGGACTGAGTCCTACAGGCTGCCCTGGTATTCCTATCACTCTGTAGACGTGATGCTCTTCTTAGCTGGAATCACGCTGCTCATTTTCATGACCTTTGCTAATCTAGCATAGGTGTGTTCTAGATGTGTGAGAGCAAAAATTAAGCAAGAATTTAAAAAAAGACATTAATTCAGAATTGATTCTATCAGAACTTAGAACTCGAACTTGAAAATTCATTATCTACCAGCAAATTTCACATATTGTGTGAATAATGTTGTATTGAAATAAAAATATTATAAAACTGTTGGTCTTGTTCAGGTAACTTGGAAAAGAATATTGTTTCTAACCAAATGGCTGCTGGTGATTTCACATCAAGTTATGAAAAGTGCATTTAGTTTGATTCCAAGAATATTATTTAAAACAGGAATAATAAAATCAGGATGAGTAATGACGATCATCTCAGTCATCATTGAGTCATTGAGACACTTTCCGAGGGCTTTATTCCAATCAATACTTTTATCAAAGAACAAAAAACAAGCCCCACAATTTGTTACAGAATATATATCTACAACCTGCTGATCTTGATGATCAATCATTAATCTGGTTTGATCTGAATTACTGTTGATCAGCAGGGTCGGACTGGCTGGATATCAGTCTGATAATGCGGTCACGTGGAAAAACAAAGATATTTAAAGTGAAATTACACATTTAGTCGTTAACAACCACTCAAACAAATATAAGTGAACCAACATTATACATCAGATTGATATTAGCTGCCTGGTCATTACCACCTGTGTCAGTTAAGCTAAAACTAAGGAAGAGGAAAATCATGGAAAGTTAAATAAAAAACAAATTAAATAATTAAATGTGTCCTTTTTGATTGATGGGATGAAGCTTTCTTGTGATCTCTTGTTTTTAGTGGGATGTTGCTGATGTCAACAGGATTCTGCTCAACAAAACAAACTGATTCAGAAAGAAAAGTGAAACCAAATAATGAGAAAAGAGCCCACAATAGCAATCACATACTCGCTGAAAAGTCTCTTCAAGATATTTAAGTCTGCGTTTCAGCACATTGGGTGTGGTGGGCGGTGTAAGTGGTCTTAGGAGGAGTTCCTGGGACCTGAGAGCCTGAGCCTGAGCTCCTGAGCCTCTTCCTTTGTTGGCAACATTCTCTGATTAGGTACCCTGTGAGACCCACACAGATGACGAAGAGGAAGCTCATGCCAATAACCTGGGGTGTGGGGAGAGTACAGACACACACTGTGTATTTTTAAACAATGAAATATTTTGTTTCTCTTTGATCATTTAAAAAAAAGGTTTAACTCACCTGAGACGTAGCAATCCACTCTTGTGAACAGAGCATCAGCTTTTGTCTGGTGACATCTCCTTCACTAATTGGCTCACACCACTTCTGTGAAGCTGCCTTGTCAACGAGTACAAATCTACCCTCCCAGTCTGTCATAGCACAGGTGAAGTACTGGCCGTCGAGGAACAACAAGATCAGCCACACGATAGCAGGCACGGAACTGGTGAAAGTCTTCTTGATGCACTCATCCCATCCTTGAGTAAATTTTGACTTGCCACATTTGCATTTTTGAGTGATCAACGTCAAGGTGGACTTTTCACAGCGGCATCCTTGAGTGATCACTTCAAGGTGGACTTTTCACAGCGGCATCTTTCAGTGATCGACTTCAAAATGAACTCATCACGTTTGCCTTCTTGAGTGTTCAACGTAAATTGGGACTTGTCACAGCTGCATCTTTGATCGATCAACTTCAAGGTCTTCTCATCACAGCTGCATCTTTTATCGTTCAACGTCAAAATGAACTCATCACATTTGCATCCTTGAGCGATAAACTTTAAGATTAACTCTTTACGTCTGAATCCTTGAATGATAAACATCAAGATGGAGGCCATGATGGCGGGAACGATGAAGAATGCTGATGACAACAGTTTGTTCCATGTAGGATTGCAAGGACACTCAAACTCCAGCTCCACCAGCTTCTCTAGTCCCGTGAGGATAAACCCAAAAGCCACATTGTGTGCAAGAGGACTCTTGCTAAATGCATCTTTCAGCTTGGAAAAACATTGTTTCTTAGGTTCCATACTAGAAACTATGACTTGATTTTCTCACCTTTGTTGTGGGAAGTTTATAGCAGGAGATCTGTTGAGAATCAAGACCCTAAGCGCATGTGTCTTTCTTGTTTTCTTATTGAGGTTTCAAGGCACAGTCTAACAGGCAGCTTGCTGTCAGTCTGTGCACCGAGCAGCACTCACGCTGATTTTACACTGCAAAAGCGGATGTGTGCATCTACAGGTCTTTTCTGAGAAGATACATTTGCAGGTCTCTCTTTTTTGAGAAGAGAGTCTAGTCATGTAGGCAGGATGTAGTTTAATAAAAGCGCCTTGCAAATTATTAAGCATCTCGCTTGAACATAAGGGGTGAATCATTTCTGCCCAGTCAGTCTTTATGGCAATACAAGGAAAATGATGTCTCCAACTTATATATCATCAGAATCTCCCACTTCTAGTTATTCTCCAGTGTCACCAGTGTGTTATTTACTGGGAGAGGCTCCATGAGCTGTGTACATGTGAGAACAGTCAAACAAAAGTGGAGAGACTACAGAAAGTTTAATCCCTGAAACCCTGTTTCAACCACCTCTCTTTATTGCTTCACTTCTGCACAGTCTTTCCTGGAATAAGTTCTAGTTTTTGCTTTATTTGAATTTCTGCATGGAAGATTTCGTAAAGTTTTTGCTCTTTGCAACCGTAATCTGCCTTCCCACCGCCATAATTTCAAGAATACTCGGTGGTAACGTTTTGGTTTTCCACACGTAGGAATCCACTGGGTGAACATGAGGGTCCTGGTTGAGGAGCTGCACAAGGTGATGGTGATCCAGGCTGCGGACAGCTGGTACATCAGCCAAACATCTCTACATTACTAGACCATCAACCTCAACGTTGCTGTCAGGGAAAACGACACATTTCACCATAACAAGTTGTCAAGATTGAAATACAGCTTCTATGAGTGTCACCGCTGCAGCTTGTCTATTTGGTTTTGCTCCCAGCTAATTGGTTAAACCATCAACCATCAACTGTGTGTGTGTGTGGTGTGTGCGTGTGTGTGTGTGCGTGTGTGTGTGTGTGCGTGTGTGTGCGTGCGTGGGTGCGTGTGTGCGTGCGTGTGTGTGTGTGTGCGTGTGCACACTCTAGATGTCCTCTGGCATGCCTCAGAGAGGCACAGAGGCACAGGAAAACATGTGAAGCGATTATACACTTTTGAGAGTAAAGCTTCCAAATTTGACCTAGTTGTGACAGATCCTGCTGACGGAGGAGGGGTCCTGCAAGCCGATGAAGCGGATGGACAGCGCCCTCTTCTGGATAGAGTTTGTCATGAGACACAAAGGTGCAGCTCCCCTGAGGACTGAGTCCTACAGGCTGCCCTGGTATTTTTCAAGCTGCTGACCTGTGGCTGATGAGAGTGGACTTTGTGTTTGAGTTTCCCCGTCCCACCATGCCTAATGTCGTCTATATTGGAGGGTTCCAGTGTAAACCTGCCAAGCCTTTACCTGAACACCTGGAAGAGTTTGTGCAGAGTTCAGGAGAACACGGAGTCATCATCATGTCTCTGGGGACTTTCATTGCTGAGCTTCCTCAGGATCTGGCTGATCAGATCGCTGCAGCTTTTGCTAAATTGCCTCAGAAGATCATCTGGAGATACAAGGGTGCCAAACCAGCAACTCTGGGCAACAACACTTTACTGGTGGACTGGATGCCTCAGAATGATCTCTTAGGACATCCCAAAACAAAGCTGTTTGTGGCTCATGGAGGAACAAACGGGGTTCAGGAAGCTCTCTATCACGGAGTTCCCATCATTGGACTTCCTCTGATTTTTGATCAACCTGATAATGTGCATAGACTTGAAGTGAGGGGTGCAGGGAAGGTCCTGGAATTTTTTTAATATGACTGAAGAGATCGTCTTTTAAGGTATTCAGGAAGTTTTAAACGATCCCTCCTACAGGATGAACATGCAGAGGCTCTCCAGACTGCACAGAGACAAGCCGATGAAGCCGCTGGACAGCGCCCTCTTCTGGATAGAGTTTGTCATGAGACACAAAGGTGCAGCTCACCTGAGGACTGAGTCCTACAGGCTGCCCTGGTATTCCTATCACTCTGTAGACGTGATGCTCTTCTTAGCTGGAATCACGCTGCTCATTCTCATGACCTTTGCTGCTCTAGTACGATGTTTGTGTTCTAGATGTGTGAGAGCAAAAAGTAAGCGTGATTAAAAAAAAGTAATTCATTCAGAATTGATTCTATCAGAACTTAGAACTCAAACTTGAAAAATTATTATCTACCAGCAAATTTCACATGTTGTGTGATTAATGGTGTATTAAAATAAAAACATTGTAAAACTGTTGGTCTTGTTCAGGTAACTTGGAAGAGAATATTGCTCGATGACCACACTTATATTTATCTAACCAAATGGCCGCTGATATTATTTATGAAGATTAAATGATTTCACATCAAGTTATGAAAAGTGTATTTAGTGTGATTCCAAGAATATTATTAAAAACAGGAATAATAAAATAATCAGGATGAGTAATAACGATCATCTCAGTCATCATTGAGTCATTGAGACACTTTCTGAGGGCTTTATTCCAATCAATACTTTTATTAAAGAACAAAAAGCAAGCCCCACAATTTGTTACAGAATATATATCTACAACCTGCTGATCTTGATGATCAATCATAAATCTGTTTTGACCTGAATTATGGTCACGTGAAAAAACAAAGATATTTAAAGTGAAATTGACTGAATTGACTTCAAAAAGCCTTTAGCAAAATATATTAATAAAGAAATGTAACTTTATGGAATCAGAGGAGAAGTATTTAACAGAAAATCTTCTCCAGCTAGACAATTGGTGCTCCAACGGTTCCGACAGTGCCTGTGGTGTCCCCCGGTGATCAGTATTGGGCTCCAAAGAGTTGATATTGTGTTTCAGATATGCTAAACCCTGTATTGTTTCCAATACAGGGTTTATCTAAGCACGCACATAACACTTACAAATACATGACTCTGGAGGGGTACATAGGGTAACTAAACTAAAGTAGTTGCTGTATTAATAATATGTGAGATAAGTAATCCCTTTAGTAGTGATTTGTGGAAAAAGGGAATTTTGGCTTTGTCTCACTTGTTTTTGATGTATAATGCCTTATTTAATTTCACATGTCTGAAAGAAATAACGATAATCCTTTTTCTTCCCTATTGTACTGCACCCTTACTAATGCTTTATTCAATCAGCTGACTCAGTTGTTTGAGCATCAGCAGCACTTTACTCATCCTGGTATAAAGCAACAACCAGAAAACCTGTGTTTCTCCCCCAGGTGGGGAGAGACCTCAGAGGGTCTATTACGCTGTGGTGTGCTAATGTCAGGGGGGCTTTTCCTGGCTTTAGGCAACTTACCCAGTGAGTGGCAGCGGTGGCAGCAGCACAAGAGTGGCAGCAGCAGCAGGAGCATGAGAGCGGTGGCTGCACCCCCCGCCTTCAGCATTGTATCAGAGGTGACAACCGTTCTGCACAGGTGCTGCCTCTGGCATCGCAGAGCTGAAAGAAAAGCCGCCACTGTGTGACCTGCAGCAAACCGTTCCTCTATTCCATCAGGTAAAGAGTTGAGAGCCGAAGGGAGACGATTTCTCTGCATGCAAACACTTTTGGGTTCCAGGGAAAAGGCTCAGTCACTGTGATTCATACTTAACTGCATTCACCTACACATGAATCCTGTACAGGCCATAGCCCCGTTCTCCCTTCACAATCCCTCTCCAACGCAATTCCTCCACTTCCAATACTGTAACCGTACAAAAGGCACCAACCTGCTGTGGGTCTCTTCCATTAATCCAGTCCTGAGTGGTGATGGGAGTGGACGGCGTCGCTGCCGCTCGAGCGCGCCTCCATTGCATGCAGCTTCCTCTTCTCACACCGCTGATGCAGCTTCCTTCCTTCTCTCGCATCTGCACAGGCAGTTGCATCCTCATCTCCTCCTCCTCCTCCTCCTCCTCCTCTTCCTACTCCTCAATCTCCTCCTTCAGAGACCGCCCTTTTTCCCCCCCCCCCCCTCGGCATTTCCATGGTCACAGATCCAATCCCCCCCTTCAGTGCAGTCATCTCTCCTGAGCTGCAGCAGCAGCAGCAGAGCCTCTGTGTTTCTGCACTGAACCACAAATAGGGAACGCTGATCCTATTTTACTCTATTTTATTGCAAATTAAAAAATCTGTCATGTTGACACAAAGCTTTCATGTGACTCTGCACAGAAGCCAATTACTGTCAATTACATATCATATTAATCTCAACAATGATCTAAGACACGATCAATAAAATCCCAATAATCCATACAGTTATAAATAAGCCTATTAACCATTAACGTGCTTATCATGGTGTTGAGAACTCTCACTGACCTACTGTCCCGAAGTACACACACCCACACACACACACACACACACACACACACCACACACACACACACAGGTAACTGTTAAGGTAACTGTTACAACAGGTCCATGTCCTCTGTCATGCAAACCATGGCTGTTCCATTCATCTCTCCCACCCCCTTCAATAAGCCCCCGGACCCGCCCATGCAGGGTCCCCCACCCCCACGTTCTCCAGCCCCTCCTCCCAGATTACATTTCCCTAGTCGGTCGCATCAGATGCGCAGCGCGACGCGACACGACGCAGACGCTTCCGTTGGAACTTTGCCGCAACTGAACACGGTGAGTTGCGCGAAGGCGGAACTTTGGGCGTCGATTTTGTTGCCCGGCGTGTTGGGGGAAAAAAAGAGGCGATCCGATCTGATCAGCGCGGCTGATGGAAGAGTCGAATAACTTTGTAAAACTCGGACCGAACCGGTAAAAAAATATATAAAATCTTGCATTTACCAATTGTATAACAGTACAAATAGAATCGTCTCTTCTAAATTTGGATCATTTGCGGTAACTTTTTTAAACCTAATATCACAGCCAGCAGATCAAAATACATTCAAACTGAAGTGAGAGGTTGCGTAAATAAAAACACTACAGTGGTTTGTAACTCTATTCTGAGCCATTAAATACACTATAAAGAGAAGATACAAATAAACAAAACCACCCATAACTGAAAAAGTCCAAAAACACCTGCTTATAGCATGCTGCGCACTAGTGATTTCATTATCCCCAGATCATAATACAAGCCAATAGATCTGTGCATGGCAAGGCCAGAATCCAGCACTAGAATCCCGTGACCTTTGATCCCTCAGGTGGCATTAAACAACATCCTGTTTGTATTTCAGATGAGGCCGATCTTCTTCTGCAGCACTTTAGTGCTGCTGTTTGTAGCCAGGCCCAGATCCTGTCAAGGAGGCAACATTTTGGTGGTTCCTATTGAAGGGAGCCACTGGATAAACATGAAGATCCTTCTTCAAGCTTTGCACGCCAGAGGACACAATATAACCATTGTTCGCTCCAGCAAATCCTGGTACATCAGTGAAAATTCTACATATTACAAAACTGTTACAGTTCCAGTGGAGAGGAGCCTGGATCAGAGGTCCATTACAAGAATAGTATCTGAAATAATTCAGTTTGAAAGAGGAGCGCTCCCCTTAACGAGCTTTCTTCACATAACCTTCGGAATGACCAGCACGTTTATCGACGCTCACTCAGCTATTGGCGAATTTATAGCAGCGACGTTAGACGATCAGGAGTTGATGAGAACTCTAAAGGAGAACAAATATGACCTGGTACTAACTGACCCCTCCTGGGGTAGTGGAATCATTTTAGCCAAATATCTGAATCTTCCGTTGGTATATAATGTTCGGTGGCTACTTTCTGGTGAGGGTCATCTTGCCTTTGCTCCATCACCTATATCATATATTCCAATTACAGGAAGTGGCCACAGTGACAAGATGACCTTTATACAGAGGGTCAAAAATGTGATTCTCTATTTGATAACCAAATACCATTTTGATCTGTTATCGCAAGTGTATCAGAAAATATGTGACAAATATCTTGGTCCGGGTCATGACTTTAAGCAGATAATGCTGGATGCAGATATCTGGCTGATGAGAGTGGACTTTGTGTTTGAGTTTCCCCGCCCCACCATGCCTAACGTCGTCTATATGGGAGGGTTCCAGTGTAAACCTGCCAAGCCTTTACCTGAACACCTGGAAGAGTTTATGCAGAGTTCAGGAGAACACGGAGTCATCATCATGTCTCTGGGGACTTTTGTGAGCCAACTTCCTGCTGAAATAACCAATGAGGTCGCTGCAGCTTTTGCTAAATTGCCTCAGAAGATCATCTGGAAACATGAAGGGGACAGACCAGCAACTCTGGGCAACAACACTTTACTGGTGGACTGGATGCCTCAGAATGATCTCTTAGGACATCCCAAAACAAAACTGTTTGTGGCTCACGGAGGAACGAATGGAGTTCAGGAAGCTATGTATCATGGAGTCCCAGTTGTAGGTCTACCTGTGTTTTTTGACCAATATGACAACCTGCTGCGTCTGAAAGAGAGAGGAGGAGCTGAGATTCTGAGCCTTAGGACTGTGGACAAGGACGACAACTTCCTGGCAGCTGTGAAGAGAGTTTTGAACGATCCCTCCTACAGGATGAACATGCAGAGGCTCTCCAGACTGCACAGAGACGCGCCGATAAAGCCATTGGACAGCGCCCTCTTCTGGATAGAGTTTGTCATGAGACACAGAGGTGCAGCTCACCTGAGGACTGAGTCCTACAGGCTGCCCTGGTATTCCTATCACTCTGTAGACGTGATGCTCTTCTTAGCTGGAATCACGCTGCTCATTTTCATGACCTTTGCTGCTCTAGTACGATACTTGTGTTCTAGATGTGTGAGAGCAAAAAGTAAGCAAGAATAAAAAAGACATTAATTCAGAATTGATTCTATCTGAACTTAGAACTCAAACTTGAAAAATTATTATCTACCAGCAAATTTCACATATTGTGTGATTAATGGTGTATTAAAATAAAAACATTGTAAAACTGTTGGTTTTGTTCAGGTAACTTGGAAGAGAATATTGCTTGATGACCACACTTGTATTTATCTAACCAAATGGCCGCTGATATTATTTATGAAGATTAAATGATTTCACATCAAGTTATGAAAAGTGTATTTAGTGTGATTACAAGAATATTATTAAAAACAGGAATAATAAAATAATCAGGATGAGTAATGACGATCATCTCAGTCATCATTGAGTCATTGAGACACTTTCTGAGGGCTTTATTCCAATCAATACTTTTATTAAAGAACAAAAAACAAGCCCCACAATTTATTACAGAAAATATTTCCACAACCTGTTGATCTTGATGATCAATCATAAATCTGTTTTGACCTGAATTATGGTCACGTGAAAAAACAAAGATATTTAAAGTGAAATTGCACATTTGAAATTACACACTGTCAATAACAGATTTTTCAACAATTTCAGCGATCCACAGGATGTGTTAGAATAATCAGAATCCAAAATGTATGTGTGTAAACAAGAGCGAATTAGAGAGAACAAAAGACAGCTGTAAATCAGTGGATAAAGACAACTTCCTCATTCATAGAGTCATTGAGACACTTTCTGAGGGCTTTATTCCAATCAATTATTGTATTAATTTAAAATTTATTGATCTGAATTACTGTTTCTTAGCAGGGTCGGACTGGCTGGATATTAGTCTGATAACGCGGTCATGTGGAAAAACAAAGATATTTAAAGTGAAATTACATATTTAGTCGTTAACAACCACTCAAACAAATATAAGTGAACCAACATTATACATCAGATTGATATTAGCTGCCTGGTCATTACCACCTGTGTCAGTTAAGCTAAAACTAAGGAAGAGGAAAATCATGGAAAGTTAAATAAAAAACAAATTAAACAATTAAATGTGTCCTTTTTGATTGATGGGATGAAGCTTTCTGGTGATCTCTTGTTTTTAGTGGGATGTTGCTGATGTCAACAGGATTCAGAAAGAACAAGAAAACGCACAAGCTGCTTTAGGGGACAACGTTTTGTCAAAGCGTCCTGACCGCACTTCTGAAAGTTGCATTACCTCAGTGGGATCCGTCTGCTTCTTCTCTTGGCAACTATTTCTGATTAGGTACACTGTGAGACCCATACAGATGAAGATGAGGAGGAGTATGGCTATAACCTGGGGTGTGGGGAGATCACAGACACACACTGTGTATTTTTAAACAATGAAATATCTCATTTCTCCTTGATCATGTAAAAAAAACGGTTTAACTCACCTGAGACATAACAATCCACTCTTGTGAGCGGAGCATCAACTCTTGTGTGGTGAAATTTCCTTCACTAATTGGCTCACACCACTTCTGTGGAGCTGCCTTGTCAACGAGTACAAATCTACCCTCCCAGTCTGTCTTAGCACAGGCGAAGTACTGGCCGTCGAAGAACAACAAGATCAGCCACACGATAGCAGGCACGAAAGTGGACACAGTCTTCTTCAACCACTCATCACGTTTGACTTTTTGAGTAAATTTGGACTTGCCACATCTGCATCCTTGAGTGATCAACGTCACGGTGGACTTATCACAGCTGCATCTTCCAGTGATCGACTTCAAAATGAACTCATCACATTTGCCTTCTTGAGTGTTCAACGTAAATTGGGACTTGTCACAGCTGCATTTTTGATTGATCAACTTCAAGGTCTTCTCATCACAGCTGCATCTTTTATCGTCCAACTTAAAAAAGAACTCATCACATTTGCATCCTTGAGCGATAAACTTTAAGATTAACTCTTTATGTCTGCGTCCTTGAATGATCAACATCAAGATGAAGGCCATGATGGCGGGAACGATGAAGAATGCTGATGAAAACAGTCCGTTCCATTTAGGACTGCAAGGACACTCAAACTCCAGCTCCACCAGCTTCTCTAGTCCCATGAGGATAAACCCAAAAGCCACATTTGACACAAGAGGACTGTTGCTAATTTCATTTTTCAGCCTGGCAAGCCATTGTTTTTTACGTTCCATAATAGAATATATGACTAGTTTTTCTCACCTCAAATATGCTCCCGATTCTCCCACTTCTACTTATTCTCTTCTGATTGGAAATCAACAAGAGCTCAGCTTATAATGGAGTATCTGAGAAAAGGGAAGTGCCATATAAAGTGTAAAGGGTAACAGGAGAAAACAGAGTAGGGAAGTTTAATGGAAATTAACATAAGATAATACAGACTTTTATTGCTTTTTAACAGTGTAATTTAATGGATCATGGTAATGGTGAATCATGTAGCAGATACCGCTGTGTAGCTGGTTTACTGCCATCAGCTTCCCTATGAAGAAGGTTTCGCATCAATATTTGCAGTAGAGTCATGTCGGGTGGGTTATGCAACCGTAACCGTAACTACCGGTACTCACTGAGGCTCAGCAGGAAAAGGCAGGGAGAGCTCTTGGCAAAGACGAGTGTGTTATTTACTGGGAGGGGCTCCATGTGCTGTGAACACATGAGAGCAGTCAAACAAAAGCAGAGAAGCATGCAGGAAGTTAAATCCCTGCAACCCTGTTTCAACCGCTTCTCTTTATTGCTCCACTTTTTGGCAGTCTTTTCTGGAATCCGCTCTCGATTTTGCTTTTTTTAAATTTCTGGATGGAAGATTTCATCATGTTTTTGCTCTTTGCAACCGTCATCTGCCTTCCCACTTCCATGATTCCAGAGGTTCTCGGTGGTAATGTTTTGGTTTTTCCACACGAAGGAAGCCACTGGGTGAACATGAGGGTCCTGATTGAGGAGCTGCACTCCAGAGGACACAATGTGACGGTGGTCCGGGCTGCAGACAGCTGGTACATCAGCCAAACGTCCCCACATTACAAGAGCATCACACTCGATGTCGCCGTCGGGGCAAACAACACATTTTTCCATCACTTTGTTACTGAAGTTGTCAAGATCAAACGTCACCAAGGCAACGCTTGGTCCCGTTTTGGATTAGACAGCGAGTTAAAAAACAACTTCTATGAATTGCACAGGAAAATATGTGAAGCGATTGTGCACATGTTTGAGAATGAAGACTTGATGGAATCCTTCCAAGATTCCAAGTTTGACATAGTTCTGACAGATCCTGCCAACGGAGGAGGGGTCCTTCTGGCTCACCGCCTCGGGTTGCCGTTGGTGTTCAATGCTCGGTGGACCGTCCACGGCGAGGCCCACTTTGCTGTCGCACCCTCTCCCCTCTCCTACGTCCCACTTCCACCTTCAGAATTATCTGACAAGATGAATTTCATTGAGAGGGTCAAGAACTTGCTTTTTTACATCATGAGGATGCATCTCTATAAGCAGGTTGTGGGGCCACATTATTCTGCGGTGGTCAGCCGTTACTTTGACCAAGACACGGACTACTTCTCCCTGTTTCAAGCTGCTGATCTCTGGCTGATGAGAGTGGACTTTGCATTTGAGTTTCCCCGTCCCACCATGCCTAATGTCGTCTATATGGGAGGGTTCCAGTGTAAACCTGCCAAGCCTTTACCTGAACACCTGGAAGAGTTTGTGCAGAGTTCAGGAGAACACGGAGTCATCATCATGTCTCTGGGGACTTTAATTGCTGAGCTTCCTCAGGATCTGGCTGATAAGGTCGCTGCAGCTTTTGCTAAATTGCCTCAGAAGGTCATCTGGAGATACAAGGGTGCCAAACCAGCAACTCTGGGCAGCAACACTTTACTGGTGGACTGGATGCCACAGAATGATCTCTTAGGACATCCGGCTATAAAACTCTTTATTAGTCACGGAGGAACAAACGGAATATATGAAGCGATTTATCACGGGGTCCCAATTGTAGGAATACCCTTGGTGTTTGATCAGGCTGACAATCTCTCCAGACTGAGGGCAAAAGGCGTCACCAAGCTTTTAGATATTTCTGAATTAGACAGTGACATTTTTCAGAAGGCCATAGAGGAAGTGCTGAATGAGCCTCTGTACGCACTTAACATGCAGAGGCTCTCCAGACTGCACAGAGACGCGCCGATGAAGCCGCTGGACAGCGCCCTCTTCTGGATAGAGTTTGTCATGAGACACAAAGGTGCAGCTCACCTGAGGACTGAGTCCTACAGGCTGCCCTGGTATTCCTATCACTCTGTAGACGTCCTCTTATTTTTAATAGCAGTTGTTTTTCTGGTTTTGCTGGGTTTTGTTGTGCTTGTCTGGTCTTGCTTCAGGCCGTGTGTGAAAAGAAAAGAGAAATCTGACTAAGATACTAAGATACCCAAGATACTGTCGGTCTTTCCTTTTTTCATATTTGCCAATGCCGCATGGAGACCAACATCATGGACATGTTTACCTTCACTTTATGGACATGTTTACCTTCTGTGCTCTGTTGTGCAACTTCAGGACTGAAGTCCATCAGTTCCGTTCCTGTAGCGCGGGGGTACATTCATTTGTTTTTATTGCATAAACTCATTTAAAAACATGAACTATTAAAAAGGGAAACAACAGGTGGCATTCGGAAAAGCAAGTCTTGTTTTCCTTCCCAACAGATAGGGTTAAAGTTTAATATACCATCATAAAACAGCTGAAAATGAAACATGCTTGGTTTCTTTTTTGAATTTGGAAACTTTGACCTGCATCGACAACATTTGAATGATAGTGAGATTCCTGTCAGTTGCTGGATGTGGACTCGAGTCCCAGATGCAGAACAGACAGAATTTTTAACAGCAAGAAAAGGAAGGAAACATCCAGGTCCATATTCCAGAAACTGAGACCCTGGGAACACTGGGAATGTTATTAGCACGTGTCTCACTAGCAGGGTCAAACCATAGCTGTGTGAAACTGCTGGTTAAATCAGATGGAGAGAATAAGAGCACAGATTAGAAACATGAGGGACAGGGACAAGTCAGGGAGAAGGTGGGTTTCAGCAAGGCGGAAAGACAGCCACGGAATTACACGATCTGGCCTCCATCCTGATTCCAATATTTATTACAAATCAGGACTTAAAACAAACTCTGAATTCAAATGTTAAAACAACAAATGATTATTGCATTTTCCAGTGTTAAGTCAACATGTGAAGGTATTTAAGGGTCCTGACAATTCACCTCGTGTGTTCCACGTGAATTTGTGCATTCTTATCGCTGCTCAGTGACGCCATATCTCAGTGCCAAAGTTCTTTTCTGCTCGGAAGGTTGACAGTGAAAAATCTTCTTTGTTCTCCAGCCACAGAACAGACTAAGAGGCAACACAAAGGTAAAAACTGCTATTTTAAAGTCATATTTCCAAAGATTTAAAAAAGAAATAATTGTGTTTTCAGGGTATGACGAAAAGCTTTAAATTTTATGGCTTTTTATTGTTTTAGTAATGCAAGTGTGATTAGAGGAGGCATTACTTTATCACACACAGCTTATGGACAGTCAATAATCATCTCAATCATGTTTGTCTTTGTTAGATCTCTTCTAGAGGCAGGGTAAAAATGCAGGGCCTCTGGTTGTGGATGGCTCTATGCTTCCTCTGCCCGACCGTGGTCCACGGTGGGAAAGTTCTTGTTTTTCCGATTGACGGGAGCCACTGGGTGAACATGAAATACATTATCGAGGCCCTTCATTCCAGGGGCCATCAGGTCTCAGTCGTGCGGCCATCGGACAGCTGGTACATCGAAGAAAAGTCTCCGTTCTACAATTCAATCACGCTTGATAGCCCTTCAGAATTTGACGAAAGCTTCATAACGACCTTCATAGCCAGGCTGTTGGAGATCCAGAGGGAAGGGAAGTCTTTCTGGACACGTTACAAACTGGAAATTGAACAGGCAGAAATGACCCGGGAGATGTATGAAAAAACATCTGAGTTTGTTGAAATGCTCTTGGAGAACAAAGATCTAATGCAGTCAATAAAAAACACCAACTATGACCTTGTCTTCACAGACCCTGTTGCACCAGTTGGCGCTATACTTGCCAACTATTTAAAGTTGCCTCTGGTTTTCAGTGCCAGGGGGACGAGTCATGGTGAAGGTCATTTTGATATCGCACCTTCTCCTATTTCTTACATTCCACTCACAGGAACACAGCTGTCAGATCAGATGAGCTTTTTGAGAGACTCCAGAATGTGCTTATGTTTGGGTTCTTGCAATATCAAATCCGCTGGTTTGTCACACCAAGCTTTGAAGGTTTAATTAAAAAGTATTTCGGTCCAGGCACCGACTACATCTCCCTGTTTCAAGCTGCTGACCTGTGGCTGATGAGAGTGGACTTTGTGTATGAGTATCCCCGTCCCACCATGCCTAATGTCGTCTATATTGGAGGGTTCCAGTGTAAACCCGCCAAGCCTTTACCTGAACACCTGGAAGAGTTTGTGCAGAGTTCAGGAGAACACGGAGTCATCGTCATGTCTCTGGGGACTTTAATTGCTGAGCTTCCTCAGGATCTGGCTGATCAGATCGCTGCAGCTTTTGCTAAAATGCCTCAGAAGGTCATCTGGAGATACAAGGGTGCCAAACCAGCAACTCTGGGCAACAACACTTTACTGGTGGACTGGATGCCTCAGAATGATCTCTTAGGACATCCCAAAACAAAGCTGTTTGTGGCTCATGGAGGAACAAACGGAGTTCAGGAAGCTCTCTATCACGGAGTTCCCATCATTGGACTTCCTCTGATTTTTGATCAACCTGATAATGTGCATAGACTTGAAGTGAGGGGTGCAGGGAAGGTCCTGGATTTTTTTACTATGACTGAAGAGATCTTCTTTCAAGGTATTCAGGAAGTTTTGAATGATCCCTCCTATAGGATGAACATGCAGAGGCTCTCCAGACTGCACAGAGACGCGCCGATGAAGCCGATGGACAGCGCCCTCTTCTGGATAGAGTTTGTCATGAGACACAAAGGTGCAGCTCACCTGAGGACTGAGTCCTACAGGCTGCCCTGGTATTCCTATCACTCTGTAGACGTGATGCTCTTCTTAGCTGGAATCACGCTGCTCATTTTCATGACCTTTGCTGCTCTAGCACGATGCTTGTGTTCTAGATGTGTGAGAGCAAAAAGTAAGCGTGATTAAAAAAAGACATTCATTCAGAATTGATTCTATCAGAACTTAGAACTCAAACTTGAAAAATTATTATCTACCAGCAAATTTCACATATTGTGTGATTAATGGTGTATTAAAATAAAAATATTATAAAACTGTTGGTCTTGTTCAGGTAACCTGGAAGAGAATATTGCTTGATGACCGCACATTTATTTATCTAACCAAATGGCTCCTGATATTATTTATGAATAACAAGATTACAAGAATATTTTTTAAAACAGGGATAATAAAATAATCAGGATGAGTAATCATGATGATAAATGTCACCCAGTCAAATCATTTCTATGGTATTTTAGGTACCAAAAGGGAAAAACAAGATTTTGTCAAGAACAGATTTTTAAACAATTTCAGCGTTCCGCAGGATCTGCTAGAATAATCAGAATCTAAAATGTATGTGTGTAAACAAGAGCGAATTAGAGAGAACAAAAGAGAGCTGTAAATCAGTGCATAAAGACAACTTCCTCAGTCATCATTGAGTCATTGAGACACTTTCTGAGGGCTTTATTCCAATCAATACTTTTATTAAAGAACAAAAAGCCCCACAATTTGTTACAGAATATATATCTACAACCTGTTGATCTTGATGATGAATCATTAATCTGGCTTGATCTGAATTACTGTTTCTCAGCAGGGTAGTATCTGAAGCCTGAATGTGTTTACTTGACTGTATAAATAGGAGCTATCGATGTAAGCACTTCGGAGTTCTTCACCAACAGGACCACGAAACCTCCCCCGGGTGAACTGCAGTGTCCGATAGATACCTGACTGTTCTCTCCAATAGACATATGATAACCAAGTCGGTGTCTACGAAGATTCCTTTCTCATCAGCACCTCTCGACCACCACCAGAAGAAATTCACCACAAAGCTGGCGTCAAGAACAGGATCGGTTGTGGCTGTCTTCTTCTCCATCTGCTTCCTCGGACCAACTCCCGCTCCAAGCCGGCAAGTAAAGTGAAGATTTTTTCACATATTGGGGTTCTGGTTAGTTCAATTAAGGTTTTGGGGGAGTAATTTAGACACACTGTAAAGATAATTAGTTTGGGTGTACATTTTTGTGTCGATGTTTTAGAATACTTCTTCAAAATTTTTCAATTTGACCTTTTTTTTGTTTTGTGAAAGACTGAAGTAGTGGCTCTGGAGGAGAGACAGGCCATGAGATTTATTGCACTGCTCATTTCAGCTAAAAAGGACAGCTGATTCTGAATTTATCTTTTTCGGTCTGTACACTGTGTTATGTACAGGATTGGCAACTGAGCGTGCTGGCACAAGGAACGTGTTGGTGTTATGGCCAGGAAATGATGTTATAGTTTTAATAGCCGCGGTGTTGGATCACAATACCTCACATGTGTCACTGCTAATCTGTTCTTTGAATGAAGACTTCAAGAAGAAAAATACCAATTTCAAAATGTATTGAGGAAATAGAAACAATTGAAGATCCAAATATTACAGAGCTCCGGGCCAGTTCATAACCCTACAATAACAAAGTCAAATACCAGGGCATGAAGTCTGACAACCTAACTATCCCTTGACCCAGTCTTTTATAGAAACACATATGTAAATCATTGATGCTAATTCAGTCCAATCCAGTCCTTCTTCTTGGATGACCTCATCTTCTTCCCGTTACATTGAATGCTGACACAGTCCTTGTTTTCCGTTGTTTCCCAAATGGCGAGGTGAAAGTTCAGCTTCTTGCAGAGGAACATATCAACACCAGTAAACTATGCTGTCAAGTTTTACGCTGGGGGTTTAACACTTCCCGTCTGACTGTCTCCTGCTGATTACAGCTATCTAAACAACAATCATGTCAAGGAAGGGTCAACTGACTGCTTTACTCTTGCTAAAGATTATACTATCCCTTACTTCTAAACTAACTGTAACAGAAACTGACAGGTATGGTATGGACCCAAGTGCAGTACAAAATAGGCAATGAACTGATGATCAGTTAATAGGTTTATTAACTGCAATCTGGCACACCAAAAACAGTTCGAAGGCAGGACAGTGGACTTGGTCGAGGCAGGCAAAAGTTCAGTAACCGGGAGGCAGGCAGAATCAGGCAAACAGTCCAGAGGGAGTCTTTTATAGAAACACATATCAACACCAGTAAACTATGCTGTCAAGTTTACGCTGGGGGTTTAACACTTCCCGTCTGACTGTCTCCTGCTGATTACAACTATCTAAACAACAATCATGTCAAGGAAGGATCAACTGACTGCTTATCTTTACTCTTGCTAAAGATTATACTATCCCTTACTTCTAAACTAACTATAACAGAAAACAGAAATGTATAGAAAAAAGCAAACACAATTCTCTTCAGGACAGTTGTCCCAAAGTCCTGTGTGTCCTCTTGTGTGGCTGGAAATCTGGGGTTATAGGTTATTATAGGTGTCCTCTCTGACGTGGCAAAAACTGTGATTTCTGACAGCGGTACCGGACATGTCATAATAGGCTAAATCTGCATATGCAGGTAGTGTGTGTGCGTTTGTGATTTGATTTTGAGCTCTGTTAGTGTGTTTGTTTAACCCCCCACGTTGCCGTCACTCTCTCTGTCTCTCTCTGTCCTTGTAAGAGTGATCTTATGGGGACCTTCTCATAGTTTGTTGTTAAAAAGAAATGGAAAAAGGGAGGGGGCAGAAAGACTTTTGTAATTAATTGAAACTCTAAAAAAGAAAGAAGAAAATCACTTTTGTACCTCAGATAGAACGTTTGAGAGTTTATCTGAAGCTTAAAGAGGACCTCAGGGTTGTCCTGGTCGTGAAAAAACATCAGATAAGTCTGTGTGGAGATAAAGAAAACTGGTTGTGATCCAGCAGGACCGCATGGTTCACACACACACACACACACACACACACACACACACACACACACACACACACATAATAAAGAAAAGCCTAGAAATATAGAAGTTTCTTCTTGCAGGTTTACTTGTCTATGTGTGGAGAACTTTATTTCAATTGATTATGAAAAATTATTTTCAGATTATGAGGAGGACATTTCTGATAAGATCCAGTATAATCGGTTGAGATATATTCTTATGTTATCTTTTGCATTAATGGTGTCTATGTTTCCATTTCTTTCGTTGTAGTACTGGTGACAAGGGGGAAATGGTTACATCATTTACTTATTTGTGTTACTCATGCTTTGATATGTTTGTATTGTATACCTTTTTAATGAAACCAATGTTTTGTTTGCAAAGATAGTGGCATCTCTCTTATCTGTTTCCAGGACAGTAGTTGGGGATCTACACTGGGGTGACAACTATGTTCGAATTGTTGTGAAATATCGCAAATTGCATTTTATGTAATTGCTATTTTGATAAAAGTAGAGTAGTTTCGTAGGTAATACGAGAAGGATTAAAATGTGGGAAAGTGGAGTGTGGGAACGGATCTGTATGTGAGCGAGTTAGTAAGGAGGAATAAACAATAATGTGTGATATCTGCTTAGGTTAGGGTTCTCAGGCCTGTGCACCTGTGCGTAGGCTGGGAACCGCTCCAATATAGTCAAAACATGAACAATGTGACTCGGCGAGCATAAACTTTCCCCCACCTGTGTGAGAAATGTATCTGCTGCAGTCTATGTAACTAAGATACACCTCCCGCTGTGTAATCATGCCTATTTTAATAAAAGAGACAACCCTGGGGTGGAGGAGGAGAGTCTCTGGGACAGCGTGGTGTAGTGGATTTTCCCCTAAGCTAAAACACTCAAACTTATGTTTTCATTAAGTCAAATATACCTATGCCAGTGCCAATGAATTGAAGTGCGGGGATACCACAACAAAGTCGAATGATGAGTCAGGGTCAGCTGGTTCACGATCCAAACAATGGTTTATTGTCGATCCACAATTCACCATGCATGAGAAGTAGCCCGGGCTAAGTCTGAATACTGACAAGAATTGTCCTTCTTTTATACTATTTGGAGCCTGGGGCTACCCCGCCCCGGGCTCCTCCTTCTGATTAGCTATTTTTACTCATTTTCCACCGTTAGGTACCTTTTTCCCTACTTATCAGAAGTCAGGTGTACCTTACATGGTTTTTTTTAAAACAAACTCAACAGACCATCCCCAGACCATGCCTTGGCTACTCCCATACTTTCCATTAACCCTCTAACAACTTCCCCGGACTTTCCATCTTAAAGCATACATTTAAGCAGTGACACGTATACATATAGCAGGTGCTCGAACAGTGACAGTGGCTAGTACGTTTTGTCTGCATAATCATTAACTGCGAAGGTCTAAATATAACTCAAAGGTTAAACATTACATTCACACATTTTGCCTCTAACGCCTTATGCCCGTTACCTTTCTTCACTACAGTGGCAGAGTACGTGTCTGATCGGAGCGCGACTTCACCTGGTCAGGAGAAAAGTCTTCGAAGTCTAGTCTCAACTTGTGGTGAACTTTGTTGGTGCACCTGTCTGAATACACTTCTGAGGATTCGATGACAGAATGGACACAGAACTTCAAAATGAACTGTGAAAGATGCTGGAGGACCCTGGATAAAGATGTGGAACAACTGAAGATCCGTCATCAGGGGACTATGAACTACAAATTCAAAAACTACTGTTTGATGTGTTTTATGTATTTAACATGTATATCTGAAGTCTTGTTATTGCTAAGAGAAGCTGCTAAGAGGAGATGCTGGAGCCCGTAGACTCCTGGTTGTTCACCATATGAGGAGGTGTATCATGAAGCCATTCTACTATTCCCATTTTTGGTACTAACTGAACTCTATGCCATTGGGTTTGCTATATTGTGTATCATGAGGTCATTGGAGAAGAATGTGTTTACTTGACTGTATAAGAAGGAGCTATCGATGTAAGAACTTCAGAGTTCTTCACCTACAGGACCACGAAACCTCCCTCAGGCGAACTGCAGTGTCCGATAGATACCTGACTGTTCTCTCCAATAGACATCGATGATAACCAAGTCGGTGTCAATGAAGATTCCTTTCTCTTCAGCACCTCTCGACCACCACCAGAAGAAATTCACAACATCTGTATTCCAGAAACTGAGACCTGGGAACACTGGGAATGTTATTAGCACGTGTCTCACTAGCAGGGTCAAACCATAGCTGTGTGAAACTGCTGGTTAAATCAGATGGAGAGAATAAGAGCACAGATTAGAAACATGAGGGACAGGGACAAGTCAAGGAGAAGGTGGTTTTCAGCAAGGCGGAAAGACAGCCGCGGAATCACACAATCTGGCCTCCATCCTGATTTTAATATTAAATTCCAAATCAGGATTGAAAGCAAACTCTGAATATGACCGTTAAAACAACAAATGATTATTGCAGATTGCAGTGTTAAGTCAACATGTGAAGGTATTTAAATACCTTCACATCTTGCTGAAAACCACCTTCTCCTTGACTTGTCCCATGATTGTTGTTTAGAATTGTTTGTTTAGGACTGGATTGGACTGAATTAGCATCAATAATTTACATATGTGTTTCTATAAAAGACTGGGTCAAGGGATAGTTAGGTTGTCAGACTTCATGCCCTGGCATTTGACTTTGTTATTGTAGGGTTATGAACTGGCCCAGAGCTCTGTAATATTTGTATCTTGAATTGGTTCTATTTGCTAAATACATTTTGGGATTTTTCTTCTTGAAGTCTTCATTCAAAGAACACGCGGATTAGCAGTGACACATGTGAGGTATTGCGATCCAACACCGCGGCTATTAAAACTATAACATCATTTCCTGGCCATAACACCAACACGTTCCTCGTGCCAGCACGCTCAGTTGCCAATCCTGTACATAACACTAGTGTACAGACCGAAAACGATAAATTCAGAATCAGCTGTCCTTTTTAGCTGAAATGAGCAGTGCAATAAATCTCATGGCCTGTCTCTCCTCCAGAGCCACTACTTCAGTCTTTCACAAAACAAAAAAAAGGTCAAATTGAAAGATTTAGAAGAAGTATTCTAAAACATCGACACAAAAATGTACACCCAAACTAATTATCTTTACAGTGTGTCTAAATTACTCCCCCAAAAGCTTAATTGAACTAACCAGAATCCCAATATGTGAAAAAATCTTCACTTTACTTGCCGGCTTGGAGCGGGAGTTGGTCCGAGGAAGCAGATGGAGAAGAAGACAGCCACAACCGATCCTGTTCGAGACGCCAGCTTTGTGGTGAATTTCTTCTGGTGGTGGTCGAGAGGTGCTGATGAGAAAGGAATCTTCGTAGACACCGACTTGGTTATCATATGTTTATTGGAGAGAACAGTCAGGTATCTATCGGACACTGCAGTTCGCCCGGGGGAGGTTTCGTGGTCCTGTTGGTGAACTCTGAAGTGCTTACATCGATAGCTCCTATTTATACAGTCAAGTAAACACATTCAGGCTTCAGATACTACCCTGCTGATAAACAGTAATACCGTAGAAATCATTTGACTGGGTGACATTTATCATCACCATTATTCATCCTGATTATTTTATTATTCCTATTTTAAATATTATTCTTGTAATCTTGTAATTCATAAAAATTATCAGGAGCCATTTGGTTAGATAAATAAATGTGCGGTCATCAAGCAATATTCTCTTCCAGGTTACCTGAACAAGACCAACAGTTTTATAATATTTTTATTTCAATACACCATTAATCACAACACAATATGTGAAATTTGCTTTTAGATAATAATTTTTCAAGTTCTGATAGAATCAATTCTGAATAAATGTCTTTTTTAAATCACGCTTACTTTTTGCTCTCGCACATCTAGAACACAAGCATCGTACTAGAGCAGCAAAGGTCATGAAAATGAGCAGCGTGATTCCAGCTAAGAAGAGCATCACGTCTACAGAGTGATAGGAATACCAGGGCAGCCTGTAGGACTCAGTCCTCAGGTGAGCTGCACCTTTGTGTCTCATGACAAACTCTATCCAGAAGACGGCGCTGTCCATCGGCTTCATCGGTGCGTCTCTGTGCAGTCTGGAGAGCCTCTGCATGTCCATCCTGTAGGAGGGATCGTTTTTAAAACTTCCTGAATACCTTGAAAGAAGATCTCTTCAGTCATCTTTCAAACACATCAAGACCTAACAAGGTAAAGGGCAAATATTAACCATATATATTGTTTTATACTGCTTGTAATTGGGATAGGTAAACATCTGTTCACTATTTTAACATAAAAGTGTTTGATTGTGAGGCATTAAAAGCCACAAAATGCAACGGGTCCATCAGACCCCCCAAACGCTAGCTGAGTAACAACAATATTATACAAGGGTTAAGGGTCCTGATGTTTCACTTCGTGATCC
The DNA here is from genome assembly GCF_901000725.2 of Takifugu rubripes. Lineage (NCBI taxonomy): Eukaryota > Metazoa > Chordata > Actinopteri > Tetraodontiformes > Tetraodontidae > Takifugu > Takifugu rubripes. Next base: position 9,639,852 of record NC_042297.1, on the reverse strand, counting down.
ACAAACTCCCCAATGCATTCTTATCGCTGCTCAGTGACGCCGTATTTCAGTGCCAAAGTCCTTTTCTGCTCGGAAAGTCAAAAGTGAAGCATCTGTTTTGTTCTCCAGCCAAAGAATAGAATAAGAGGCGACACAAAGGTTAAAAAATGCTATTTTAAAGTCATCTTTCCCTGGATTTAAAAATGAAATAATTGTGTTTTCAGGGTATGACAAAAAGATTACTTGAATCGTTAAATTTTATGGCTTTTTATTGTTTTGGTAATGCAAGTGTGATTATAGAGGAGGCATTACTTTATCACACACAGCTTATGGACAGTCAATAATCATCTCAATCACTTTTGTCTTTGTTAGATCTCTTCTAGAGGCACGGCAAAAATGCAGGTCCTCTGGTTGTGGATGGCTCTATGCTTCCTCTGCCCGACCATGGTCCACGGTGGGAAAGTTCTCGTTTTTCCGATTGTCTCTGGGGACTTTCATTGCTGAGCTTCCTCAGGATCTGGCTGATCAGATCGCTGCAGCTTTTGCTAAAATGCCTCAGAAGGTCATCTGGTGATACAAGGGTGCCAAACCAGCAACTCTGGGCAACAACACTTTACTGGTGGACTGGATGCCACAGAATGATCTCTTAGGACATCCCAAAACAAAGCTGTTTGTGGCTCATGGAGGAACGAACGGGGTTCAGGAAGCTCTCTATCACGGAGTTCCCATCACTGAACTTTCTCTGATTTTTGATCAACCTGATAATGTGCATAGATTTGAAGTGAGGGGTGCAGGGAAGCTCCTGGATTTTTTTTCTATGACTGAAGAGATCTTCTTTTAAGTTATTCAGGAAGTTTCAAGCAATTCCTCCTACAGGATGAACATGCAGAGGCTCTCCAGACTGCACAGAGACGCACCGATGAAGCCGATAGACAGCTCCTCTTCTGGATAGAGTTTGTCATGAGACACAAAGGTGCAGCTCACCTGAGGACTGAGTCCTACAGGCTGCCCTGGTATTCCTATCACTCTGTAGACGTGATGCTCTTCTTAGCTGGAATCACGCTGATCATTTTCATGACCTTTGCTGCTCTAGTACGATGCTTGTGTTCTAGATGTGCGAGAGCAAAAAGTAAGCGTGATTAAAAAAAGACATTTATTCAGAATTGATTCTATCAGAACTTGAAAAATTATTATCTAAAAGCAAATTTCACATATTGTGTTGTGATTAATGGTGTATTGAAATAAAAATATTATAAAACTGTTGGTCTTGTTCAGGTAACCTGGAAGAGAATATTGCTTGATTTATTTATCTAACCAAATGGCTCCTGATATTATTTATGAATTACAAGATTACAAGAATATTATTTAAAATAGGAATAATAAAATAATCAGGATGAATAATGGGCGATGATTCACCCAGTCAAATCATTTCTTCTGTATTTTAGGTACCAAAAGGGAAAAACACGATTTTGTCAAGAACAGATTTTTCAACAATTTCAGCGTTCCACAGGATGTGCTAGAATAATCAGAATCTAAATGTATGTGTGTAACAAGAGCGAATTAGAGAGAACAAAAGAGAGCTTTAAATCAGAGCATAAGACAACTTCCTCAGTCATCATTGAGTCATTGAGACACTTTCTGAGGGCTGTATTCCAATCAATTCTTTTATTAAAGAACAAAAAACAACAAGCCCCACAATTTGTTACAGAATATATATCTACAACCTGTTGATCTTGATGATGAATCATTAATCTGGCTTGATCTGAATTACTGTTTATCAGCAGGGTAGTATCTGAAGCCTGAATGTGTTTACTTGACTGTATAAATAGGAGCTATCGATTTAAGCTGACACAGTCCTTGTTTTCCGTTGTTTCCCAAATGGCCAGGTGAAAGTTCAGCTTCTTGCAGAGGAACATATCAACACCAGTAAACTATGCTGTCAAGTTTTATGCCGGGGGTTTTAACACTTCCCGTCTGACTGTCTCCTGCTGATTACAACTATCTAAACAACAATCATGTCAAGGAAGGGTCAACTGACTGCTTATCTTTACTCTTGCTAAAGATTATACTATCCCTTACTTCTAAACTAACTATAACAGAAAACAGAAACGTATAGAAAAAAGCAAACACAATTCTCTTCAGGACAGTTGTCCCAAAGTCCTGTGTGTCTATGGTGTCTATGAAGATTCCTTTCTCATCAGCACCTCTCGACCACCACCAGAAGAAATTCACAACATCTGTATTCCAGAAACTGAGACCTGGGAACACTGGGAATGTTATTAGCACGTGTCTCACTAGCAGGGTCAAACCATAGCTGTGTGAAACTGCTGGTTAAGTCAGATGGAGAGAATAAGAGCACAGATTAGAAACATGAGGGACAGGGACAAGTCAAGGAGAAGGTGGTTTTCAGCAAGGTGGAAAGTCAACATGTGAAGGTATTTAACCCTTGTGTGGTGTTCGGGTCTGTGGGACCTGTTTTCACTTTTTATTAAAAGAAAAAATGGGGCTAGTAGAAGTGTGGGAAATTGATGTTCTGTGTACCACACACACATACGTGCCCACACACGCACCACACACACACACACACACACACACACACACACACACACAGCAGGCCTAGACAGGAGGAGGACAGAGTGTAGGTACACAGAACATCAGAGGGTCAAATGTGCGAGAAAATGAGAGCAGACAGTGTTGACAAACAATGTTGCAACATTGTCTGGGAACCGCAGGTGCAGAAACACAAAGGCTTTGCCAGTGTGGTTTCTTATCACAACCGATCAAGATGGCCAAAAGGTACTCTGCGCAGAGGGCCCTGGAATTGATTTTGGAAGATAGAGAAGTTTTTGATGATGATGTAGAGGGAGAGGATTCAGAAGAAGAGTTTCAGAATTTCTGAAAATTCAGAGTCTGACAGTGACTCTGAAGAAGATGATGAGATTGAGCATCAGCCAGTTCCAAAACATAGACAAGCCACAGGACCAGGCCGTCAGCAGCCATCCCCAGGACCAAGCCGTCAAAAGCCAACCCCAGGACCAAGCCATCAACAGCCAACCCCAGGACCAAGCCATCAGCAACCAGCCCCAGGACCAAGCAGTCAGCAGCCAGCCCGAGGCCCAGAACAAGCCAGTCAGCATGGAGCAAGTGAGATGTCAAAAAATTCTGAAATTGAATGGTTTCCCGCCCAAGAAAGAGCCACCCCGCAAGGCTGCCAATGTGATAAGGATGCAACCAGGGCCAACACGGATGGCAGTTACTCACACACAGGACATCGAGTCTTCTTTTGAGCTTTTCATCCCAGATTCCATCCAGGAAATTATTCTTGACTGCACTAATTTAGAAGGAAGACGTGTTTTTGGAGAGAGGTGGAAGGAAATGGACCAAACCCAATTACATGCTTACTTCGGAGTTCTCATCCTTGCTGGAGTTTTCAGGTCCAAAGGGGAATCCGCAGAATCCCTGTGGGATGCAGAAACTGGCAGAGAAATTTTCCGTGCAACAATCCATCCATCCATCCATCCTCTACCGCTTATCAACTGGGTCGGGTCGCGGGGGCAGCAGCCTAAGGAGAGAAGCCCAGACTTCCCTCTCCCCAGCTACCTCCTCCAGCTCATCTGGAGGGATCCCCAGGCGTTCCCAGGTCAGTCGAGAGACATAGTCTCTCCAACATGTCCTGGGTCTCGACGGGGGTCTCCTACCGGAGGGACATGCCCTGAACACCTCACCAGGGAGGCGTCCAGGGGGCATCCTGACTAGATGCCCAAGCCACCCCATCTGGCTCCTCTCAACGCGGAGGAGCAGTGACTCTACTCCGAGCTCCTCCCGGATGGCAGAGCTTCTCACCCTATCTCTAAGGGAGAGCCCAGCCACCCTACGGAGGAAGCTCATTTCAGCTGCTTGTACCCGTGATCTTGTTCTTTCGGTCATTACCCAAAGCTCATGACCATAGGTGAGGGTAGGAACGAAGATCGACCGGTAAATCGAGAGCTTCGCCTTTCGGCTCAGCTCTCTCTTCACCACAACGGACCGGTGCAGAGTCTGCATTACTGCGGATGCCGCACCGATCCGCCTGTCGATCTCCCGCTCCATTCTTCCCTCACTCGTGAACAAGACCCCGAGGTACTTAAACTCCTCCACTTGGGGCAGGATCTCCTCCTTGACCCGGAGAAGGCACTCCACCTTTTTCCGGTCGAGAACCATGGCCTCGGATTTGAAGGTGCTGATTTTAATCCCAGCCGCTTCACATGCGGCGGCGAACCGATCCAGTGATAGTTGGAGGTCACGGGCCGATGACGCCAACAGGACCACATCATCCGCAAAAAGCAGAGAACCGATCCTGAGGTCACCAAACCGGATCCCCTCAACACCATGACTGCACCTAGAAATTCTGTGCAACAATGTCTCTGGAAAACTTTCACATCATTTCCAGGATTATCCGCTTTGACAACTGAGATGACAGACCAGCTCGATGGCAGAGAGACAAACTAGGTGTCATCAGGACAGTGTGGGACAAGTGGGTGCGCCGCCTCCCCCTGCTGTACAACCCTGGGCCAAATGTCACCATTGATGAACAGCTGATGCCATTTAGGGGCCGCTGCCCCTTTCGGCAGTATTTACCATCTAAACCTGCAAAGAATGGTATAAAGATCTGGGCTGCCTGTGATGCCACTTCCTCATAGTCTCACAAGTCTACACAGGGAAACCTGATGGAGGAGCCCCCGAGAAAAACCAAGGAATGAGAGTTGTCCTCGACATGTCTCAGGGATTCAGTGGACACAACATCACATGCGACAATTTTTTTTACCTCGCACAAACTGGGACAGGAGCTCCCGAAGAGGAAGCTGACCATTGTGGGAACAATAAGGAAAAACAGGTCAGAGCTCCCACCTCAACTGCTGACTTCAAAGAACAGGCCTGTCAAGTCATCCCAGTTTGCATACACGGCTGACACATCCCTGGTGTCCTACGTGCCAAAGAAAGGCAAGAATGTGGTACTCATGAGTACACTGCACAGGGATGGAAGAATGTGTGACCAGGAACATCACAAACCAGAGATCATCATGGATTATAATGCCACAAAAGGAGGGGTAGACAACATGGACAAGCTGGTGACGGCCTACAGCTGCAAATGGAGGACTCTACGCTGGCCACTGGTGATATTCTTTGACATGTTGGACATCTCAGCGTACAATGCCTTTGTCATTTGGATGGCATCGAACCCAGAGTGGAAACGAGTGAAGCTCCAGAAAAGACGGCTCTTTCTTGTGGATCTGGGAAAGGCATTGGTGAGACCACAAATCGAGAGAAGAAAACATATCCCCAGAACACCAGCCTCTGCGGCCATGGTGAGGAGGATTCAGAAGGAGAATGCTGGTGCCCTGTCCACCCAACCTACAGAACCACAATCTGCAGAGCCTGAAGTAAATGTGTGATGCTGTTGCAGTACGTGTCTGGCACTCATGTCTTGTGAGAGAGAGAGAGAGAGAGAGAGGTGTTAGTAAAATTCCTGATCTTTTCATTATTCTAGGTTGTGAACAGCAGCAACAAGAAGAAGCGGTGCGAAGTGTGCGGACCCAAGATGGACAGGAAAACACAATATACATGCATCAAGTGCTAAAAGTATATCTGCAACACACACACACACACACACACACACACACACACACACAATAAAGCTCTGCCCCTCATGTGTTGTATAGGCTAGTGCAGGCCGCATGCGGCTCTTTGCCTGGTTTCATGCGGCTCTAACGTTCATGTCGAAGTTTGGGTTTGTGTTTTTTTAATGTGCGTGTTCGCTTCGCTTGAGTTTAATACGGTACTTTCGCCAAAAGCGCATGCGCCTTAGATGAAAATAGCGCAAAGTTTCTCAGTAGGGACAAGATCTTTTGATAAACAATTAGTGTCAAGTTCGCCTTCAAAATGGCAGGAAAACATGCACAGCCAAACGAGAAAACCTGCACGAAAGCTTCGTGACTCGGTTCCGTGATCTACAACTGAAAAGGCCACAGATTGCATTCCTCGCTGCCCCTTTTAATGTGGAGCCGCACTGTTGGAAAGCCCCGCTAGCAACAGATGAGGCTGCAGCTGAGTTGGAGATGATCAATCTTTGTGAGGAGCACCAACTGAAACCTGCTTCAAGGGAAGGGTTCATTGAGTTCTGGAAAAGTGTGCCAATGGAAAAATACCCCAATGTCAAATGGGCTGCGCTTTAGATACTGTCAATATTTGGTCAACATACGTCTGCGAGTCTGTGTTTTCTACCCTGAGACACGTGAAATCAAAGCATCGATCTGTTCTGACTGGCACCCACGTGAAAGAATTGAATACAAGCCAGATTTGAAGAGGATTGTTCAAAGCAAGGAATGCCAGAAGTCCCACTGAGCAACATGCATAGTAAGAGAATTTTTTTAAAAAAATTATTATATTTTTGTTTGTGGACTTAGTTGAATTGAGCGTTTGTGTGTGTGACAGTGCACACAATGATCATTGTTGAAAATGACTGGCCTGTGGTCTGTAGAAGTCAAATTCTGTCATTATCATGTTGGTGTGTGACATTTACAATAAATCTGGCTAAGCAGAGGTCTGTGTGTGTGAGGAAGGGATGAGGTGATGAGGTGATGTTCATGTGTGCCCATGTGTGTGATGTGGCTCTTTGCGGTAACACAGTAAAAAATATGTCTCTTAGGCTCTGACTGGTTGGCCACCCCTGGGCTAGTGGCTAAAAGGCCATGTGTTCAATGGGGCTGATGTGTTGTCTTGACTGATATATTTACTCTGCGTTCATGTGTTCAGCTTGTGTTGTGCACCTGAATGGGTTAAATTTCAAGTTCAAAGAAATAAAAGTCAGTAGTTTTGAAAAACCTTGCTTCACTTGTAAATTTGTTTACACTCATCACTCATCTTGATTTTAATTGATTTTCTTTATTATGTTTTAAATAATAAGTTATAAATGTGACCTAACAAAGGTAAAGGGCAAATATTAACCATATATATTGTTTATACTGCTTGTAATTGGGATAAGGTAAACATCTGTTCACTATCTTAACATAAAAGTGTTTGATTGTGAGGCATTAAAAGCCACAAAATGCAACGGGTCCATCAAACTCCCCAAATGCTGGCTGAGTAACAACAATATTATACAAGGGTTAAGGGTCCTGATGTTTCACTTCGTGATCCACAAACTCCCCAATGCATTCTTATCGCTGCTCAGTGACGCCGTATTTCAGTGCCAAAGTCCTTTTCTGCTCGGAATATCAAGAGTGAAGCATCTGTTTTGTTCTCCAGCCAAAGAATAGAATAAGAGGCGACACAAAGGTAAAAAATGCTATTTTAAAGTCATCTTTCCCTGGATTTAAAAACGAAATAATTGTGTTTTCAGGGTATGACGAAAATCGTACTTGAATCGTTAAATTTTATGGCTTTTTATTGTTTTGGTAATGCAAGTGTGATTATAGAGGAGGCATTACTTTATCACACACAGCTTATGGACAGTCAATAATCATCTCAATCACTTTTGTCTTTGTTAGATCTCTTCTAGAGGCAGGGTAAAAATGCAGGGCCTCTGGTTGTGGATGGCTCTATACTTCCTCTGCCCGACCGTGGTCCATGGTGGGAAAGTTCTCGTTTTTCCGATTGACGGGAGCCACTGGGTGAACATGAAAGTCATTATCGAGGCCCTTCATTCCAGGGGCCATCAGGTCTCAGTCGTGCGGTCATCAGACAGCTGGTACATCGAAGAAAAGTCTCCGTTCTACAATTCAATCACGCTTGATAGCCCTTCAGGATTTGACGAAAGCTTCATAACGACCTTCGTAGCCAGGCTGTTGGAGATCCGTCGGGAAGGGAAGTCTTTCTGGACACGTTGCAAACTGGAAATTGAACAGGCAGAAAAGAACCAGGAGATGTTAGAAAAAACATCTGAGTTTGCTAAAATGCTCTTGGAGAACAAAGATCTAATGCAGTCAATAAAAAACACCAACTATGACCTTGTCTTAACAGACCCTGTTGCACCCGTTGGTGCTATACTTGCCAACTATTTAAAGTTGCCTCTGGTTTTCAATGCCAGGTGGACGAGCCATGGTGAAGGTCATTTTGATATCACACCTTCTCCTATTTCTTACATTCCACTCACAGGAACACAGCTGTCAGATCAGATGAGCTTTTTTGAGAGACTCCAGAATGTGCTTATGTTTGGGTTCTTGCAATATCAAATGCACTGGAATGTCGCACCAACCTTTGAAGGCTTAATTAAAAAATATTTCGGTCCAGGCACCGACTACTTCTTTCTGTTTCAAGCTGCTGACCTGTGGCTGATGAGAGTGGACTTTGTGTTTGAGTATCCCCGTCCCACCATGCCTAATGTCGTCTATATTGGAGGGTTCCAGTGTAAACCTGCCAAGCCTTTACCTGAACACCTGGAAGAGTTTGTGCAGAGTTCAGGAGAACACGGAGTCATCATCATGTCTCTGGGGACTTTCATTGCTGAGCTTCCTCAGGATCTGGCTGATAAGGTCGCTGCAGCTTTTGCTAAAATGCCTCAGAAGGTCATCTGGAGATACAAGGGTGCCAAACCAGCAACTCTGGGCAGCAACACTTTACTGGTGGACTGGATGCCTCAGAATGATCTCTTAGGACATCCTAAAACAAAGCTGTTTGTGGCTCATGGAGGAACGAGCGGAGTTGAGGAAGCTCTGTATCACGGAGTCCCCATCATTGGACTTCCTCTGATTTATGATCAAAATGATAATATAAATAGACTTGAAGTGAGGGGTGCAGGGAAGGTCCTTGATTTTTATACTATGACTGAAGAGATCTTCTTTCAAGGTATTCAGGAAGTTTTGAATGATCCCTCCTACAGGATGAACATGCAGAGGCTCTCCAGACTGCACAGAGACGCACCGATGAAGCCGCTGGACAGCGCCCTCTTCTGGATAGAGTTTGTCATGAGACACAAAGGTGCAGCTCACCTGAGGACTGAGTCCTACAGGCTGCCCTGGTATTCCTATCACTCTGTAGACGTGATGCTCTTCTTAGCTGGAATCACGCTGCTCATTTTCATGACCTTTGCTGCTCTAGCACGACGCTTGTGTTCTAGATGTGTGAGAGCAAAAATTAAGCAAGAATTAAAAAAAAGACATTAATTCAGAATTGATTCTATCAGAACTTAGAACTCGAACTTGCAAATTCATTATCTACCAGCAAATTTCACATATTGTGTGAATAATGTTGTATTGAAATAAAAATATTATAAAACTGTTGGTCTTGTTCAGGTAACTTGGAAGAGAATATTGTTTCTAACCAAATGGCTCCTGGTGATTTCACATCAAGTTTTGAAAAGTGTATTCAGTTTGATTCCAAGAATATTATTTAAAACAGCAATAATAAAATAATCAGGATGAGTCATGACGATCATCTCAGTCATCATTGAGTCATTGAGACACTTTCCGAGGGCTTTATTACAATCAATACTTTTACCAAAGGACAAAAAACAAGCCCCACAATTTGTAACAGAAAATATTTCCACAACCTGTTGATCTTGATGATCAATCATTAATCTGGTTTGACCTGAATTATGGTTACTTGGAAAAACAAATATATTTAAAGTGAAATTACACATTTAATTGTTAACAACCACTCAAACAAATATGCGTCAGATTGATATTAGCTGCCTGGTCATTACCACCTGTGTTAGTTAAGCTAAAACTAAGGAAAATCATGGAAAGTTAAATAAAAAAATGTAATAAACAATTAAATGTGTCCATTTTGATTGATGGCATGAAGATTCCTGGTGATCTCTTGTTTTTAGTGGGATGTTGCTGATGTCAACAGGATTCTGCTCAACAAAACAAACTGATTCAGGAGGAAAAGTGAAACCAAATAATGAGAAACGAGCCCATGATGCCGATCACATACTCGCTGGTAATGCAGAATAAAAACAGAAGCACAGTTATATCCACGCTGACAACAGAGCCATGAAGACCCACGAGCTGCTTTAGGGGAAAACGTTTTGTCAAAGCGTCCTGACTGCACTTTTGAAAAGGCTTTTCAAGACGTTTCCCAAAGTTGCATTTCCCAGGTGGGAGCCGTTTGCTTCTTCTTCTGTTGGCAACATTCTCTGATTAGGTACACTATGAGACCCATACAGATGTCGAGGAGGAGGCTCATGCCAATAACCTGGGGTGTGGGGAGAGTACAGACACACACTGTGTATTTTTAAACAATGAAATATCTCATTTCTCCTTGATCATATAAAAAAATGGTTTAACTCATCTCAGACGTAACAATCCACCTTTGTGAATGGAGCATCAGCTCTTGTCTGGTGACATCTCCGTCACTAATTGGCTCACACCACTTCTGTGGAGCTGCCTTGTCAATGAGCGCAAATCTACCTTTCCTGTCTGTCTTAGCACAGGTGAAGTACTGGCCGTCGAAGAACAACAAGATCAGCCACATGATAGCAGGCACGAAACTGGACACAGTCTTCTTGAACCACTCGTCACATCTGCATCTTTGCTGATGAAAACAGTCCGTTCCATTTAGGATTGCAATAACACTTAAACTCCAGCTCCACCAGCTTCTCTAGTCACATGATCATAAAACCAAAAGCCGCATTTGACACAAGAGGACTGTTGATAAGTTCATTTTTCAGCCTGGCAAGCCATTGTTTTTTAGGTTCCATAATAGAATATATGACTAGTTTTTCTCACCTCAAATATGCTCCCTATTCTCCCACTTCTACTAATTCTCTTCTGATTGGAAATCAACAAGAGATCAGCCCTGGTATTCCTATCACTCTGTAGACGTCCTCTTATTCTTAACAGCAGTTGTTTTGCTGGTTTTGTTGTTCTTGTCTGGTCTTGCTTCAGGCTGTGTGTGAAAAGAAAAGAGAAATCTGACTAACCCCCTGAGATACTGTCGGTCTTTCCTTTTTTCATATTTGCCAATGCCGCATGGAGGCCGACATCATGGACATGTTTTCCTTCTGTGCTCTGTTGTGCAACTTCAGGACTGAAGTCCATCAGTTCCGTTCCTGTAGCGCGGGGGTACATTCATTTGATTTTCATGCATAAACTCATTTAAAAACATGAACTGTTAAAAAGGGAAACAGTAGGTGGCATTCGGAAAAGCAAGTCTTCCTTCCCAACAGATAGGGTGAAAGTTTAATATACCATCATAAAACAGCTGAAGAGGAAACATGCTTGGTTTCTTTTTTGAATTTGGAAACTAGATGTGTGAGAGCAAAGATTAACCGTGAATAAAAAAAAGACATTCATTCAGAATTGATTCTTTTAGAATTTATAACTTGAAAAATCATTATCTTACAGCAAATTTCACATATTGTGTGATTAATGGTGTATTCAAATAAAATTATAAAACTTTTGGTCTTGTTCAGGTAACTTGGAAGAGAATATTGCTTGATGACAACACATGTGACGGCAGCGATTAAGACCCAAAAGCAGCACTCTGGAAAACTGGACCGTGGTAATCGTGGTTTCAGGCTCGGGGATTGGGTCGAGCAGAGTCGGAGTGCGGAACCGAGGTGGGAGGATGTGAATCCTCGGAACCGTACAGTCCCGTTTACAGCGGGCGGGAGTGACAGAACGGGGCTTACAGGAGATGAGGCCGACGATGTAGCTGAGCAGACTGGGGGTGAGCACCAGCGAAGTCGGGGCCAGGCGGAGAAGTCAGGACCAGGCGAGCGGGCAGGAACCAGAAACGCTGAGGCAGAAGTCGTGGTCAGGGGCAGAAAGCAGGTAGGTTTTCGAGGGAACAGGCGAGGCAGGCAGAACAAAGACAGGCAGGGTCCGGAACAGGTAATCAGGGAAGGTAAATAACGCTGGAAAGTCTCGCATCGAAGGGGCGGCACGGTGGTGTGGTGGTTAGCACTGTTGCCTCACAGCAAGAAGGCCCCGGGTTTGATCCCCGGTTGGGATTGATTGGGGACTTTCTGTGTGGAGTTTGCATGTTCTCCCTGTGCCTGCGTGGGTTCTCTCTGGTTACTCCGGCTTCCTCCCACAGTCCAAAGACATGCATGATTGGGGATTAGGCTAATTGGAAACTCTAAATTGCCCATAGGTGTGAGTGTGAGAGTGAATGGTTGTGTGTCTATATGTGTTAGCCCTGCGATTGACTGGCGTCCAGTCCAGGGTGTACCCTGCCTCCGCCCATTGTGCTGGGATAGGCTCCAGTCCCCCCGCGACCCTCAGTGGAGGAACAAGCGGTAGCAAATGAGTGAGTGAGTGAGTCTCGCATCGAAGCAGAAGAACAATCTGGCAAAGACGGAGAGTGCAGGGGAGGCTTATAAACTGGGCTGATTGGGAATGAGCTGCAGCTGTGCTGCAGGTGAGTGGAGTTGAACTGACGGGGTGGGAGTGGCTGGCAGGTGGAGTGGAGCAGAGGGAGGGAGAGTGGAGTAGAGTCAGGGAGAGTGGAGCAGAGGGAGGGAGAATGGAGCAGAGGGAGGGAGGGAGGGTGGAGCAGAGGCAGGGAGAGTGGAGCAGAGGCAGGGAGAATGGAGCAGAGGGAGGGAGAGTGGAGCAGAGGCAGGGAGAGTGGAGCAGAGGCAGGGAGAGTGGAAAATTACTGGGGCAGGAGGGAACTGGGGAAATGGGGCTGTGACAGCACTTGTATTTATCTAACCAAATGGCCCCTGATATTATTTATGAAGATTAAATGATTTCACATCAAGTTATGAAAAGTGTATTTAGTGTGATTATAAGAATATTATTTAAAACAGGAATAATAAAATCAGGATGAGTAATCATGATGATAAATGTCACCCAGTCAAATCATTTCTACGGTATTTTAGGTACCAAAAGGGAAAAACGAGATTTTGTCAAGAACAGATTTTTAAACAATTTCAGCGATCCACAGGATGTGCTAGAATAATCAGAATCTAAAATGTATGTGTGTAAACAAGAGCGAATTAGAGAGAACAAAAGAGAGCTGTAAATCAGTGGATAAAGACAACTTCCTCATTCATAGAGTCACTGAGACACTTTCTGAGGGCTTTATTCCAATCAATTATTTTATTAAAGAACAAAAAACAAGCCCCACAATTTGTTACAGAATATATATCTACAACCTGTTGATCTTGATGATGAATCATTAATCTGATTTGATCTGAATTACTGTTGATCAGCAGGGTCGGACTGGCTGGATATTAGTCTGATAACGCGGTCACATGGAAAAACAAAGATATTTAAAGTGAAATTACACATTAAGTCGTTAACAACCACTCAAACAAATATAAGTGAACCAACATTATACATCAGATTGATAATAGCTGCCTGGTCATTACCACCTGTGTCAGTTAAGCTAAAACTAAGGAAGAGGAAAATCATGGAAAGTTGAATAAAAAACAAATTAAATAATTAAATGTGTCCTTTTTGATTGATGGCAAGAAGATTTCTGGTGATCTCTTGTTTTTAGTGGGATGTTGCTGATGTCAACAGGATTCTGCTCAACAAAACAAACTGATTCAGAAGGAAAAGTGAAACCAAATAATGAGAAACGAGCCCATGATGCCGATCACATACTCGCTGGTAATACAGAATAAAAACAGAAGCACAGTTATATCCACGCTGACAACAGAGCCATGAAGACGCATGAGCTGCTTTAGGGGAAAACCTTTTGTCAAAGCGTCCTGACTGCACTTTTGAAAAGGCTTTTCAAGACATTTACTGAAGTTCCATTTCCACAGTGGGATCCGTCTGCTTCTTCTCTTGGCAACAATTTCTGATTAGGTACCCTGTGAGACCCACACAGGGGATGATGAGGAGGAGTATGGCTATACCCTTGGGTGTGGGGAGAGTACACACACTGTGTGTTATTAAACAATGAAATATCTCCTTTCTCCTTGATCATGTAAAAAAACGGTTTAACTCACCTGAGACATAACAATCCACTCTTGTGAGCGGAGCATCAGCTCTTGTGTGGTGAAATTTCCTTCACTAATTGGCTCACACCACTTCTTTGGAGCTGCCTTGTCAATGAGCACAAATCTACCCTTCCAGTCTGTCTTAGCACAGGTGAAGTACTGGCCGTCGTAGAACAACAAGATCAGCCACACGATAGCAGGCACGAAACTGGACACAGTCTTCTTGAACCACTCATCACATCTGCATTCTTGAATGATCAACATCAAGATGATGGCTATGAAGGCAGGAATGATGAAGAATGCTGATGAAAACAGTCCGTTCCATTTAGGATTGCAAGGACACTCAAACTCCAGCTCCACCAGCTTCTCTAGTCCCATGAGGATAAACCCAAAAGCCACATTGGGTGCAAGAGGACTCTTGCTAAATGCATCTTTCAGCTTGGAAAACCATTGTTTTTTAGGTTCCATACTAGAAACTATGACTTGATCTTCTCACCTTTGTTGTGGGAAGTTTATAGCAGGAGATCTGTTGAGAATCAAGACCCTAAGCGCGTGTGTCTTTCTTGTTTTCTTATTGAGGTTTCAAGGCACAGTCTAACAGGCAGCTTGCTGTCAGCCTGGGCACCGAGCAGCACTCACGCTGATTTTACGCCGCAAAAGCGGATGTGTGCATCTACAGGTCTTATCTGAGAAGATACATTTGCAGGTCTCTCTTTTTGAGAAGAGAGTCTAGTCATGTAGGCAGGATGTAGTTTAAAACCCTTTAAAGCCGGACACATCAAAAAATACCCAGAAAATTCTATTTTTTTGGAAATGAGATGTTTATTGAACCTTTTAACAAAATCCCAATTTTTATTTTATTTTGTTTATGACATTTTTTTTGTATCAAATATGATACATTAGGCGATTTCGGCACCTTTTAGCTCACGACTATGTTAACTTTAGACACAAAAACAAAGTTTGCCCATAAAATTTTGACAATATAGAACATAAACAACAACATTTTTCTCTTTTTGCATAGCACTTTTTAGCACAAGAGGCACACTGCAGCCTCTTTTACGGGGTGCTGTTGGAGTTGGTTCCCTGTTTGAAACCCTGTTTCAACCGTTTCTCTTTATTGCTTCACTTCTGCACAGTCTTTCCTGGAATAAGTTCTAGTTTTTGCTTTATTTGAATTTCTGCATGGAAGATTTCAGAAAATTTTTGCTCTTTGCAACCGTAATCTGCCTTCCCACCGCCATAATTTCAACAATACTCGGTGGTAACGTTTTGGTTTTCCACACGTAGGAATCCACTGGGTGAACATGAGGGTCCTGGTTGAGGAGCTGCACAAGGTGATGGTGATCCAGGCTGTGGACAGCTGGTACATCAGCCAAACATCTCTACATTACTAGACCATCACACTCAACGTTGCTGTCAGGGAAAACGACACATTTCACCATAACAAGTTGTCAAGATTGAAATACAGCTTCTATGAATTGCACAGGAAAACATGTGAAGTGATTATACACTTTTGAGAGTAAAGAGTTGATGGAATCCTTCCAAGCTTCCAAATTTGACCTAGTTGTGACAGATCCTGCTGACGGAGGAGGGTTCCTGCTGGCTCCCCACCTCGGGTTGCCTGCACAGAGACGCGCCGATGAAGCCGCTGGACAGCGCCCTCTTCTGGATAGAGTTTGTCATGAGACACAAAGGTGCAGCTCACCTGAGGACTGAGTCCTACAGGCTGCCCTGGTATTCCTATCACTCTGTAGACGTGATGCTCTTCTTAGATGGAATCACGCTGCTCATTTTCATGACCTTTGCTGCTCTAGTACGATGTTTGTGTTCTAGATGTGTGAGAGCAAAAATTAAGCGTGATTAAAAAAAAGTAATTCATTCAGAATTGATTCTATCAGAACTTAGAACTCAAACTTGAAAAATTATTATCTACCAGCAAATTTCACATATTGTGTGATTAATGGTGTATTAAAATAAAAACATTGTAAAACTGTTGGTCTTGTTCAGGTAACTTGGAAGAGAATATTGCTCGATGACCACACTTGTATTTATCTAACCAAATGGCCGCTGATATTATTTATGAAGATTAAATGATTTCACATCAAGTTATGAAAAGTGTATTTAGTGTGATTCCAAGAATATTATTAAAAACAGGAATAATAAAATAATCAGGATGAGTAATGACGATCATCTCAGTCATCATTGAGTCATTGAGACACTTTCTGAGGGCTTTATTCCAATCAATACTTTTATTAAAGAACAAAAAGCAAGCCCCACAATTTGTTACAGAATATATATCTACAACCTGTTGATCTTGATGATCAATCATAAATCTGTTTTGACCTGAATTATGGTCACGTGAAAAAACAAAGATATTTAAAGTGAAATTGACTGAATTGACTTCAAAAAGCCTTTAGCAAAATATATTAATAAAGAAATGTAACTTTATGGAATCAGAGGAGAAGTATTTAACAGAAAATCTTCTCCAGCTAGACAATTGGTGCTCCAACGGTTCCGACAGTGCCTGTGGTGTTCCCCGGTGATCAGTATTGGGCTCCAAAGAGTTGATATTGTGTTTCAGATATGCTAAACCCTGTATTGTTTCCAATACAGGGTTTATCTAAGCACGCACATAACACTTACAAATACATGACTCTGGAGGGGTACATAGGGTAACTAAACTAAAGTAGTTGCTGTATTTATAATATGTGAGACAAGTAATCCTTTTAGTAGTGATTTGTGGAAAAAAGGTGGAATTTTGGCTTTGTCTCACTTGTTTTTGATGTATAATGCCTTATTTAATTTCACATGTCTGAAAGAAATAACGATAATCCTTTTTCTTCCCTATTGTACTGCACCCTTACTAATGCTTTATTCAATCAGCTGACTCAGTTGTTTGAGCATCAGCAGCACTTTTCTCATCCTGGTATAAAGCAACAACCAGAAAACCTGTGTTTCTCCCCCAGGTGGGGAGAGACCTGAGAGGGTCTATTACGCTGTGGTGTGCTAATGTCAGGGGGGGTTTTCCTGGCTTTAGGCAACTTACCCAGTGAGTGGCAGCGGTGGCAGCAGCACAAGAGTGGCAGCAGCAGCAGGAGCATGAGAGCGGTGGCTGCACCCCCCGCCTTCAGCATTGTATCAGAGGTGACAACCGTTCAGCACAGGTGCTGCCTCTGGCATCGCAGAGCTAAAAGAAAAGCCGCCACTGTGTGACCTGCAGCAAACCGTTCCTCTATTCCATCAGGTAAAGAGTTGAGAGCCGAAGGGAGACGATTTCTCTGCATGCAAACACTTTTGGGTTCCAGGGAAAAGGCTCAGTCACTGTGATTCATACTTAACTGCATTCACCTACACATGAATCCTGCACAGGCCATAGCCCCGTTCTCCCTTCACAATCCCTCTCCAACACAATTCCTCCACTTCCAATACTGTAACCGTACAAAAGGCACCAACCTGCTGTGGGTCTCTTCCATTAATCCAGTCCTGGGTTGTGATGGGAGTGGACGGCGTCGCTGCCGCTCGAGCGCGCCTCCATTGCATGCAGCTTCCTCTTCTCACACCGCTGATGCAGCTTCCTTCCTTCTCTCGCATCTGCACAGGCAGTTGCATCCTCATCTCCTCCTCCTCCTCCTCCTCCTCTTCCTACTCCTCAATCTCCTCCTTCAGAGACCGCCCTTTTACCCCCCCCCCTCGGCATTTCCATGGTCACAGATCCAATCCCCCCCTTCAGTGCAGTCATCTCTCCTGAGCTGCAGCAGCAGCAGCAGAGCCTCTGTGTTTCTGCACTGAACCACAAATAGGGAACGCTGATCCTATTTTACTCTATTTTATTGCAAATTAAAAAATCTGTCATGTTGACACAAAGCTTTCATGTGACTCTGCACAGAAGTACCAATTACTGTCAATTACATATCATATTAATCTCAACAATGATCTAAGACACGATCAATAAAATCCCAATAATCCATACAGTTATAAATAAGCCTATTAACCATTAACGTGCTTATCATGGTGTTGAGAACTCTCACTGACCTACTGTCCCGAAGTACACACACCCACACACACACACACACACACACACACACACACACACACACACACACACACACACACAGGTAACTGTTAAGGTAACTGTTACAACAGGTCCATGTCCTCTGTCATGCAAACCATGGCTGTTCCATTCATCTCTCCCACCCCCTTCAATAAGCCCCCGGACCCGCCCATGCAGGGTCCCCCACCCCCACGTTCTCCAGCCCCTCCTCCCAGATTACATTTCCCTAGTCGGTCGCATCAGATGCGCAGCGCGACGTGACACGACGCAGACGCTTCCGTTGGAACTTTGCCGCAACTGAACACGGTGAGTTGCGCGAAGGCGGAACTTTGGGCGTCGATTTTGTTGCCCGGCGTGTTGGGGGAAAAAAAGAGGCGATCCGATCTGATCAGCGCGGCTGATGGAAGAGTCGAATAACTTTGTAAAACTCGGACCGAACCGAAAAAAATATATAAAATCTTGCATTTACCAATTGTATAACAGTACAAATAGAATCGTCTCTTCTAAATTTGGATCATTTGCGGTAACTTTTTTAAACCTAATATCACAGCCAGCAGATCAAAATACATTCAAACTGAAGTGAGAGGTTGCGTAAATAAAAACACTACAGTGGTTTGTAACTCTATTCTGAGCCATTAAATACACTATAAAGAGAAGATACAAATAAACAAAACCACCCATAACTGAAAAAGTCCAAAAACACCTGCTTATAGCATGCTGCGCACTAGTGATTTCATTATCCCCAGATCATAATACAAGCCAATAGATCTGTGCATGGCAAGGCCAGAATCCAGCACTAGAATCCCGTGACCTTTGATCCCTCAGGTGGCATTAAACAACATCCTGTTTGTATTTCAGATGAGGCCGATCTTCTTCTGCAGCACTTTAGTGCTGCTGTTTGTAGCCAGGCCCAGATCCTGTCAAGGAGGCAACATTTTGGTGGTTCCTATTGAAGGCAGCCACTGGATAAACATGAAGATCCTTCTTCAAGCTTTGCACGCCAGAGGACACAATATAACCATTGTTCGCTCCAGCAAATCCTGGTACATCAGTGAAAATTCTACATATTACAAAACTGTTACAGTTCCAGTGGAGAGGAGCCTGGATCAGAGGTTCATTACAAGAATAGTATCTGAAATAATTCAGTTTGAAAGAGGAGCGCTCCCCTTAACGAGCTTTCTTCACATAACCTTCGGAATGACCAGCACGATTATCGACGCTCACTCAGCTATTGGCGAATTTATAGCAGCGACGTTAGACGATCAGGAGTTGATGAGAACTCTAAAGGAGAACAAATATGACCTGGTACTAACTGACCCCTCCTGGGGTAGTGGAATCATTTTAGCCAAATATCTGAATCTTCCGTTGGTATATAATGTTCGGTGGCTACTTTCTGGTGAGGGTCATCTTTTGCACATTTGAAATTACACACTGTCAATAACAGATTTTTAAACAATTTCAGCGATCCACAGGATGTGTTTGAATAATCAGAATCTAAAATGTATGTGTGTAAACAACAGCGAATTAGAGAGAACAAAAGAGAGCTGTAAATCAGTGGATAAAGACAACTTCCTCATTCATAGAGTCATTGAGACACTTTCTGAGGGCTTTATTCCAATCAATTATTGCATTAATTTAAAATTTATTGATCTGAATTACTGTTTCTTAGCAGGGACGGACTGGCTGGATATTAGTCTGATAACGCGGTCATGTGGAAAAACAAAGATATTTAAAGTGAAATTACATATTTAGTCGTTAACAACCACTCAAACAAATATAAGTGAATCAACATTATACATCAGATTGATATTAGCTGCCTGGTCATTACCACCTGTGTCAGTTAAGCTAAAACTAAGGAAGAGGAAAATCATGGAAAGTTAAATAAAAAACAAATTAAACAATTAAATGTGTCCTTTTTGATTGATGGGATGAAGATTTCTGGTGATCTCTTGCTTTTAATGGGATGTTGCTGATGTCAACAGGATTCTGCTCAACAAAACAAACTGATTCAGAAGGAAAAGTGAAACCAAATAATGAGAAACGAGCCCATGATACTGATCACATACTCGCTGAAAAGTCTCTTCAAGATATTTCCAAAGTGTGCGTTTCAGCACAGTGGGTGTGGTGGGCGGTGTACGTGGTCTCAGGAGGAGTTCCTGGGACCAGAGAGCCTGAGCCTGAGCTCCTGAGCCTGCACTTCTGTTTGCAATGTTCGCTGATTAGGTACATTGTGAGACCCACACAGCTAGAGAGTAAGAGGAGGCTCATGCCAATAACCTGGGGTGTGGGGAGAGGACAGACACACACTGTGTATTTTTAAACAATGAAATATTTTGTTTCTCCTTGATCATGTAAAAAAAAGGTTTAACTCACCTGAGACGTAGCAATCCACTCTTGTGAACGGAGCATCAGCTCTTGTGTGGTGAAATTTCCTTCACTAATTGGCTCACACCACTTCTTTGGAGCTGCCTTGTCAACGAGTACAAATCTACCCTTCCAGTCTGTCATAGCACAGGCGAAGTACTGGCCGTCGAGGAACAACAAGATCAGCCACACGATAGCAGGCACGAAAGTGGACAGGGACACAGTCTTCCTGCACCACTTACCACATCTGCATCCTTGAATGATCAACATCAAGATGATGGTTATGATGGTGGGAACGATGAAGAATAATGATGACAACGCTCTGTTCCAGTTAGGACTGCAAGGACACTTAAACTCCATCTCCACCAGCTTCTCTAGTCCGATAAGGATAAACCCAAAAACCGCATTTGACACAAGAAGACTGTTGCTAAATGCATCTTTCAGCTTGGAAAACCATTGTTTTTTAGGTTCCATAATAGAATATATGACTAGTTTTTCTCACCTCAAATATGCTCCCTATTCTCCCACTTCTACTAATTCTGTTCTGATTGGAAATCAACAAGAGATCAGCCCTGGTATTCCTATCACTCTGCAGACGTCCTCTTATTCTTAACAGCAGTTGTTTTTCTGGTTTTGCTGGGTTTTGTTGTGCTTGTCTGGTCTTGCTTCAGGCTGTGTGTGAAAAGAAAAGAGAAATCTGACTCACCCCCTGAGATACTGTCGGTCTTTCCTTTTTTCATATTTGCCAATGCCGCATGGAGGCCGACATCATGGACATGTTTTCCTTCTGTGCTCTGTTGCGCAACTTCAGGACTGAAGTCCATGAGATCCATTCCTGTAGTGCGGGGGTACATTCATTTGATTTTCATGCATAAACTCATTTAAAAACATGAACTATTAAAAAGGGAAACAGTAGGTGGCATTCGGAAAAGCAAGTCTTGTTTTCCTTCCCAACAGATAGGGTTAAAGTTTAATATACCATCATAAAACAGCTGAAGAGGAAACATGCTTGGTTTCTTTTTTGAATTTGGAAACTTTGACCTGCATCGACAACATTTGAATGATAGTGTCATATTTCCAAATATTTAAAAAAAGAAATAATTGTGTTTTCAGGGTATGACGAAAAGCTTGAAATTTTATGGCTTTTTATTGTTTTAGTAATGCAAGTGTGATTATAGAGGAGGCATTACTTTATCACACACAGCTTATGGACAGTCAATAATCATCTCAATCACGTTTGTCTTTGTTAGATCTCTTCTAGAGGCAGGGTAAAAATGCAGGGCCTCTGGTTGTGGATGGCTCTATGCTTCCTCTGCCCGACCGTGGTCCACGGTGGGAAAGTTCTCGTTTTTCCGATTGACGGGAGCCACTGGGTGAACATGAAATACATTATCGAGGCCCTTCATTCCAGGGGCCATCAGGTCTCAGTCGTGCGGCCATCGGACAGCTGGTACATCGAAGAAAAGTCTCCGTTCTACAATTCAATCACGCTTGGTAGCCCTTCAGAATTTGACGAAAGCTTCATAACGACCTTCATCGCCAGGCTATTGGAGATCCAGAGGGAAGGGAAGTCTTTCTGGACACGTTACAAACTGGAAATTGAACAGGCAGAAATGACCCGGGAGATGTATGAAAAAACATCTGAGTTTGTTGAAATGCTCTTGGAGAACAAAGATCTAATGCAGTCAATAAAAAACACCAACTATGACCTTGTCTTCACAGACCCTGTTGCACCCGTTGGTGCTATACTTGCCAACTATTTAAAGTTGCCTCTGGTTTTCAGTGCCAGGGGGACGAGTCATGGTGAAAGTCATTTTGATATTGCACCTTCTCCTATTTCTTACATTCCACTCACAGGAACACAGCTGTCAGATCAGATGAGCTTTTTTGAGAGACTCCAGAATGTGCTTATGTTTGGGTTCTTGCAATATCAAATCCGCTGGTTTGTCACACCAAGCTTTGAAGGTTTAATTAAAAAATATTTCGGTCCCGGCACCGACTACATCTCCCTGTTTCAAGCTGCTGATCTCTGGCTGATGAGAGTGGACTTTGTGTTTGAGTTTCCCCGTCCCACCATGCCTAATGTCGTCTATATTGGAGGGTTCCAGTGTAAACCTGCCAAGCCTTTACCTGAACACCTGGAAGAGTTTGCGCAGAGTTCAGGAGAACACGGAGTCATCGTCATGTCTCTGGGGACTTTAATTGCTGAGCTTCCTCAGGATCTGGCTGATCAGATCGCTGCAGCTTTTGCTAAAATGCCTCAGAAGGTCATCTGGAGATACAAGGGTGCCAAACCAGCAACTCTGGGCAACAACACTTTACTGGTGGACTGGATGCCTCAGAATGATCTCTTAGGACATCCCAAAACAAAGCTCTTTGTGGCTCATGGAGGAACAAACGGAGTTCAGGAAGCTCTCTATCACGGAGTTCCCATCATTGGACTTCCTCTGATTTTTGATCAACCTGATAATGTGCATAGACTTGAAGTGAGGGGTGCAGGGAAGGTCCTGGATTTTTTTACTATGACTGAAGAGATCTTCTTTCAAGGTATTCAGGAAGTTTTAAACGATCCCTCCTACAGGATGAACATGCAGAGGCTCTCCAGACTGCACAGAGACGCGCCGATGAAGCCGATGGACAGCGCCCTCTTCTGGATAGAGTTTGTCATGAGACACAAAGGTGCAGCTCACCTGAGGACTGAGTCCTACAGGCTGCCCTGGTATTCCTATCACTCTGTAGACGTCCTCTTATTTTTAATAGCAGTTGTTTTTCTGGTTTTGCTGGTTTTTGTTGTGCTTGTCTGGTCTTGCTTCAGGCTGTGTGTGAAAAGAAAAGAGAAATCTGACTAAGATACTAAGATACCCAAGATACTGTCGGTCTTTCCTTTTTTCATATTTGCCAATGCTGCATGGAGGCCGACATCATCGACATGTTTACCTTCACTTTATGGACATGTTTACCTTCTGTGCTCTGTTGTGCAACTTCAGGACTGAAGTCCATCAGTTCCGTTCCTGTAGCGCGGGGGTACATTCATTTGTTTTTATTTCATAAACTCATTTAAAAACATGAACTATTAAAAAGGGAAACAGTAGGTGGCATTCGGAAAAGCAAGTCTTGTTTTCCTTCCCAACAGATAGGGTTAAAGTTTAATATACCATCATAAAACAGCTGAAGAGGAAACATGCTTGGTTTCTTTTTTGAATTTGGAAACTTTGACCTGCATCGACAACATTTGAATGATAGTGAGATTCCTGTCAGTTGCTGGATGTGGACTCGAGTCCCAGATGCAGAACAGACAGATTTTTTAACAGCAAGAAAAGGAAGGAAACATCCAGGTCCGTATTCCAGAAACTGAGACCCTGGGAACACTGGGAATGTTATTAGCACGTGTCTCACTAGCAGGGTCAAACCATATCTGCGTGAAACTGCTGGTTAAATCAGATGGAGAGAATAAGAGCACAGATTAAAAACATGAGGGACAAGTCAGGGAGAAGGTAGGTTTCAGCAAGGCGGAAAGACAGCCACGGAATTACACGATCTGGCCTCCATCCTGATTTCAATATTAATTATAAATCAGGACTTAAAGCAAACTCTGAATTCAAATGTTAAAACAACAAATGATTATTGCAATTTCCAGTGTTCAGTCAACATGTGAAGGTATTTAAGGGTCCTGACGTTTCACTTCGTGCGTTCCACATGAATTTGTGCATTCTTATCGCTGCTCAGTGACGCCATATCTCAGTGCCAAAGCTCTTTTCTGCTCAGAAGGTTGACAGTGAAAAATCTTCTTTGTTCTCCAGCCACAGAACAGACTAAGAGGCAACACAAAGGTAAAAACTGCTATTTTAAAGTCATATTTCCAAAGATTTAAAAAAGAAATAATTGTGTTTTCAGGGTATGACGAAAAGTTTTAAATTTTATGGCTTTTTATTGTTTTGGTAATGCAAGTGTGATTATAGAGGAGACATTACTTTATCACACACAGCTTATGGACAGTCAATAATCATCTCAATCACTTTTGTCTTTGTTAGATCTCTTTTAGAGGCAGGGTAAAAATGCAGGGCCTCTGGTTGTGGATGGCTCTATGCTTCCTCTGCCCGACCGTGGTCCACGGTGGGAAAGTTCTCTTTTTCCGATTGACGGGAGCCACTGGGTGAACATGAAAGTCATTATCGAGGCCCTTCATTCCAGGGGCCATCAGGTCTCAGTCGTGCGGTCATCAGACAGCTGGTACATCGAAGAAAAGTCTCCGTTCTACAATTCAATCACGCTTGGTAGCCCTTCAGAATTTGACGAAAGCTTCATAACGACCTTCATCGCCAGGCTGTTGGAGATCCAGAGGGAAGGGAAGTCTTTCTGGACACGTTACAAACTGGAAATTGAACAGGCAGAAATGACCCGGGAGATGTATGAAAAAACATCTGAGTTTGTTGAAATGCTCTTGGAGAACAAAGATCTAATGCAGTCAATAAAAAACACCAACTATGACCTTGTCTTCACAGACCTTGTTGCACCCGTTGGTGCTATACTTGCCAACTATTTAAAGTTGCCTCTGGTTTTCAATGCCAGGTGGACGAGTCATGGTGAAAGTCATTTTGATATCGCACCTTCACCTATTTCTTACATTCCACTCACAGGAACACAGCTGTCAGATCAGATGAGCTTTTTTGAGAGAATCCAGAATGTGCTTATGTTTGGGTTCTTGCAATATCAAATCCGCTGGTTTGTCACACCAAGCTTTGAAGGTTTAATTAAAAAATATTTTGGTCCAGACACGGACTACTTCTCCCTGTTTTAAGCTGCTGATCTCTGGCTGATGAGAGTGGACTTTGTGTATGAGTATCCCCGTCCCACCATGCCTAACGTCGTCTATATTGGAGGGTTCCAGTGTAAACCTGCCAAGCCTTTACCTGAACACCTGGAAGAGTTTGTGCAGAGTTCAGGAGAACACGGGGTCATCATCATGTCTCTGGGGACTTTAATTGCTGAGCTTCCTCAGGATCTGGTTGATCAGATCGCTGCAGCTTTTGCTAAAATGCCTCAGAAGGTCATCTGGAGATACAAGGGTGCCAAACCAGCAACTCTGGGCAACAACACTTTACTGGTGGACTGGATGCCTCAGAATGATCTCTTAGGACATCCCAAAACAAAGCTGTTTGTGGCTCATGGAGGAACAAACGGAGTTCAGGAAGCTCTCTATCACGGAGTCCCCATCATTGAACTTGCTCTGATTTTTGATCAACCTGATAATGTGCATAGACTTGAAGTGAGGGGTGCTGGGAAGGTCCTGGATTTTTTACTATGACTGAAGAGATCTTCTTTCAAGGTATTCAGGAAGTTTTAAACGATCCCTCCTACAGGATGAACATGCAGAGGCTCTCCAGACTGAACAGAGACAAGCCGATGAAGCCGCTGGACAGCGCCCTCTTCTGGATAGAGTTTGTCATGAGACACAAAGGTGCAGCTCACCTGAGGACTGAGTCCTACAGGCTGCCCTGGTATTCCTATCACTCTGTAGACGTCCTCTTATTCTTAATAGCAGTTGTTTTTCTGGTTTTGCTGGTTTTTGTTGTGCTTGTCTGGTCTTGCTTCAGGCTGTGTCTGAAAAGAAAAGAGAAATCTGACTAACCCCCCAAGATACTGTTCGTCTTTCCTTTTTTCATATTTGCCAATGCCGCATGGAGGCCGACATCATGGACATGTTTACCTTCACTTTATGGACATGTTTACCTTCTGTGCTCTGTTGTGCAACTTCCGGACTGAAGTCCATCAGTTCCGTTCCTGTAGCGCGGTGGTACATTTATTTGTTTTTAATGCGTAAACTCATTTAAAAACATGAACTATTAAAAAGGGAAACAACAGGTGGCATTTGGAAAAGCAAGTCTTGTTTTCCTTCCCAACAGATAAGGTTAAAGTTTAATATACCATCATAAAACAGCTGAAGAGGAAACATGCTTGGTTTCTTTTTTGAATTTGGAAACTTTGACCTGCATCGACAACATTTGAATGATAGTGAGATTCCTGTCAGTTGCTGGATGTGGGCTCGAGTCCCAGATGCAGAACAGACAGAATTTTAACAGCAAGAAAAGGAAGGAAACATCCAGGTCCATATTCCAGAAACTGAGACCCTGGGAACACTGGGAATGTTATTAGCACGTGTCTCACTAGCAGGGTCAAACCATAGCTGTGTGAAACTGCTGGTTAAATCAGATGGAGAGAATAAGAGCACAGATTAGAAACATGAGGGACAAGTCAGGGAGAAGGTGGGTTTCAGCAAGGCGGAAAGACAGCCACGGAATTACACGATCTGGCCTCCATCCTGATTTCAATATTAATTATAAATCAGGACTTAAAGCAAACTCTGAATTCAAATGTTAAAACAACAAATGATTATTGCAATTTCCAGTGTTCAGTCAACATGTGAAGGTATTTAAGGGTCCTGACGTTTCACTTCGTGTGTTCCATATGAATTTGTGCATTCTTATCGCTGCTCAGTGACGCCATATCTCAGTGCCAAAGGTCTTTTCTGCTCAGAAGGTTGACAGTGAAAAATCTTCTTTGTTCTCCAGCCACAGAACAGACTAAGAGGCAACACAAAGGTAAAAACTGCTATTTTAAAGTCATATTTCCAAAGATTTAAAAAAGAAATAATTGTGTTTTCAGGGTATGACGAAAAGTTTTAAATTTTATGGCTTTTTATTGTTTTGGTAATGCAAGTGTGATTATAGAGGAGGCATTACTTTATCACACACAGCTTATGGACAGTCAATAATCATCTCAATCACTTTTGTCTTTGTTAGATCTCTTTTAGAGGCAGGGTAAAAATGCAGGGCCTCTGGTTGTGGATGGCTCTATGCTTCCTCTGCCCGACCGTGGTCCACGGTGGGAAAGTTCTCTTTTTCCTATTGACGGGAGCCACTGGGTGAACATGAAAGTCATTATCGAGGCCCTTCATTCCAGGGGCCATCAGGTCTCAGTCGTGCGGTCATCAGACAGCTGGTACATCGAAGAAAAGTCTCCGTTCTACAATTCAATCACGCTTGGTAGCCCTTCAGAATTTGACGAAAGCTTCATAACGACCTTCATTGCCAGGCTGTTGGAGATCCAGAGGGAAGGGAAGTCTTTCTGGACACGTTACAAACTGGAAATTGAACAGGCAGAAATGACCCGGGAGATGTATGAAAAAACATCTGAGTTTGTTGAAATGCTCTTGGAGAACAAAGATCTAATGCAGTCAATAAAAAACACCAACTATGACCTTGTCTTCACAGACCCTGTTGCACCCGTTGGTGCTATACTTGCCAACTATTTAAAGTTGCCTCTGGTTTTCAGTGCCAGGGGGACGAGTCATGGTGAAAGTCATTTTGATATTGCACCTTCTCCTATTTCTTACATTCCACTCACAGGAACACAGCTGTCAGATCAGATGAGCTTTTTTGAGAGACTCCAGAATGTGCTTATGTTTGGGTTCTTGCAATATCAAATCCGCTGGTTTGTCACACCAAGCTTTGAAGATTTAATTAAAAAATATTTTGGTCCAGACACGGACTACTTCTCCCTGTTTTAAGCTGCTGATCTCTGGCTGATGAGAGTGGACTTTGTGTATGAGTATCCCCGTCCCACCATGCCTAACGTCGTCTATATTGGAGGGTTCCAGTGTAAACCTGCCAAGCCTTTACCTGAACACCTGGAAGAGTTTGTGCAGAGTTCAGGAGAACACGGAGTCATCGTCATGTCTCTGGGGACTTTAATTGCTGAGCTTCCTCAGGATCTGGCTGATCAGATCGCTGCAGCTTTTGCTAAAATGCCTCAGAAGGTCATCTGGAGATACAAGCGTGCCAAACCAGCAACTCTGGGCAACAACACTTTACTGGTGGACTGGATGCCTCAGAATGATCTCTTAGGACATCCCAAAACAAAGCTGTTTGTGGCTCATGGAGGAACAAACGGAGTTCAGGAAGCTCTCTATCACGGAGTCCCCATCATTGAACTTGCTCTGATTTTTGATCAACCTGATAATGTGCATAGACTTGAAGTGAGGGGTGCAGGGAAGGTCCTGGATTTTTTTACTATGACTGAAGAGATCTTCTTTCAAGGTATTCAGGAAGTTTTAAACGATCCCTCCTACAGGATGAACATGCAGAGGCTCTCCAGACTGAACAGAGACAAGCCGATGAAGCCGCTGGACAGCGCCCTCTTCTGGATAGAGTTTGTCATGAGACACAAAGGTGCAGCTCACCTGAGGACTGAGTCCTACAGGCTGCCCTGGTATTCCTATCACTCTGTAGACGTCCTCTTATTCTTAATAGCAGTTGTTTTTCTGGTTTTGCTGGTTTTTGTTGTGCTTGTCTGGTCTTGCTTCAGGCTGTGTCTGAAAAGAAAAGAGAAATCTGACTAACCCCCCAAGATACTGTTCGTCTTTCCTTTTTTCATATTTGCCAATGCCGCATGGAGGCCGACATCATGGACATGTTTACCTTCACTTTATGGACATGTTTGCTTCTGTGCTCTGTTGTGCAACTTCCGGACTGAAGTCCATCAGTTCCGTTCCTGTAGCGCGGTGGTACATTTATTTGTTTTTAATGCGTAAACTCATTTAAAAACATGAACTATTAAAAAGGGAAACAACAGGTGGCCTTTGGAAAAGCAAGTCTTGTTTTCCTTCCCAACAGATAAGGTTAAAGTTTAATATACCATCATAAAACAGCTGAAAATGAAACATGCTTGGTTTCTTTTTTGAATTTGGAAACTTTGACCTGCATCGACAACATTTGAATGATAGTGAGATTCCTGTCAGTTGCTGGATGTGGGCTCGAGTCCCAGATGCAGAACAGACAGAATTTTAACAGCAAGAAAAGGAAGGAAACATCCAGGTCCATATTCCAGAAACTGAGACCCTGGGAACACTGGGAATGTTATTAGCACGTGTCTCACTAGCAGGGTCAAACCATAGCTGTGTGAAACTGCTGGTTAAATCAGATGGAGAGAATAAGAGCACAGATTAGAAACATGAGGGACAAGTCAGGGGGAAGGTGGGTTTCAGCAAGGCGGAAAGACAGCCACGGAATTACACGATCTGGCCTCCATCCTGATTTCAATATTAATTATAAATCAGGACTTAAAGCAAACTCTGAATTCAAATGTTAAAACAACAAATGATTATTGCAGTTTCCAGTGTTCAGTCAACATGTGAAGGTATTTAAGGGTCCTGACGTTTCACTTCGTGTGTTCCATATGAATTTGTGCATTCTTATCACTGCTCAGTGACGCCATATCTCAGTGCCAAAGTTCTTTTCTGCTCGGAAGGTTGACAGTCATCCGGCTATAAAACTCTTTATTAGTCACGGAGGAACAAACGGAATATATGAAGCGATTTATCACGGGGTCCCAATTGTAGGAATACCCTTGGTGTTTGATCAGGCTGACAATCTCTCCAGACTAAGGGCAAAAGGCGTCACCAAGCTTTTAGATATTTCTGAATTAGACAGTGAAATTTTTCAGAAGGCCATAGAGGAAGTGCTGAATGAGCCTCTGTACGCACTTAACATGCAGAGGCTCTCCAGACTGCACAGAGACGCGCCGATGAAGCCGATGGACAGCGCCCTCTTCTGGATAGAGTTTGTCATGAGACACAAAGGTGCAGCTCACCTGAGGACTGAGTCCTACAGGCTGCCCTGGTATTCCTATCACTCTGTAGACGTCCTCTTATTTTTAATAGCAGTTGTTTTTCTGGTTTTGCTGGTTTTTGTTGTGCTTGTCTGGTCTTGCTTCAGGCTGTGTGTGAAAAGAAAAGAGAAATCTGACTAAGATACTAAGATACCCAAGATACTGTCGGTCTTTCCTTTTTTCATATTTGCCAATGCTGCATGGAGGCCGACATCATCGACATGTTTACCTTCACTTTATGGACATGTTTACCTTCTGTGCTCTGTTGTGCAACTTCAGGACTGAAGTCCATCAGTTCCGTTCCTGTAGCGCGGGGGTACATTCATTTGTTTTTATTTCATAAACTCATTTAAAAACATGAACTATTAAAAAGGGAAACAGTAGGTGGCATTCGGAAAAGCAAGTCTTGTTTTCCTTCCCAACAGATAGGGTTAAAGTTTAATATACCATCATAAAACAGCTGAAGAGGAAACATGCTTGGTTTCTTTTTTGAATTTGGAAACTTTGACCTGCATCGACAACATTTGAATGATAGTGAGATTCCTGTCAGTTGCTGGATGTGGACTCGAGTCCCAGATGCAGAACAGACAGATTTTTTAACAGCAAGAAAAGGAAGGAAACATCCAGGTCCGTATTCCAGAAACTGAGACCCTGGGAACACTGGGAATGTTATTAGCACGTGTCTCACTAGCAGGGTCAAACCATATCTGCGTGAAACTGCTGGTTAAATCAGATGGAGAGAATAAGAGCACAGATTAAAAACATGAGGGACAAGTCAGGGAGAAGGTAGGTTTCAGCAAGGCGGAAAGACAGCCACGGAATTACACGATCTGGCCTCCATCCTGATTTCAATATTAATTATAAATCAGGACTTAAAGCAAACTCTGAATTCAAATGTTAAAACAACAAATGATTATTGCAATTTCCAGTGTTCAGTCAACATGTGAAGGTATTTAAGGGTCCTGACGTTTCACTTCGTGCGTTCCACATGAATTTGTGCATTCTTATCGCTGCTCAGTGACGCCATATCTCAGTGCCAAAGCTCTTTTCTGCTCAGAAGGTTGACAGTGAAAAATCTTCTTTGTTCTCCAGCCACAGAACAGACTAAGAGGCAACACAAAGGTAAAAACTGCTATTTTAAAGTCATATTTCCAAAGATTTAAAAAAGAAATAATTGTGTTTTCAGGGTATGACGAAAAGTTTTAAATTTTATGGCTTTTTATTGTTTTGGTAATGCAAGTGTGATTATAGAGGAGACATTACTTTATCACACACAGCTTATGGACAGTCAATAATCATCTCAATCACTTTTGTCTTTGTTAGATCTCTTTTAGAGGCAGGGTAAAAATGCAGGGCCTCTGGTTGTGGATGGCTCTATGCTTCCTCTGCCCGACCGTGGTCCACGGTGGGAAAGTTCTCTTTTTCCGATTGACGGGAGCCACTGGGTGAACATGAAAGTCATTATCGAGGCCCTTCATTCCAGGGGCCATCAGGTCTCAGTCGTGCGGTCATCAGACAGCTGGTACATCGAAGAAAAGTCTCCGTTCTACAATTCAATCACGCTTGGTAGCCCTTCAGAATTTGACGAAAGCTTCATAACGACCTTCATCGCCAGGCTGTTGGAGATCCAGAGGGAAGGGAAGTCTTTCTGGACACGTTACAAACTGGAAATTGAACAGGCAGAAATGACCCGGGAGATGTTTGAAAAAACATCTGAGTTTGCTAAAATGCTCTTGGAGAACAAAGATCTAATGCAGTCAATAAAAAACACCAACTATGACCTTGTCTAAACAGACCCTGTTGCACCAGTTGGTGCTATACTTGCCAACTATTTAAAGTTGCCTCTGGTTTTCAATGCCAGGGGGACGAGTCATGGTGAAGGTCATTTTGATATCGCACCTTCTCCTATTTCTTACATTCCACTCACAGGAACACAGCTGTCAGATCAGATGAGCTTTTTTGAGAGACTCCAGAATGTGCTTATGTTTGGGTTCTTGCAATATCAAATCCACTGGAATGTCGCACCAAGCTTTGAAGGCTTAATTAAAAAATATTTCGGTCCAGGCACCGACTACATCTCCCTGTTTCAAGCTGCTGACCTCTGGCTGATGAGAGTGGACTTTGTTTGAGTATCCCCGTCCCACCATGCCTAATGTCGTCTATATTGGAGGGTTCCAGTGTAAACCCGCCAAGCCTTTACCTGAACACCTGGAAGAGTTTGTGCAGAGTTCAGGAGAACATGGAGTCATCATCATGTCTCTGGGGACTTTCATTGCTGAGCTTCCTCAGGATCTGGCTGATCAGATCGCTGCAGCTTTTGCTAAATTGCCTCAGAAGATCATCTGGAGATACAAGGGTGCCAAACCAGCAACTCTGGGCAACAACACTTTACTGGTGGACTGGATGCCTCAGAATGATCTCTTAGGACATCCTAAAATAAAGCTGTTTGTGGCTCATGGAGGAACGAGCGGAGTTGAGGAAGCTCTGTATCACGGAGTCCCCATCATTGGAGTTCCTCTGATTTATGATCAAAATGATAATATAAATAGACTTGAAGTGAGGGGTGCAGGGAAGGTCCTTGATTTTTATACTATGACTGAAGAGATCTTCTTTCAAGGTATTCAGGAAGTTTTAAACGATCCCTCCTACAGGATGAACATGCAGAGGCTCTCCAGACTGCACAGAGACGCGCCGATGAAGCCGATGGACAGCGCCCTCTTCTGGATAGAGTTTGTCATGAGACACAAAGGTGCAGCTCACCTGAGGACTGAGTCCTACAGGCTGCCCTGGTATTCCTATCACTCTGTAGACGTGATGCTCTTCTTAGCTGGAATCACGCTGCTCATTTTCATGACCTTTGCTAATCTAGCATAGGTGTGTTCTAGATGTGTGAGAGCAAAAATTAAGCAAGAATTAAAAAAAAGACATTAATTCAGAATTGATTCTATCAGAACTTAGAACTCGAACTTGAAAATTCATTATCTACCAGCAAATTTCACATATTGTGTGAATAATGTTGTATTGAAATAAAAATATTATAAAACTGTTGGTCTTGTTCAGGTAACTTGGAAAAGAATATTGTTTCTAACCAAATGGCTGCTGGTGATTTCACATCAAGTTATGAAAAGTGCATTTAGTTTGATTCCAAGAATATTATTTAAAACAGGAATAATAAAATCAGGATGAGTAATGACGATCATCTCAGTCATCATTGAGTCATTGAGACACTTTCCGAGGGCTTTATTCCAATCAATACTTTTATCAAAGAACAAAAAACAAGCCCCACAATTTGTTCCAGAATATATATCTACAACCTGCTGATCTTGATGATCAATCATTAATCTGGTTTGATCTGAATTACTGTTGATCAGCAGGGTCGGACTGGCTGGATATCAGTCTGATAATGCGGTCACGTGGAAAAACAAAGATATTTAAAGTGAAATTACACATTTAGTCGTTAACAACCACTCAAACAAATATAAGTGAACCAACATTATACATCAGATTGATATTAGCTGCCTGGTCATTACCACCTGTGTCAGTTAAGCTAAAACTAAGGAAGAGGAAAATCATGGAAAGTTAAATAAAAAACAAATTAAATAATTAAATGTGTCCTTTTTGATTGATGGGATGAAGCTTTTTTGTGATCTCTTGTTTTTAGTGGGATGTTGCTGATGTCAACAGGATTCTGCTCAACAAAACAAACTGATTCAGAAAGAAAAGTGAAACCAAATAATGAGAAAAGAGCCCACAATAGCAATCACATACTCGCTGAAAAGTCTCTTCAAGATATTTAAGTCTGCGTTTCAGCACATTGGGTGTGGTGGGCGGTGTAAGTGGTCTTAGGAGGAGTTCCTGGGACCTGAGAGCCTGAGCCTGAGCTCCTGAGCCTCTTCCTTTGTTGGCAACATTCTCTGATTAGGTACCCTGTGAGACCCACACAGATGACGAAGAGGAAGCTCATGCCAATAACCTGGGGTGTGGGGAGAGTACAGACACACACTGTGTATTTTTAAACAATGAAATATTTTGTTTCTCTTTGATCATGTAAAAAAAAGGTTTAACTCACCTGAGACGTAGCAATCCACTCTTGTGAACAGAGCATCAGCTTTTGTCTGGTGACATCTCCTTCACTAATTGGCTCACACCACTTCTGTGGAGCTGCCTTGTCAACGAGTACAAATCTACCCTCCCAGTCTGTCATAGCACAGGTGAAGTACTGGCCGTCGAGGAACAACAAGATCAGCCACACGATAGCAGGCACGGAACTGGTGAAAGTCTTCTTGATGCACTCATCCCATCCTTGAGTAAATTTTGACTTGCCACATTTGCATTTTTGAGTGATCAACGTCAAGGTGGACTTTTCACAGCGGCATCCTTGAGTGATCAACTTCAAGGTGGACTTTTCACAGCGGCATCTTTCAGTGATCGACTTCAAAATGAACTCATCACGTTTGCCTTCTTGAGTGTTCAACGTAAATTGGGACTTGTCACAGCTGCATCTTTGATCGATCAACTTCAAGGTCTTCTCATCACAGCTGCATCTTTTATCGTTCAACGTCAAAATGAACTCATCACATTTGCATCCTTGAGCGATAAACTTTAAGATTAACTCTTTACGTCTGAATCCTTGAATGATAAACATCAAGATGGAGGCCATGATGGCGGGAACGATGAAGAATGCTAATGACAACAGTTTGTTCCATGTAGGATTGCAAGGACACTCAAACTCCAGCTCCACCAGCTTCTCTAGTCCCGTGAGGATAAACCCAAAAGCCACATTGTGTGCAAGAGGACTCTTGCTAAATGCATCTTTCAGCTTGGAAAAACATTGTTTCTTAGGTTCCATACTAGAAACTATGACTTGATTTCCTCACCTTTGTTGTGGGAAGTTTATAGCAGGAGATCTGTTGAGAATCAAGACCCTAAGCGCATGTGTCTTTCTTGTTTTCTTATTGAGGTTTCAAGGCACAGTCTAACAGGCAGCTTGCTTCCTGTCAGCCTGGGCACCGAGCAGCACTCACGCTTATTTTACGCTGCAAAAGCGGATGTGTGCATCTACAGGTCTTTTCTGAGAAGATACATTTGCAGGTCTCTCTTTTTTGAGAAAATAGTCTAGTCATGTAGGCAGGATGTAGTTTAATAAAAGTGCCTTGCAAATTATTAAGCATCTCGCTTGAACATCAGGGGTGAATCATTTCTGCCCAGTCAGTCTTTATGACAATACAAGGAAAATGATGTCTCCAACTTATATGTCATCAGAATCTCTCACTTCTAGTTATTCTCCAGTGTCACCAGTGTGTTATTTGCTGGGAGAGGCTCCATGTGCTGTGTACATGTGAGAACAGTCAAACAAAAGTGGAGAGACTACAGAAAGTTTAATCCCTGAAACCCTGTTTCAACCACCTCTCTTTATTGCTTCACTTCTTCACAGTCTTTCCTGGAATAAGTTCCAGTTTTTGCTTTATTTGAATTTCTGCATGGAAGATTTCGTAAAGTTTTTGCTCTTTGCAACCGTAATCTGCCTTCCCACCGCCATAATTTCAAGAATACTCGGTGGTAACGTTTTGGTTTTCCACACGTAGGAATCCACTGGGTGAACATGAGGGTCCTGGTTGAGGAGCTGCACAAGGTGATGGTGATCCAGGCTGCGGACAGCTGGTACATCAGCCAAACATCTCTACATTACTAGACCATCAACCTCAACGTTGCTGTCAGGGAAAACGACACATTTCACCATAACAAGTTGTCAAGATTGAAATACAGCTTCTATGAGTGTCACCGCTGCAGCTTGTCTATTTGGTTTTGCTCCCAGCTAATTGGTTAAACCATCAACCATCAACTGTGTGTGTGTGTGTGCGTGTGTGTGTGTGCGTGTGTGTGTGTGTGTGTGTGTGTGCGTGCGTGGGTGCGTGTGTGCGTGCGTGTGTGTGTGTGTGCGTGTGCACACTCTAGATGTCCTCTGGCATGCCTCAGAGAGGCACAGAGGCACAGGAAAACATGTGAAGCGATTATACACTTTTGAGAGTAAAGCTTCCAAATTTGACCTAGTTGTGACAGATCCTGCTGACGGAGGAGGGGTCCTGCTGGCTCCCCACCTCGGGTTGCCTGCACAGAGACAAGCCGATGAAGCGGATGGACAGCGCCCTCTTCTGGATAGAGTTTGTCATGAGACACAAAGGTGCAGCTCCCCTGAGGACTGAGTCCTACAGGCTGCCCTGGTATTTTTCAAGCTGCTGACCTGTGGCTGATGAGAGTGGACTTTGTGTTTGAGTATCCCCGTCCCACCATGCCTAATGTCGTCTATATTGGAGGGTTCCAGTGTAAACCTGCCAAGCCTTTACCTGAACACCTGGAAGAGTTTGTGCAGAGTTCAGGAGAACACGGAGTCATCATCATGTCTCTGGGGACTTTCATTGCTGAGCTTCCTCAGGATCTGGCTGATCAGATCGCTGCAGCTTTTGCTAAATTGCCTCAGAAGATCATCTGGAGATACAAGGGTGCCAAACCAGCAACTCTGGGCAGCAACACTTTACTGGTGGACTGGATGCCTCAGAATGATCTCTTAGGACATCCCAAAACAAAGCTGTTTGTGGCTCATGGAGGAACAAACGGGGTTCAGGAAGCTCTCTATCACGGAGTTCCCATCATTGGACTTCCTCTGATTTTTGATCAACCTGATAATGTGCATAGACTTGAAGTGAGGGGTGCAGGGAAGGTCCTGGAATTTTTTTAATATGACTGAAGAGATCGTCTTTTAAGGTATTCAGGAAGTTTTAAACGATCCCTCCTACAGGATGAACATGCAGAGGCTGTCCAGACTGCACAGAGACAAGCCGATGAAGCCGCTGGACAGCGCCCTCTTCTGGATAGAGTTTGTCATGAGACACAAAGGTGCAGCTCACCTGAGGACTGAGTCCTACAGGCTGCCCTGGTATTCCTATCACTCTGTAGACGTGATGCTCTTCTTAGCTGGAATCACGCTGCTCATTCTCATGACCTTTGCTGCTCTAGTACGATGTTTGTGTTCTAGATGTGTGAGAGCAAAAATTAAGCGTGATTAAAAAAAAGTAATTCATTCAGAATTGATTCTATCAGAACTTAGAACTCAAACTTGAAAAATTATTATCTACCAGCAAATTTCACATGTTGTGTGATTAATGGTGTATTAAAATAAAAACATTGTAAAACTGTTGGTCTTGTTCAGGTAACTTGGAAGAGAATATTGCTCGATGACCACACTTATATTTATCTAACCAAATGGCCGCTGATATTATTTATGAAGATTAAATGATTTCACATCAAGTTATGAAAAGTGTATTTAGTGTGATTCCAAGAATATTATTAAAAACAGGAATAATAAAATAATCAGGATGAGTAATAACGATCATCTCAGTCATCATTGAGTCATTGAGACACTTTCTGAGGGCTTTATTCCAATCAATACTTTTATTAAAGAACAAAAAGCAAGCCCCACAATTTGTTACAGAATATATATCTACAACCTGCTGATCTTGATGATCAATCATAAATCTGTTTTGACCTGAATTATGGTCACGTGAAAAAACAAAGATATTTAAAGTGAAATTGACTGAATTGACTTCAAAAAGCCTTTAGCAAAATATATTAATAAAGAAATGTAACTTTATGGAATCAGAGGAGAAGTATTTAACAGAAAATCTTCTCCAGCTAGACAATTGGTGCTCCAACGGTTCCGACAGTGCCTGTGGTGTCCCCCGGTGATCAGTATTGGGCTCCAAAGAGTTGATATTGTGTTTCAGATATGCTAAACCCTGTATTGTTTCCAATACAGGGTTTATCTAAGCATGCACATAACACTTACAAATACATGACTCTGGAGGGGTACATAGGGTAACTAAACTAAAGTAGTTGCTGTATTAATAATATGTGAGATAAGTAATCCCTTTAGTAGTGATTTGTGGAAAAAGGGAATTTTGGCTTTGTCTCACTTGTTTTTGATGTATAATGCCTTATTTAATTTCACATGTCTGAAAGAAATAACGATAATCCTTTTTCTTCCCTATTGTACTGCACCCTTACTAATGCTTTATTCAATCAGCTGACTCAGTTGTTTGAGCATCAG
This sequence comes from Takifugu rubripes, assembly GCF_901000725.2. Lineage (NCBI taxonomy): Eukaryota > Metazoa > Chordata > Actinopteri > Tetraodontiformes > Tetraodontidae > Takifugu > Takifugu rubripes. The sequence continues at coordinate 9,601,809 of NC_042297.1, read as the reverse complement.
CAGCACTTTACTCATCCTGGTATAAAGCAACAACCAGAAAACCTGTGTTTCTCCCCCAGGTGGGGAGAGACCTGAGAGGGTCTATTACGCTGTGGTGTGCTAATGTCAGGGGGGCTTTTCCTGGCTTTAGGCAACTTACCCAGTGAGTGGCAGCGGTGGCAGCAGCACAAGAGTGGCAGCAGCAGCAGGAGCATGAGAGCGGTGGCTGCACCCCCCGCCTTCAGCATTGTATCAGAGGTGACAACCGTTCTGCACAGGTGCTGCCTCTGGCATCGCAGAGCTGAAAGAAAAGCCGCCACTGTGTGACCTGCAGCAAACCGTTCCTCTATTCCATCAGGTAAAGAGTTGAGAGCCGAAGGGAGACGATTTCTCTGCATGCAAACACTTTTGGGTTCCAGGGAAAAGGCTCAGTCACTGTGATTCATACTTAACTGCATTCACCTACACATGAATCCTGTACAGGCCATAGCCCCGTTCTCCCTTCACAATCCCTCTCCAACGCAATTCCTCCACTTCCAATACTGTAACCGTACAAAAGGCACCAACCTGCTGTGGGTCTCTTCCATTAATCCAGTCCTGAGTGGTGATGGGAGTGGACGGCGTCGCTGCCGCTCGAGCGCGCCTCCATTGCATGCAGCTTCCTCTTCTCACACCGCTGATGCAGCTTCCTTCCTTCTCTCGCATCTGCACAGGCAGTTGCATCCTCATCTCCTCCTCCTCCTCCTCCTCCTCTTCCTACTCCTCAATCTCCTCCTTCAGAGACCGCCCTTTTACCCCCCCCCCCCCTCGGCATTTCCATGGTCACAGATCCAATCCCCCCCTTCAGTGCAGTCATCTCTCCTGAGCTGCAGCAGCAGCAGCAGAGCCTCTGTGTTTCTGCACTGAACCACAAATAGGGAACGCTGATCCTATTTTACTCTATTTTATTGCAAATTAAAAAATCTGTCATGTTGACACAAAGCTTTCATGTGACTCTGCACAGAAGCCAATTACTGTCAATTACATATCATATTAATCTCAACAATGATCTAAGACACGATCAATAAAATCCCAATAATCCATACAGTTATAAATAAGCCTATTAACCATTAACGTGCTTATCATGGTGTTGAGAACTCTCACTGACCTACTGTCCCGAAGTACACACACCCACACACACACACACACACACACACACACACACACACACACACACACACAGGTAACTGTTAAGGTAACTGTTACAACAGGTCCATGTCCTCTGTCATGCAAACCATGGCTGTTCCATTCATCTCTCCCACCCCCTTCAATAAGCCCCCGGACCCGCCCATGCAGGGTCCCCCACCCCCACGTTCTCCAGCCCCTCCTCCCAGATTACATTTCCCTAGTCGGTCGCATCAGATGCGCAGCGCGACGTGACACGACGCAGACGCTTCCGTTGGAACTTTGCCGCAACTGAACACGGTGAGTTGCGCGAAGGCGGAACTTTGGGCGTCGATTTTGTTGCCCGGCGTGTTGGGGGAAAAAAAGAGGCGATCCGATCTGATCAGCGCGGCTGATGGAAGAGTCGAATAACTTTGTAAAACTCGGACCGAACCGGTAAAAAAATATATAAAATCTTGCATTTACCAATTGTATAACAGTACAAATAGAATCGTCTCTTCTAAATTTGGATCATTTGCGGTAACTTTTTTAAACCTAATATCACAGCCAGCAGATCAAAATACATTCAAACTGAAGTGAGAGGTTGCGTAAATAAAAACACTACAGTGGTTTGTAACTCTATTCTGAGCCATTAAATACACTATAAAGAGAAGATACAAATAAACAAAACCACCCATAACTGAAAAAGTCCAAAAACACCTGCTTATAGCATGCTGCGCACTAGTGATTTCATTATCCCCAGATCATAATACAAGCCAATAGATCTGTGCATGGCAAGGCCAGAATCCAGCACTAGAATCCCGTGACCTTTGATCCCTCAGGTGGCATTAAACAACATCCTGTTTGTATTTCAGATGAGGCCGATCTTCTTCTGCAGCACTTTAGTGCTGCTGTTTGTAGCCAGGCCCAGATCCTGTCAAGGAGGCAACATTTTGGTGGTTCCTATTGAAGGCAGCCACTGGATAAACATGAAGATCCTTCTTCAAGCTTTGCACGCCAGAGGACACAATATAACCATTGTTCGCTCCAGCAAATCCTGGTACATCAGTGAAAATTCTACATATTACAAAACTGTTACAGTTCCAGTGGAGAGGAGCCTGGATCAGAGGTTCATTACAAGAATAGTATCTGAAATAATTCAGTTTGAAAGAGGAGCGCTCCCCTTAACGAGCTTTCTTCACATAACCTTCGGAATGACCAGCACGATTATCGACGCTCACTCAGCTATTGGCGAATTTATAGCAGCGACGTTAGACGATCAGGAGTTGATGAGAACTCTAAAGGAGAACAAATATGACCTGGTACTAACTGACCCCTCCTGGGGTAGTGGAATCATTTTAGCCAAATATCTGAATCTTCCGTTGGTATATAATGTTCGGTGGCTACTTTCTGGTGAGGGTCATCTTGCCTTTGCTCCATCACCTATATCATATATTCCAATTACAGGAAGTGGCCACAGTGACAAGATGACCTTTATACAGAGGGTCAAAAATGTGATTCTCTATTTGATAACCAAATACCATTTTGATCTGTTATCGCAAGTGTATCAGAAAATATGTGACAAATATCTTGGTCCGGGTCATGACTTTAAGCAGATAATGCTGGATGCAGATATCTGGCTGATGAGAGTGGACTTTGTGTTTGAGTATCCTCGTCCCACCATGCCTAACGTCGTCTATATGGGAGGGTTCCAGTGTAAACCTGCCAGGCCTTTACCTGAACACCTGGAAGAGTTTGTGCAGAGTTCAGGAGAACATGGAGTCATCATCATGTCTCTGGGGACTTTTGTGAGCCAACTTCCTGCTGAAATAACCAATGAGATCGCTGCAGCTTTTGCTAAGTTGCCTCAGAAGATCATCTGGAAACATGAAGGGGACAGACCAGCAACTCTGGGCAACAACACTTTACTGGTGGACTGGATGCCTCAGAATGATCTCTTAGGACATCCCAAAACAAAACTGTTTGTGGCTCACGGAGGAACGAATGGAGTTCAGGAAGCTATGTATCACGGAGTCCCAGTTGTAGGTCTACCTGTGTTTTTTGACCAATATGACAACCTGCTGCGTCTGAAAGAGAGAGGAGGAGCTGAGATTCTGAGCCTTAGGACTGTGGACAAGGACGACAACTTCCTGGCAGCTGTGAAGAGAGTTTTGAACGATCCCTCCTACAGGATGAACATGCAGAGGCTCTCCAGACTGCACAGAGACAAGCCGATAAAGCCGATGGACAGCGCCCTCTTCTGGATAGAGTTTGTCATGAGACACAAAGGTGCAGCTCACCTGAGGACTGAGTCCTACAGGCTGCCCTGGTATTCCTATCACTCTGTAGACGTGATGCTCTTCTTAGCTGGAATCACGCTGCTCATTTTCATGACCTTTGCTGCTCTAGTACGATGCTTGTGTTCTAGATGTGTGAGAGCAAAAAGTAAGCGTGATTAAAAAAAAGTAATTCATTCAGAATTGATTCTATCAGAACTTAGAAGTCAAACTTGAAAAATTATTATCTACCAGCAAATTTCACATGTTGTGTGATTAATGGTGTATTAAAATAAAAACATTGTAAAACTGTTGGTCTTGTTCAGGTAACTTGGAAGAGAATATTGCTTGATGACCACACTTGTATTTATCTAACCAAATGGCCGCTGATATTATTTATGAAGATTAAATGATTTCACATCAAGTTATGAAAAGTGTATTTAGTGTGATTACAAGAATATTATTAAAAACAGGAATAATAAAATAATCAGGATGAGTAATGACGATCATCTCAGTCATCATTGAGTCATTGAGACACTTTCTAAGGGCTTTATTCCAATCAATACTTTTATTAAAGAACAAAAAGCAAGCCCCACAATTTATTACAGAAAATATTTCCACAACCTGTTGATCTTGATGATCAATCATAAATCTGTTTTGACCTGAATTATGGTCACGTGAAAAAACAAAGATATTTAAAGTGAAATTGCACATTTGAAATTACACACTGTCAATAACAGATTTTTCAACAATTTCAGCGATCCACAGGATGTGTTAGAATAATCAGAATCCAAAATGTATGTGTGTAAACAAGAGCGAATTAGAGAGAACAAAAGAGAGCTGTAAATCAGTGGATAAAGACAACTTCCTCAGTCATCATTGAGTCATTGAGACACTTTCTGAGGGCTTTATTCCAATCAATTATTGTATTAATTTAAAATTTATTGATCTGAATTACTGTTTCTTAGCGGGGTCGGACTGGCTGGATATTAGTCTGATAACGCGGTCGTGGAAAAACAAAGATATTTAAAGTGAAATTACATATTTAGTCGTTAACAACCACTCAAACAAATATAAGTGAACCAACATTATACATCAGATTGATATTAGCTGCCTGGTCATTACCACCTGTGTCAGTTAAGCTAAAACTAAGGAAGAGGAAAATCATGGAAAGTTAAATAAAAAACAAATTAAACAATTAAATGTGTCCTTTTTGATTGATGGGATGAAGCTTTCTGGTGATCTCTTGTTTTTAGTGGGATGTTGCTGATGTCAACAGGATTCAGAAAGAACAAGAAAACGCACAAGCTGCTTTAGGGGAAAACGTTTTGTCAAAGCATCCTGACCGCACTTCTGAAAGTTGCATTTCCTCAGTGGGATCCGTCTGCTTCTTCTCTTGGCAACTATTTCTGATTAGGTACACTGTGAGACCCATACAGATGAAGATGAGGAGGAGTATGGCTATAACCTGGGGTGTGGGGAGATCACAGACACACAGTGTGTATTTTTAAACAATGAAATATCTCATTTCTCCTTGATCATGTAAAAAAACGGTTTAACTCACCTGAGACATAACAATCCACTCTTGTGAGCGGAGCATCAGCTCTTGTGTGGTGAAATTTCCTTCACTAATTGGCTCACACCACTTCTGTGGAGCTGCCTTGTCAACGAGTACAAATCTACCCTCCCAGTCTGTCTTAGCACAGGCGAAGTACTGGCCGTCGAGGAACAACAAGATCAGCCACACGATAGCAGGCACGAAAGTGGACACAGTCTTCTTCAACCACTCATCACGTTTGACTTTTTGAGTAAATTTGGACTTGCCACATCTGCATCCTTGAGTGATCAACGTCACGGTGGACTCATCACAGCTGCATACTTGCTTGATCAACTTCAAGGTGGACTCATCACAGCTGCATCCTTTAGTGATCAACTTCAAGGTGGACTCATCACAGCTGCATCCTTTAGTGATCAACTTCAAGGTGGACTTATCACAGCTGCATCCTTTAGTGATCAACTTCAAGGTGGACTTATCACAGCTGCATCTTCCAGTGATCGACTTCAAAATTAACTCATCACATTTGCCTTCTTGAGTGTTCAACGTAAATTGGGACTTGTCACAGCTGCATTTTTGATTGATCAACTTCAAGGTCTTCTCATCACAGCTGCATCTTTTATCGTCCAACTTAAAAAAGAACTCATCACATTTGCATCCTTGAGCGATAAACTTTAAGATTAACTCTTTATGTCTGCGTCCTTGAATGATCAACATCAAGATGAAGGCCATGATGGCGGGAACGATGAAGAATGCTGATGAAAACAGTCCGTTCCATTTAGGATTGCAAGGACACTCAAACTCCAGCTCCACCAGCTTCTCTAGTCCCATGAGGATAAACCCAAAAGCCACATTTGACACAAGAGGACTGTTGCTAATTTCATTTTTCAGCCTGGCAAGCCATTGTTTTTTAGGTTCCATAATAGAATATATGACTAGTTTTTCTCACCTCAAATATGCTCCCGATTCTCCCACTTCTACTTATTCTCTTCTGATTGGAAATCAACAAGAGCTCAGCTTATAATGGAGTATCTGAGAAAAGGGAAGTGCCATATAGTGTAAAGGGTAACAGGAGAAAACAGAGTAGGGAAGTTTAATGGAAATTAACATAAGATAATACAGACTTTTATTGCTTTTTAACAGTGTAATTTAATGGATCATGGTAATGGTGAATCATGTAGCAGATACCGCTGTGTAGCTGGTTTACTGCCATCAGCTTCCCTATGAAGAAGGCTTCGCATCAATATTTGCAGTAGAGTCATGTCGGTTGGGTTATGCAACCGTAACCGTAACTACCGGTACTCACTGAGGCTCAGCAGGAAAAGGCAGGGAGAGCTCTTGGCAAAGACGAGTGTGTTATTTACTGGGAGGGGCTCCATGTGCTGTGAACACATGAGAGCAGTCAAACAAAAGCAGAGAAGCATGCAGGAAGTTAAATCCCTGCAACCCTGTTTCAACCGCCTCTCTTTATTGCTCCACTTTTTGGCAGTCTTTTCTGGAATCCGCTCTCGATTTTGCTTTGTTAAATTTCTGGATGGAAGATTTCATCATGTTGAAGAACTTGCTTTTTTACATCATGAGGATGCATCTCTACAAGCAGGTTGTGGGGCCACATTATTCTGCGGTGGTCAGCCGTTACTTTGACCAAGACACGGACTACTTCTCCCTGTTTCAAGCTGCTGATCTCTGGCTGATGAGAGTGGACTTTGCATTTGAGTTTCCCCGTCCCACCATGCCTAATGTCGTCTATATGGGAGGGTTCCAGTGTAAACCTGCCAAGCCTTTACCTGAACACCTGGAAGAGTTTGTGCAGAGTTCAGGAGAACACGGAGTCATCATCATGTCTCTGGGGACTTTCATTGCTGAGCTTCCTCAGGATCTGGCTGATCAGATCGCTGCAGCTTTTGCTAAAATGCCTCAGAAGGTCATCTGGAGATACAAGGGTGCCAAACCAGCAACTCTGGGCAACAACACTTTACTGGTGGACTGGATGCCTCAGAATGATCTCTTAGGACATCCGGCTATAAAACTCTTTATTAGTCACGGAGGAACAAACGGAATATATGAAGCGATTTATCACGGGGTCCCAATTGTAGGAATACCCTTGGTGTTTGATCAGGCTGACAATCTCTCCAGACTGAGGGCAAAAGGCGTCACCAAGCTTTTAGATATTTCTGAATTAGACAGTAAAATTTTTCAGAAGGCCATAGAGGAAGTGCTGAATGAGCCTCTGTACGCACTTAACATGCAGAGGCTCTCCAGACTGCACAGAGACGCGCCGATTAAGCCGCTGGACAGCGCCCTCTTCTGGATAGAGTTTGTCATGAGACACAAAGGTGCAGCTCACCTGAGGACTGAGTCCTACAGGCTGCCCTGGTATTCCTATCACTCTGTAGACGTCCTCTTATTTTTAATAGCAGTTGTTTTTCTGGTTTTGCTGGGTTTTGTTGTGCTTGTCTGGTCTTGCTTCAGGCCGTGTGTGAAAAGAAAAGAGAAATCTGACTAAGATACTAAGATACCCAAGATACTGTCGGTCTTTCCTTTTTTCATATTTGCCAATGCCGCATGGAGACCGACATCATGGACATGTTTACCTTCACTTTATGGACATGTTTACCTTCTGTGCTCTGTTGTGCAACTTCAGGACTGAAGTCCATCAGTTCCGTTCCTGTAGCGCGGGGGTACATTCATTTGTTTTGATTGCATAAACTCATTTAAAAACATGAACTATTAAAAAGGGAAACAACAGGTGGCATTCGGAAAAGCAAGTCTTGTTTTCCTTCCCAACAGATAGGGTTAAAGTTTAATATACCATCATAAAACAGCTGAAAATGAAACATGCTTGGTTTCTTTTTTGAATTTGGAAACTTTGACCTGCATCGACAACATTTGAATGATAGTGAGATTCCTGTCAGTTGCTGGATGTGGACTCGAGTCCCAGATGCAGAACAGACAGAATTTTTAACAGCAAGAAAAGGAAGGAAACATCCAGGTCCATATTCCAGAAACTGAGACCCTGGGAACACTGGGAATGTTATTAGCACGTGTCTCACTAGCAGGGTCAAACCATAGCTGTGTGAAACTGCTGGTTAAATCAGATGGAGAGAATAAGAGCACAGATTAGAAACATGAGGGACAGGGACAAGTCAGGGAGAAGGTGGGTTTCAGCAAGGCGGAAAGACAGCCACGGAATTACACGATCTGGCCTCCATCCTGATTCCAATATTTATTACAAATCAGGACTTAAAACAAACTCTGAATTCAAATGTTAAAACAACAAATGATTATTGCATTTTCCAGTGTTAAGTCAACATGTGAAGGTATTTAAGGGTCCTGACAATTCACCTCGTGTGTTCCACATGAATTTGTGCATTCTTATCACTGCTCAGTGATGCCATATCTCAGTGCCAAAGTTCTTTTCTGCTCGGAAGGTTGACAGTGAAAAATCTTCTTTGTTCTCCAGCCACAGAACAGACTAAGAGGCAACACAAAGGTAAAAACTGCTATTTTAAAGTCATATTTCCAAAGATTTAAAAAAGAAATAATTGTGTTTTCAGGGTATGACGAAAAGCTTTAAATTTTATGGCTTTTTATTGTTTTAGTAATGCAAGTGTGATTAGAGGAGGCATTACTTTATCACACACAGCTTATGGACAGTCAATAATCATCTCAATCATGTTTGTCTTTGTTAGATCTCTTCTAGAGGCACGGCAAAAATGCAGGTCCTCTGGTTGTGGATGGCTCTATGCTTCCTCTGCCCGACCGTGGTCCATGGTGGGAAAGTTCTCGTTTTTCCGATTGACGGGAGCCACTGGGTGAACATGAAAGTCATTATCGAGGCCCTTCATTCCAGGGGCCATCAGGTCTCAGTCGTGCGGTCATCAGACAGCTGGTACATCGAAGAAAAGTCTCCGTTCTACAATTCAATCACGCTTGATAGCCCTTCAGAATTTGACGAAAGCTTCATAACGACCTTCATAGCCAGGCTGTTGGAGATCCAGAGGGAAGGGAAGTCTTTCTGGACACGTTACAAACTGGAAATTGAACAGGCAGAAATGACCCGGGAGATGTATGAAAAAACATCTGAGTTTGTTGAAATGCTCTTGGAGAACAAAGATCTAATGCAGTCAATAAAAAACACCAACTATGACCTTGTCTTCACAGACCCTGTTGCACCAGTTGGCGCTATACTTGCCAACTATTTAAAGTTGCCTCTGGTTTTCAGTGCCAGGGGGACGAGTCATGGTGAAGGTCATTTTGATATCGCACCTTCTCCTATTTCTTACATTCCACTCACAGGAACACAGCTGTCAGATCAGATGAGCTTTTTTGAGAGACTCCAGAATGTGCTTATGTTTGGGTTCTTGCAATATCAAATCCGCTGGTTTGTCACACCAAGCTTTGAAGGTTTAATTAAAAAGTATTTCGGTCCAGGCACCGACTACATCTCCCTGTTTCAAGCTGCTGACCTGTGGCTGATGAGAGTGGACTTTGTGTATGAGTATCCCCGTCCCACCATGCCTAATGTCGTCTATATTGGAGGGTTCCAGTGTAAACCTGCCAAGCCTTTACCTGAACACCTGGAAGAGTTTGTGCAGAGTTCAGGAGAACATGGAGTCATCGTCATGTCTCTGGGGACTTTAATTGCTGAGCTTCCTCAGGATCTGGCTGATCAGATCGCTGCAGCTTTTGCTAAAATGCCTCAGAAGGTCATCTGGAGATACAAGGGTGCCAAACCAGCAACTCTGGGCAACAACACTTTACTGGTGGACTGGATGCCTCAGAATGATCTCTTAGGACATCCCAAAACAAAGCTGTTTGTGGCTCATGGAGGAACAAACGGAGTTCAGGAAGCTCTCTATCACGGAGTTCCCATCATTGGACTTCCTCTGATTTTTGATCAACCTGATAATGTGCATAGACTTGAAGTGAGGGGTGCAGGGAAGGTCCTGGATTTTTTTACTATGACTGAAGAGATCTTCTTTCAAGGTATTCAGGAAGTTTTGAATGATCCCTCCTATAGGATGAACATGCAGAGGCTCTCCAGACTGCACAGAGACGTGCCGATGAAGCCGATGGACAGCGCCCTCTTCTGGATAGAGTTTGTCATGAGACACAAAGGTGCAGCTCACCTGAGGACTGAGTCCTACAGGCTGCCCTGGTATTCCTATCACTCTGTAGACGTGATGCTCTTCTTAGCTGGAATCACGCTGCTCATTCTCATGACCTTTGCTGCTCTAGCACGATGCTTGTGTTCTAGATGTGTGAGAGCAAAAAGTAAGCGTGATTAAAAAAAGACATTCATTCAGAATTGATTCTATCAGAACTTAGAACTCAAACTTGACAAATTATTATCTACCAGCAAATTTCACATATTGTGTGATTAATGGTGTATTAAAATAAAAATATTATAAAACTGTTGGTCTTGTTCAGGTAACCTGGAAGAGAATATTGCTTGATGACCGCACATTTATTTATCTAACCAAATGGCCGCTGAAATTATTTATGAATAACAAGATTACAAGAATATTTTTTAAAACAGGGATAATAAAATAATCAGGATGAGTAATCATGATGATAAATGTCACCCAGTCAAATCATTTCTATGGTATTTTAGGTACCAAAAGGGAAAAACAAGATTTTGTCAAGAACAGATTTTTAAACAATTTCAGCGTTCCGCAGGATCTGCTAGAATAATCAGAATCTAAAATGTATGTGTGTAAACAAGAGCGAATTAGAGAGAACAAAAGAGAGCTGTAAATCAGTGCATAAAGACAACTTCCTCAGTCATCATTGAGTCATTGAGACACTTTCTGAGGGCTTTATTCCAATCAATACTTTTATTAAAGAACAAAAAGCCCCACAATTTGTTACAGAATATATATCTACAACCTGTTGATCTTGATGATGAATCATTAATCTGGCTTGATCTGAATTACTGTTTCTCAGCAGGGTAGTATCTGAAGCCTGAATGTGTTTACTTGACTGTATAAATAGGAGCTATCGATGTAAGCACTTCGGAGTTCTTCACCAACAGGACCACGAAACCTCCCCCGGGTGAACTGCAGTGTCCGATAGATACCTGACTGTTCTCTCCAATAGACATATGATAACCAAGTCGGTGTCTACGAAGATTCCTTTCTCATCAGCACCTCTCGACCACCACCAGAAGAAATTCACCACAAAGCTGGCGTCAAGAACAGGATCGGTTGTGGCTGTCTTCTTCTCCATCTGCTTCCTCGGACCAACTCCCGCTCCAAGCCGGCAAGTAAAGTGAAGATTTTTTCACATATTGGGGTTCTGGTTAGTTCAATTAAGCTTTTGGGGGAGTAATTTAGACACACTGTAAAGATAATTAGTTTGGGTGTACATTTTTGTGTCGATGTTTTAGAATACTTCTTCAAAATTTTTCAATTTGACCTTTTTTTTGTTTTGTGAAAGACTGAAGTAGTGGCTCTGGAGGAGAGACAGGCCATGAGATTTATTGCACTGCTCATTTCAGCTAAAAAGGACAGCTGATTCTGAATTTATCTTTTTCGGTCTGTACACTGTGTTATGTACAGGATTGGCAACTGAGCGTGCTGGCACAAGGAACGTGTTGGTGTTATGGCCAGGAAATGATGTTATAGTTTTAATAGCCGCGGTGTTGGATCACAATACCTCACATGTGTCACTGCTAATCTGTTCTTTGAATGAAGACTTCAAGAAGAAAAATACCAATTTCAAAATGTATTGAGGAAATAGAAACAATTCAAGATCCAAATATTACAGAGCTCCGGGCCAGTTCATAACCCTACAATAACAAAGTCAAATGCCAGGGCATGAAGTCTGACAACCTAACTATCCCTTGACCCAGTCTTTTATAGAAACACATATGTAAATTATTGATGCTAATTCAGTCCAATCCAGTCCTTCTTCTTGGATGACCTCATCTTCTTCCCGTTACATTGAATGCTGACACAGTCCTTGTTTTCCGTTGTTTCCCAAATGGCGAGGTGAAAGTTCAGCTTCTTGCAGAGGAACATATCAACACCAGTAAACTATGCTGTCAAGTTTTACGCTGGGGGTTTAACACTTCCCGTCTGACTGTCTCCTGCTGATTACAACTATCTAAACAACAATCATGTCAAGGAAGGGTCAACTGACTGCTTATCTTTACTCTTGCTAAAGATTATACTATCCCTTACTTCTAAACTAACTATAACAGAAAACAGAAATGTATAGAAAAAAGCAAACACAATTCTCTTCAGGACAGTTGTCCAAAAGTCCTGTGTGTCCTCTCGTGTGGCTGGAAATCTGGGGTTATAGGTTATTATAGGTGTCCTCTCTGACGTGGCGAAAAACTGTGATTTCTGACAGCGGTACCGGACATGTCATAATAGGCTAAATCTGCATATGCAGGTAGTGTGTGTGCGTTTGTGATTTGATTTTGAGCTCTGTTAGTGTGTTTGTTTAACCCCCCACCTTCCCGTCACTCTCTCTGTCTCTCTCTGTCCTTGTAAGAGTGATCTTATGGGGGACCTTCTCATAGTTTGTTGTTAAAAAGAAATGGAAAAAGGGAGGGGGCAGAAAGACTTTAGAAAGACTGTAATTAATTACAGAAAGACTGTAATTAATTGAAACTCTAAAAAAGAAAGAAGAAAATCACTTTTGTACCTCAGATAGAACGTTTGAGAGTTTATCTGAAGCTTAAAGAGGACCTCAGGGTTGTCCTGGTCGTGAAAAAACATCAGATAAGTCTGTGTGGAGATAAAGAAAACTGGGTGTGATCCAGTAGGACCGCACGGTTCACACACACACACACACACACACACACACACACACACACACACACATAATAAAGAAAAGCCTAGAAATATAGAAGTTTCTTCTTGCAGGTTTACTTGTCTATGTGTGGAGAACTTTATTTCAATTGATTATGAAAAATTATTTTCAGATTATGAGGAGGACATTTCTGATAAGATCCAGTATAATCGGTTGAGATATATTCTTATGTTATCTTTTGCATTAATGGTGTCTATGTTTCCATTTCTTTCGTTGTAGTACTGGTGACAAGGGGGAAATGGTTACATCATTTACTTATTTATGTTACTCATGCTTTGATATGTTTGTATTGTATACCTTTTTAATGAATTGTTGTGAAATATCGCAAATTGCATTTTATGTAATTGCTATTTTGATAAAAGTAGAGTAGTTTCGTAGGTAATACGAGAAGGATTAAAATGTGGGAAAGTGGAGTGTGGGAACGGATCTGTATGTGAGCGTGTTAGTAAGAAGGAGGAATAAACAATAATGTGTGATATCTGCTTAGGTTAGGGTTCTCAGGCCTGTGCACCTGTGCGTAGGCTAGGAACCGCTCCAATATAGTCAAAACATGAACAATGTGACTCGGCAAGCATAAACTTTCCCCCGCCTGTGTGAGAAATGTATCTGCTGCAGTCTATGTAACTAAGATACACCTCCCGCTGTGTAATCATGCCTATTTTAATAAAAGAGACAACGCTGGGGTGGAGGAGGAGAGTCTCTGGGACAGCGTGGCAGAGTACATGTCTGATCGGAGCACGACTTCACCTGGTCAGGAGAAAAGTCTTCAAAGTCTAGTCTCAACTTGTGGTGAACTTTGTTGGTGCACCTGTCTGAATACACTTCTGAGGATTCGATGACAGAATGGACACAGAACTTCAAAATGAACTGTGAAAGATGCTGGAGGACCCTGGATAAAGATGTGGAACAACTGAAGATCCGTCATCAGGGGACTATGAACTACAAATTCAAAAACTACTGTTTGATGTGTTTTATGTATTTAACATGTATATCTGAAGTCTTGTTATTGCTAAGAGAAGCTGCTAAGAGGAGATGCTGGAGCCCGTAGACTCCTGGTTGTTCTCCATATAAGGATGTGTATCATGAAGCCATTCTACTATTCCCATTTTTGGTACTAACTGAACTCTATGCCATTGGGTTTGCTATATTGTGTATCATGAGGTCATCGGAGAAGAATGTGTTTACTTGACTGTATAAGAAGGAGCTATCGATGTAAGAACTTCAGAGTTCTTCACCTACAGGACCACGAAACCTCCCTCAGGCGAACTGCAGTGTCCGATAGATACCTGACTGTTCTCTCCAATAAACATCTATGATAACCAAGTCAGTGTCTATGAAGATTCCTTTCTCATCAGCACCTCTCGACCACCACCAGAAGAAATTCACAACATCTGTATTCCAGAAACTGAGACCTGGGAACACTGGGAATGTTATTAGCACATGTCTCACTAGCAGGGTCAAACCATAGCTGTGTGAAACTGCTGGTTAAATCAGATGGAGAGAATAAGAGCACAGATTAGAAACATGAGGGACAGGGACAAGTCAAGGAGAAGGTGTTTTTCAGCAAGGCGGAAAGACAGCCGCGGAATCACACAATCTGGCCTCCATCCTGATTTTAATATTAAATTCCAAATCAGGATTGAAAGCAAACTCTGAATACGACCGTTAAAACAACAAATGATTATTGCAGTTTGCAGTGTTAAGTCAACATGTGAAGGTATTTAAATACCTTCACATCTTGCTGAAAACCACCTTCTCCTTGACTTGTCCCATGATTGTTGTTTAGAATTGTTTGTTTAGGACTGGATTGGACTGAATTAGCATAAATAATTTACATATGTGTTTCTATAAAAGACTGGGTCAAGGGATAGTTAGGTTGTCAGACTTCATGCCCTGGCATTTGACTTTGTTATTGTAGGGTTATGAACTGGCCCGGAGCTCTGTAATATATGTATCTTGAATTGGTTCTATTTGCTAAATACATTTTGAAATTGGCATTTTTCTTCTTGAAGTCTTCATTCAAAGAACACGCGGATTAGCAGTGACACATGTGAGGTATTGCGATCCAACACCGCGGCTATTAAAACTATAACATCATTTCCTGGCCATAACACCAACACATTCCTCGTGCCAGCATGCTCAGTTGCCAATCCTGTACATAACACTAGTGTACAGACCGAAAAAGATAAATTCAGAATCAGCTGTCCTTTTTAGCTGAAATGAGCAGTGCAATAAATCTCATGGCCTGTCTCTCCTCCAGAGCCACTACTTCAGTCTTTCACAAAACAAAAAAAAGGTCAAATTGAAAAATTTAGAAGAAGTATTCTAAAACATCGACACAAAAATGTACACCCAAACGAATTATCTTTACAGTGTGTCCAAATTACTCCCCCAAAAGCTTAATTGAACTAACCAGAACCCCAATATGTGAAAAAATCGTCACTTTACTTGCCGGCTTAGAGCGGGAGTTGGTCCGAGGAAGCAGATGGAGAAGAAGACAGCCACAACCGATCCTGTTCGTGACGCCAGCTTTGTGGTGAATTTCTTCTGGTGGTGGTCGAGAGGTGCTGATGAGAAAGGAATCTTCGTAGACACCGACTTGGTTATCATATGTCTATTGGAGAGAACAGTCAGGTACCTATCGGACACTGCAGTTCATCCGGGGGAGGTTTTGTGGTCCTGTTGGTGAAGAACTCTGAAGTGCTTACATCGATAGCTCCTATTTATACAGTCAAGTAAACACATTAAGGCTTCAGATACTACCCTGCTGATAAACAGTAATTCAGATCAAGCCAGATTAATGATTCATCATCAAGATCAACAGGTTGTAGATATATATTCTGTAACAAATTGTGGGGCTTGTTGTTTTTTGTTCTTTGTTCAAAAGTATTGATTGGAATAAAGCCCTCAGAAAGTGTCTCAATGACTCAATGATGACTGAGGAAGTTGTCTTTATGCACTGATTTACAGCTCTCTTTTGTTCTCTCTAATTCGCTCTTGTTTACACACATACATTTTAGATTCTGATTATTCTAGCACATCCTGTGGAACTCTGAAATTGTTGAAAAATCTGTTCTTGACAAAATCTTGTTTTTCCCATTTGGTACCTAAAATACTGTAGAAATATTTTGACTGGGTGACATTTATCATTATGATTACTCATCCTGATTATTTTATTATCCCTGTTTTAAAAAATATTCTTGTAATCTTGTAATTCATTAATAATATCAGGAGCCATTTGGTTAGATAAATAAATCAAGCAATATTCTCTTCCAGGTTACCTGAACAAGACCAACAGTTTTATAATAATTTTATTTCAATACACCATTAATCACAACACAATATGTGAAATTTGCTTTTAGATAATAATTTTTTAATTTCAGATAGAATCAATTCTGAATAAATGTCTTTTTTAATCACGCTTACTTTTTGCTCTCACACATCTAGAACACAAACATCGTACTAGAGCAGCAAAGGTCATGAGAATGAGAATCGTGATTCCAGCTAAGAAGAGCATCACGTCTACAGAGTGATAGGAATACCAGGGCAGCCTGTAGGACTCAGTCCTCAGGTGAGCTGCACCTTTGTGTCTCATGACAAACTCTATCCAGAAGAGGGCGCTGTCCATCGGCTTCATCGGCGCGTCTCTGTGCAGTCTGGAGAGTCTCTGCATGTTCATCCTGTAGGAGGGATCGTTCCTGAATTATTCCTGAATACCTTGAAATAAGATCTCTTCAGTCATAGCAAAAAAATCCAGGACCTTCCCTGCACCCCTCACTTCAAGTCTATGCACATTATCAGGTTGATCAAAAATCAGAGGAAGTCCAATGATGGGGACTCCGTGATAGAGAGCTTCCTGAACCCCGTTCGTTCCTCCATGAGCCACAAACAGCTTTGTTTTGGGATGTCCTAAGAGATCATTCTGAGGCATCCAGTCCACCAGTAAAGTGTTGTTGCCCAGAGTTGCTGGTTTGGCACCCTTGTATCTCCAGATGATCTTCTGAGGCATTTTAGCAAAAGCTGCAGCGATCTTATCAGCCAGATCCTGAGGAAGCTCAGCAATTAAAGTCCCCAGAGACATGATGATGACTCCATGTTCTCCTGAACTCTGCACAAACTCTTCCAGGTGTTCAGGTAAAGGCTCTGCGGGTTTACACTGGAACCCTCCCATATAGACGACATTAGGCATGGTGGGACGGGGATACTCAAACACAAAGTCCACTCTCATCAGCCACAGGTCAGCAGCTTGAAAAATACCAGGGCAGCCTGTAGGACTTGTAATCTTGTAATTCATAAATAATATCAGGAGCCATTTGGTTAGATAAATAAATGTGCGGTCATCAAGCAATATTCTCTTCCAGGTTACCTGAACAAGACCAACAGTTTTATAATATTTTTATTTCAATACACCATTAATCACAACACAATATGTGAAATTTGCTTTTAGATAATAATCTTTCAAGTTCTGATAGAATCAATTCTGAATAAATGTATTTTTTTAATCACGCTTACATTTTGCTCTCACACATCTAGAACACAAGCGTCGTACTAGAGCAGCAAAGGTCATGAAAATGAGCAGCGTGATTCCAGCTAAGAAGAGCATCACGTCTACAGAGTGATAGGAATACCAGGGCAGCCTGGAGGACTCAGTCCTCAGGTGAGCCTTTGTGTCTCATGACAAACTCTATCCAGAAGAGGGCGCTGTCCATCGGCTTGCTGGTTTGGCACCCTTGTATCTCCAGATGATCTTCTGAGGCATTTTAGCAAAAAGTGCAGCGATCTGATCAGCCAGATCCTGAGGAAGCTCAGCAATTAAAGTCCCCAGAGACATGATGATGACTCTGTGTTTTCCTGAACTCTGCACAAACTCTTCCAGGTGTTCAGGTAAAGGCTTGGCAGGTTTAAACTGGAACCCTCCCATATAGACGACATTAGGCATGGTGGGACGGGGATACTCAAACACAAAGTCCACTCTCATCAGCCACAGGTCAGCAGCTTGAAAAATACCAGGGCAGCCTGGAGGACTCAGTCCTCAGGTGAGCTGCACCTTTGTGTCTCATGACAAACTCTATCCAGAAGGGGGCGCTGTCCATCCGCTTCATCGGCGCGTCTCTGTGCAGGCAACCCGAGGTGGGGAGCCAGCAGGACCCCTCCTCCGTCAGCAGGATCTGTCACAACTAGGTCAAATTTGGAAGCTTGGAAGGATTCCATCAACTCTTTACTCTCAAAAGTGTATAATCACTTCACATGTTTTCCTGTGCAATTCATAGAAGCTGTATTTCAATCTTGACAACTTGTTATGCTGAAATGTGTCGTTTTCCCTGACAGCAACGTTGAGTGTGATGGTCTAGTAATGTAGAGATGTTTGGCTGATGTACCAGCTGTCCGCAGCCTGGATCACCATCACCTTGTGCAGCTCCTCAACCAGGACCCTCATGTTCACCCAGTGGATTCCTACGTGTGGAAAACCAAAACGTTACCACCGAGTATTGTTGAAATTATGGCAGTGGGAAGGTAGATTACGGTTGCAAAGAGCAAAAACTTTATGAAATTTTCCATGCAGAAATTCAAATAAAGCAAAAACTAGAACTTATTCCAGGAAAGACTTTGCAGAAATGAAGCAATAATGAGAAGCTGTTGAAACAGGGTTTCAGGGATTAAACTTTCTGTAGTCTCTCCACTTTTGTTTGACTGTTCTCACATGTACACAGCTCATGGAGCCTCTCCCAGTAAATAACACACTGGTGACACTGGAGAATAACTAGAAGTGGGAGATTCTGATGATATATAAGTTGGAGACATCATTTTCCTTGTATTGTCATAAAGACTGACTGGGCAGAAATGATTCACCCCTTATGTTCAAGAGAGATGCTTAATAATTTGCAAGGCGCTTTTATTAAACTACATCCTGCCTACATGACTAGACTCTCTTCTCAAAAAAGAGAGACCTGCAAATGTATCTTCTCAGAAAAGACCTGTAGATGCACACATCCGCTTTTGCAGCGTAAAATCAGCGTGAGTGCTGCTCGGTGCACAGGCTGACAGGAAGCAAGTTGCCTGTTAGACTGTGCCTTGAAACCTCAATAAGAAAACAAGAAAGACACACGCGCTTAGGGTCTTGATTCTCAACAGATCTCCTGCTATAAACTTCCCACAACAAAGGTGAGAAAATCAAGTCATAGTTTCTAGTATGGAAGCTAAAAAACAATGGTTTTCCAAACTGAAAGATGCATTTAGCAAGAGTCCTCTTATGTCAAATGCGGTTTTTGGGTTTATCCTCACGGGACTAGAGAAGCTGGTGGAGCTGGAGTTTGAGTGTCCTTGCAGTCCTACATGGAACAAACTGTTGTCATCTTTATTCTTCATCGTTCCCACCATCATGGCCTCCATCTTGATGTTTATCATTCAAGGATTCAGACGTAAAGAGTTAATCTTAAAGTTGATCACTCGAGGATGCAAATGTGATGAGTTCATTTTGAAGTTGAACGATAAAAGATGCAGCTGTGATGAGATGACCTTGAAGTTGATCGATCAAGGATGCAGATGTGACAAGTCCCAATTTACGTTGAACACTCAAGAAGGCAAATGTGACGTGTTAATCTTTAAGTCGATCACTGAAAGATGCAGCTGTGAAAAGTCCACCTTGAAGTTGATCACTCAAGGATGCAGATGTGATGAGTCCAAATTTACCTTCAACATTCAAGGATGCAAATGTGGCAAGTCCAAATTTACTCAAGGATGGGATGAGTGCATCAAGAAGACTTTCACCAGTTTCGTGCCTGCTATCGTGTGGCTGATCTTGTTGTTCTTCGACGGCCAGTACTTCACCTGTGCTATGACATACTGGGAGGGTAGACTTGACAAGGCAGCTTCACAGAAGTGGTGTGAGCCAATTAGTGAAGGAGATGTCACCAGACAAGAGCTGATGCTCCGCTCACAAGAGTGGAATGCTATGTCTCAGGTGAGTTAAACCTTTTTTTTACATGATCAAAGAGAAACAAAATATTTCATTGTTTAAAAATACACAGTGTGTGTCTGTACTCTCCCCACACCCCAGGTTATTGGCATGAGCCTCCTCCTCCTCATCTGTGTGGGTCTCACAGTGTACCTAATCAGAGAATGTTGCCAACAAAGGAAGAAGCTCAGGCTCAGGAGCGCAGGCTCAGGCTCTCAGGTCCCAGGAACTCCTCCTAAGACCACTTACACCGCCCACCACACCCAATGTGCTGAAAGGCACACTTTGTAAATATCTCTCTGAGACTTTTCAGCGAGTATGTGATTGCTATTGTGGGCGCTTTTCTCATTATTTGGTTTCACTTTTCTTTCTGAATCAGTTTGTTTTGTTGAGCAGAATCCTGTTGACATCAGCAACATCCCACTAAAAACAAGAGATCACCAGAAAGCTTCATCCCATCAATCAAAAAGGACACATTTAATTGTTTAATTTGTTTTTTATTTAACTTTCCATGATTTTCCTCTTCCTTAGTTTTAGCTTAACTGACACAGGTGGTAATGACCAGGCAGCTAATATCAATCTGATGTATAATGTTGATTCACTTATATTTGTTTGAGTGGTTGTTAACGACTAAATGTGTAATTTCACTTTAAATATCTTTGTTTTTCCACGTGACCGCGTTATCAGACTGATATCCAGCCAGTCCCACCCTGCTGATCAACAGTAACTCAGATCAAACCAGATTAATGATTGATCATCAAGAACAACAGGTTGTAGATATATATTCTGGAACAAATTGTGGGGCTTGTTGTTTTTTAATAAAAGTATTGATTGGAATAAAGCCCTCAGAAAGTGTCTCAATGACTCAATGATGACTGAGATGATCGTCATGACTCATCCTGATTATTTTATTATTCTTGTTTTAAATAATATTCTTGGAATCAAACTAAATGCACTTTTCATAACTTGATGTGAAATCACCAGGAGCCATTTGCTTAGAAACAATATTCTTTTCCAAGTTACCTGAACAAGACCAACAGTTTTATAATATTTTTATTTCAATACAACATTATTCACACAATATGTGAAATTTGCTGGTAGATAATTAATTTGCAAGTTCGAGTTCTAAGTTCTGATAAAATAAATTCTGAATCAATGTCTTTTTTTTAATTCTTGCTTAATTTTTGCTCTCACACATCTAGAACACAAGCATCGTACTAGAGCAGCAAAGGTCATGAAAATGAGCAGCGTGATTCCAGCTAAGAAGAGCATCACGTCTACAGAGTGATAGGAATACCAGGGCAGCCTGTAGGACTCAGTCCTCAGGTGAGCTGCACCTTTGTGTCTCATGACAAACTCTATCCAGAAGAGGGCGCTGTCCATCGGCTTCATCGGCGCGTCTCTGTGCAGTCTGGAGAGCCTCTGCATGTTCATCCTGTAGGAGGGATCGTTTAAAACTAAAAGAGAATGAGGACCGCACATTTATTTATCTAACCAAATGGCTCCTGATATTATTTATGAATTACAAGATTACAAGAATATCATTTAAAATAGGAATAATAATATAATCAGGATGAATAATGGTGATGATAAATGTCGCCCAGTCAAATCATTTCTACGGTATTTTAGGTACCAAAAGGGAAAAACAAGATTTTGTCAAGAACAGATTTTTCAACAATTTCAGAGTTCCACAGGATGTGCTAGAATAATCAGAATCTAAAATGTATGTGTGTAAACAAGAGCGAATTAGAGAGAACAAAAGAGAGCTGTAAATCAGTGGATAAAGACAAACTTCCTCAGTCATCATTGAGTCATTGAGACATTTTCTGAGGGCTTTATTCCAATCAATACTTTTATTAAAGAACAAAAAACAACAAGCCCCACAATTTGTTACAGAATATATATCTACAACCTGTTGATCTTGATGATGAATCATTAATCTGGCTTGATCTGAATTACTGTTTCTCAGCAGGGTAGTATCTGAAGCCTGAATGTGTTTACTTGACTGTATAAATAGGAGCTATCGATGTAAGCACTTCAGAGTTCTTCACCAACAGGACCACGAAACCTCCCCCGGATGAACTGCAGTGTCCGATAGGTACCTGACTGTTCTCTCCAATAAACATATGATAACCAAGTCGGTGTCTACGAAGATTCCTTTCTCATCAGCACCTCTTGACCACCACCAGAAGAAATTCACCACAAAGCTGGCGTCACGAACAGGATCGGTTGTGGCTGTCTTCTTCTCCATCTGCTTCCTCGGACCAACTCCCGCTCCAAGCCGGCAAGTAAAGTGAAGATTTTTTCACATATTGGGGTTCTGGTTAGTTCAATTAAGCTTTTGGGGGAGTAATTTAGACACACTGTAAAGATAATTCGTTTGGGTGTACATTTTTGTGTCGATGTTTTAGAATACTTCTTCTAAATTTTTCAATTTGACCTTTTTTTTGTTTTGTGAAAGACTGAAGTAGTGGCTCTGGAGGAGAGACAGGCCATGAGATTTATTGCACTGCTCATTTCAGCTAAAAAGGACAGCTGATTCTGAATTTATCTTTTTCGGTCTGTACACTGTGTTATGTACAGGATTGGCAACTGAGCGTGCTGGCACGAGGAATGTGTTGGTGTTATGGCCAGGAAATGATGTTATAGTTTTAATAGCCGTGGTGTTGGATCGCAATACCTCACATGTGTCACTGCTAATCTGTTCTTTGAATGAAGACTTCAAGAAGAAAAATACCAATTTCAAAATGTATTGAGGAAATAGAAACAATTCAAGATACAAATATTACAGAGCTCTGGGCCAGTTCATAACCCTACAATAACAAAGTCAAATGCCAGGGCATGAAGTCTGACAACCTAACTATCCTTTGACCCAGTCTTTTATAGAAACACATATCAACACCAGTAAACTATGATGTCAAGTTTTACGCTGGGGGTTTAACACTTCCCGTCTGACTGTCTCCTGCTGATTATAACTATCTAAACAACAATCATGTCAAGGAAGGATCAACTGACTGCTTATCTTTACTCTTGCTAAAGATTATACTATCCCTTACTTCTAAACTAACTATAACAGAAAACAGAAACGTATAGAAAAAAGCAAACACAATTCTCTTCAGGACAGTTGTCCCAAAGTCCTGTGTGTCCTCTCGTGTGGCTGGAAATCTGGGGTTATAGGTTATTATAGGTGTCCTCTCTGACGTGGCGAAAAACTGTGATTTCTGACAGCGGTACCGGACATGTCATAATAGGCTAAATCTGCATATGCAGGTAGTGTGTGTGCGTTTGTGATTTGATTTTGAGCTCTGTTAGTGTGTTTGTTTAACCCCCCACCTTCCCGTCACTCTCTCTGTCTCTCTCTGTCCTTGTAAGAGTGATCTTATGGGGGACCTTCTCATAGTTTGTTGTTAAAAAGAAATGGAAAAAGGGAGGAGGCAGAAAGACTTTTGTAATTAATTAAAACTCTAAAAAAGAAAGAAGAAAATCACTTTTGTACCTCAGATAGAACGTTTGAGAGTTTATCTGAAGCTTAAAGAGGACCTCAGGGTTGTCCTGGTCGTGAAAAAACATCAGATAAGTCTGTGTGGAGATAAAGAAAACTGGGTGTGATCCAGCAGGACCGCATGGTTCACACACACACACACACACACACACACACACACACACACACACACACACACACACACACACACACACATACACACACACACACACACATAATAAAGAAAAGCCTAGAACAGGGGTGGGCAAACATTTTGATTCGTGGGCCACAATGGGTTCTAACATTTGACAAAGGGGCCGGACCAGGAGCAGATGGATGGATGGAGTGCTTTGGTAACCTCACCTCATTGGAGAAAAAATACACATCTTGGGATATGGAGAAAACATGTGCTTTAATTTCAAATGAAAATGAAGAGAAGCATTACAACAGAATATCTGACTTTGGAATGAGTCTTAAAACACTTAAAATCAAATGAATAAAATGTGCCTTTTTAAAAAAAATTAATAACCATTTCTATTTTAAAGCAGTGAAAGTTCTGTTATCCTTCAGGATATCACCATCACTCTCCTCCTGACTGTCTTTTTTCTAGTGGGATAACACAAGAATTGCAGTGAAAATTTAACATTAACAAGGTTTATTCATTTAATTTTTCAAGTTTGGCGGGCCGGATTAAAACGTTTAACGGGCCGCGTGTGGCCCCCGGGCCTTAGTTTGCCCATGCCTGGCCTAGAAATATAGAAGTTTCTTCTTGCAGGTTTACTTGTCTATGTGTGGAGAACTTTATTTCAATTGATTATGAAAAATTATTTTCAGATTATGAGGAGGACATTTCTGATAAGATCCAGTATAATCGGTTGAGATATATTCTTATGTTATCTTTTGCATTAATGGTGTCTATGTTTCCATTTCTTTCGTTGTAGTACTGGTGACAAGGGGGAAATGGTTACATCATTTATTTATTTATGTTACTCATGCTTTGATATGTTTGTATTGTATACCTTTTTAATGAAACCAATGTTTTGTTTACAAAGATAGTGGCATCTCTCTTATCTGTTTCCAGGACTGTAGTTGGGGATCTACAGTGGGGTGACAACTATGTTTGAATTGTTGTGAAATATCGCAAATTGCATTTTATGTAATTGCTATTTTGATAAAAGTAGAGTAGTTTCGTAGGTAATACGAGAAGGATTAAAATGTGGGAAAGAGGAGTGTGGGAACGGATCTGTATGTGAGCGTGTTAGTAAGAAGGAGGAATAAACAATAATGTGTGATATCTGCTTCGGTTAGGGTTCTCAGGCCTGTGCACCTGTGCGTAGGCTGGGAACCGCTCCAATATAGTCAAAACATGAACAATGTGACTCGGCAAGCATAAACTTTCCCCCGCCTGTGTGAGAAATGTATCTGCTGCAGTCTATGTAACTAAGATACACCTCCCGCTGTGTAATCATGCCTATTTTAATAAAAGAGACAACGCTGGGGTGGAGGAGGAGAGTCTCTGGGACAGCGTGGCAGAGTACATGTCTGATCGGAGCGTGACTTCACCTGGTCAGGAGAAAAGTCTTCGAAGTCTAATCTCAACTTGTGGTGAACTTTGTTGGTGCACCTGTCTGAATACACTTCTGAGGATTCGATGACAGAATGGACACAGAACTTCAAAATGAACTGTGAAAGATGCTGGAGGACCCTGGATAAAGATGTGGAACAACTGAAGATCCGTCATCAGGGGACTATGAACTACAAATTCAAAAACTACTGTTTGATGTGTTTTATGTATTTAACATGTATATCTGAAGTCTTGTTATTGCTAAGAGAAGCTGCTAAGAGGAGATGCTGTTGCCCGTAGACTCCTGGTTGTTCACCATATGAGGAGGTGTATCATGAAGCCATTCTACTATTCCCATTTTTGGTACTAACTGAACTCTATGCCATTGGGTTTGCTATATTGTGTATCATGAGGTCATCGGAGAAGAATGTGTTTACTTGACTGTATAAGAAGGAGCTATCGATGTAAGAACTTCAGAGTTCTTCACCTACAGGACCACGAAACCTCCCTCAGGCGAACTGCAGTGTCCGATAGATACCTGACTGTTCTCTCCAATAAACATCTATGATAACCAAGTCGGTGTCTATGAAGATTCCTTTCTCATCAGCACCTCTCGACCACCACCAGAAGAAATTCACAACATCTGTATTCCAGAAACTGAGACCTGGGAACACTGGGAATGTTATTAGCACATGTCTCACTAGCAGGGTCAAACCATAGCTGTGTGAAACTGCTGGTTAAATCAGATGGAGAGAATAAGAGCACAGATTAGAAACATGAGGGACAGGGACAAGTCAAGGAGAAGGTGTTTTTCAGCAAGGCGGAAAGACAGCCGCGGAATCACACAATCTGGCCTCCATCCTGATTTTAATATTAAATTCCAAATCAGGATTGAAAGCAAACTCTGAATACGACCGTTAAAACAACAAATGATTATTGCAGTTTGCAGTGTTAAGTCATGTGAAGGTATTCAAATACCTTCACATCTTGCTGAAAACCACCTTCTCCTTGACTTGTCCCATGATTGTTGTTTAGAATTGTTTGTTTAGGACTGGATTGGACTGAATTAGCATCAATAATTTACATATGTGTTTCTATAAAAGACTGGGTCAAGGGATAGTTAGGTTGGACCGAAGAACCGAAGAACTCTGAAGTGCTTACATCGATAGCTACTATTTATACAGTCAAGTAAACACATTCAGGCTTCAGATACTACCCTGCTGATAAACAGTAATTCAGATCAAGCCAGATTAATGATTCATCATCAAGATCAACAGGTTGTAGATATATATTCTGTAACAAATTGTGGGGCTTTTTGTTCTTTAATAAAAGTATTGATTGGAATAAAGCCCTCAGAAAGTGTCTCAATGACTCTATGAATGAGGAAGTTGTCTTTATCCACTGATTTACAGCTCTCTTTTGTTCTCTCTAATTCGCTCTTGTTTACACACATACATTTTAGATTCTGATTATTCTAGCACATCCTGCGGAACTCTGAAATTGTTGAAAAATCTGTTCTTGACAAAATCTTGTTTTTCCCTTTTGGTACCTAAAATACCGTAGAAATGATTTGTCTGGGTGACATTTATCATCACCATTATTCATCCTGATTATTTTATTATTCCTATTTTAAATAATATTCTTGTAATCTTGTAATTCATAAAAATTATCAGGAGCCATTTGGTTAGATAAATAAATGTGCGGTCATCAAGCAATATTCTCTTCCAGGTTACCTGAACAAGACCAACAGTTTTATAATATTTTTGTTTCAATACACCATTAATCACAACACAATATGTGAAATTTGCTTTTAGATAATAATTTTTCAAGTTCTCAATAAATAAATAAAATCAATTCTGAATAAATGTCTTTTTTAAATCACGCTTAATTTTTGCTCTCACACATCTAGAACACAAGCGTCGTGCTAGAGCAGCAAAGGTCATGAGAATGAGCAGCGTGATTCCAGCTAAGAAGAGCATCACGTCTACAGAGTGATAGGAATACCAGGGCAGCCTGTAGGACCTCAGGTGAGCTGCACCTTTGTGTCTCATGACAAACTCTATCCAGAAGAGGACGCTGTCCATCGGCTTCATCGGCGCGTCTCTGTGCAGTCTGGAGAGCCTCTGCATGTTCATCCTGTAGGAGGGATCGTTTAAAACTTCCTGAATACCTTGAAAGAAGATCTCTTCAGTCATCTTTCAAACACATCAAGACCTAACAAAGGTAAAGGGCAAATATTAACCATATATATTGTTTATACTGCTTGTAATTGGGATAAGGTAAACATCTGTTCACTATTTTAACATAAAAGTGTTTGATTGTGAGGCATTAAAAGCCACAAAATGCAACGGGTCCATCAGACCCCCCCAAACGCTGGCAGAGTAACAACAATATTACACAAGGGTTAAGGGTCCTGATGTTTCACTTCGTGATCCACAAACTCCCCAATGCATTCTTATCGCTGCTCAGTGACGCTGTATTTCAGTGCCAAAGTCCTTTTCTGCTCGGAATATCAACAGTGAAGCATCTGTTTTGTTCTCCAGCCAAAGAATAGAATAAGAGGCTACACAAAGGTAAAAAATGCTATTTTAAAGTCATATTTCCCAGGATTTAAAAATGAAATAACTGTGTTTTCAGGGTATGACAAAAAGATTACTTGAATCGTTAAATTTTATGTCTTTTTATTGTTTTGGTAATGCAAGTGTGATTAGAGGAGGCATTACTTTATCACACACAGCTTATGGACAGTCAATAATCATCTCAATCACGTTTGTCTTTGTTAGATCTCTTTTAGAGGCAGGGCAAAAATGCAGGGCCTCTGGTTGTGGATGGCTCTATGCTTCCTCTGCCCGACCGTGGTCCACGGTGGGAAAGTTCTCGTTTTTCCGATTGACGGGAGCCACTGGGTGAACATGAAATACATTATCGAGGCCCTTCATTCCAGGGGCCATCAGGTCTCAGTCGTGCGGTCATCAGACAGCTGGTACATCGAAGAAAAGTCTCCGTTCTACAATTCAATCACGCTTGATAGCCCTTCAGGATTTGACGAAAGCTTCAAAACGACCTTCATAGCCGGGCTGTTGGAGATCCAGAGGGAAGGGAAGTCTTTCTGGACACGTTACAAACTGGAAATTGAACACGCAGAAAAGACCCGGGAGATGTTTGAAAAAACATCTGAGTTTGCTAAAATGCTCTTGGAGAACAAAGATCTAATGCAGTCAATAAAAAACACCAACTATGACCTTGTCTTCACAGACCCTGTTGCACCAGTTGGTGCTATACTTGCCAACTATTTAAAGTTGCCTCTGGTTTTCAGTGCCAGGTGGACGAGTCATGGTGAAGGTCATTTTGATATCGCACCTTCTCCTATTTCTTACATTCCACTCACAGGAACACAGCTGTCAGATCAGATGAGCTTTTTTGAGAGACTCCAGAATGTGCTTATGTTTGGGTTCTTGCAATATCAAATGCACTGGAATGTCGCACCAACCTTTGAAGGCTTAATTAAAAAATATTTCGGTCCAGGCACCGACTACATCTCCCTGTTTCAAGCTGCTGATCTCTGGCTGATGAGAGTGGACTTTGTGTTTGAGTTTCCCCGTCCCACCATGCCTAATGTCGTCTATATTGGAGGGTTCCAGTGTAAACCCGCCAAGCCTTTACCTGAACACCTGGAAGAGTTTGTGCAGAGTTCAGGAGAACACGGAGTCATCATCATGTCTCTGGGGACTTTCATTGCTGAGCTTCCTCAGGATCTGGCTGATCAGATCGCTGCAGCTTTTGCTAAATTGCCTCAGAAGATCATCTGGAGATACAAGGGTGCCAAACCAGCAACTCTGGGCAACAACACTTTACTGGTGGACTGGATGCCTCAGAATGATCTCTTAGGACATCCCAAAACAAAGCTGTTTGTGGCTCATGGAGGAACGAGCGGAGTTCAGGAAGCTCTGTATCACGGAGTCCCCATCATTGGACTTCCTCTGATTTATGATCAAAATGATAATATAAATAGACTTGAAGTGAGGGGTGCAGGGAAGGCCCTTGATTTTTTTTTCTATGACTGAAGAGATCTTCTTTCAAGGTATTCAGGAAGTTTTAAACGATCCCTCCTACAGGATGAACATGCAGAAGCTCTCCAGACTGCACAGAGACGCGCCGATGAAGCCGATGGACAGCGCCCTCTTCTGGATAGAGTTTGTCATGAGACACAAAGGTGCAGCTCACCTGAGGACTGAGTCCTACAGGCTGCCCTGGTATTCCTATCACTCTGTAGACGTGATGCTCTTCTTAGCTGGAATCACGCTGCTCATTTTCATGACCTTTGCTGCTCTAGTACGATGCTTGTGTTCTAGATGTGTGAGAGCAAAAATTAAGCAAGAATTAAAAAAAAGACATTAATTCAGAATTGATTCTATCAGAACTTAGAACTCGAACTTGAAAATTCATTATCTACCAGCAAATTTCACATATTGTGTGAATAATGTTGTATTGAAATAAAAATATTATAAAACTGTTGGTCTTGTTCAGGTAACTTGGAAAAGAATATTGTTTCTAACCAAATGGCTGCTGGTGATTTCATATCAAGTTATGAAAAGTGCATTTAGTTTGATTCCAAGAATATTATTTAAAACAGGAATAATAAAATAATCAGGATGAGTCATGACGATCATCTCAGTCATCATTGAGTCATTGAGACACTTTCCGAGGGCTTTATTCCAATCAATACTTTTATTAAAAAACAACAAGCCCCACAATTTGTCACAGAATATATATCTACAACCTGTTGATCTTGATGATCAATCATTAATCTGGTTTGATCTGAATTACTGTTGATCAGCAGGGTGGGACTGGCTGGATATCAGTCTGATAACGCGGTCACGTGGAAAAACAAAGATATTTAAAGTGAAATTACACATTTAGTGGTTAACAACCACTCAAACAAATATAAGTGAATCAACATTATACATCAGATTGATATTAGCTGCCTGGTCATTACCACCTGTGTCAGTTAAGCTAAAACTAAGGAAGAGGAAAATCATGGAAAGTTAAATAAAAAACAAATTAAACAATTAAATGTGTCCTTTTTGATCGATGGGATGAAGCTTTCTTGTGATCTCTTGTTTTTAGTGGGATGTTGCTGATGTCAACAGGATTCTGCTCAACAAAACAAACTGATTCAGAAAGAAAAGTGAAACCAAATAATGAGAAAAGAGCCCATGATGCCGATCACATACTCGCTGAAAAGTCTCTTCAAGATATTTAAGTCTGCGTTTCAGCACATTGGGTGTGGTGGGCGGTGTAAGTGGTCTTAGGAGGAGTTCCTGGGACCTGAGAGCCTGAGCCTGAGCTCCTGAGCCTCTTCCTTTGTTGGCAACATTCTCTGATTAGGTACACTGTGAGACCCACACAGATGACGAAGAGGAAGCTCATGCCAATAACCTGGGGTGTGGGGAGAGTACAGACACACACTGTGTATTTTTAAACAATGAAATATTTTGTTTCTCTTTGATCATGTAAAAAAAAGGTTTAACTCACCTGAGACGTAGCAATCCACTCTTGTGAGCGGAGCATCAGCTCTTGTCTGGTGACATCTCCGTCACTAATTGGCTCACACCACTTCTGTGAAGCTGCCTTGTCAACGAGTACAAATCTACCCTCCCAGTATGTCTTAGCACAGGTGAAGTACTGGCCGTCGAGGAACAACAAGATCAGCCACACGATAGCAGGCACGGAACTGGTGAAAGTCTTCTTGATGCACTCATCCCATCCTTGAGTAAATTTGGACTTGCCACATTTGCATTCTTGAGTGATCAACGTCAAGGTGGACTTTTCACAGCGGCATCCTTGAGTGATCAACTTCAAGGTGGACTTTTCACAGCTGCATCTTTCAGTGATCGACTTCAAAATGAACTCATCACATTTGCCTTCTTGAGTGTTCAACGTAAATTGGGACTTGTCACAGCTGCATCTTTGATCGATCAACTTCAAGGTCATCTCATCACAGCTGCATCTTTTATCGTTCAACGTCAAAATGAACTCATCACATTTGCATCCTCGAGTGATCAACTTTAAGATTAACTCTTTACGTCTGAATCCTTGAATGATAAACATCAAGATGGAGGCCATGATGGCGGGAACGATGAAGAATGCTGATGACAACAGTTTGTTCCATGTAGGACTGCAAGGACACTCAAACTCCAGCTCCACCAGCTTCTCTAGTCCCGTGAGGATAAACCCAAAAGCCACATTTGACACAAGAGGACTGTTGCTAATTTCATTTTTCAGCCTGGCAAGCCATTGTTTTTTAGGTTCCATAACAGAATATATGACTAGTTTTTCTCACCTCAAATATGCTCCCGATTCTCCCACTTCTACTTATTCTCTTCTGATTGGAAATCAACAAGAGCTCAGCTTATAATGGAGTATCTGAGAAAAGGGAAGTGCCATATAAAGTGTAAAGGGTAACAGGAGAAAACAGAGTAGGGAAGTTTAATGGAAATTAACATAAGATAATACAGACTTTTATTGCTTTTTAACAGTGTAATTTAATGGATCATGGTAATGGTGAATCATGTAGCAGATACCGCTGTGTAGCTGGTTTACTGCCATCAGCTTCCCTATGAAGAAGGCTTCGCATCAATATTTGCAGTAGAGTCATGTCGGGTGGGTTATGCAACCGTAACCGTAACTACCGGTACTCACTGAGGCTCAGCAGGAAAAGGCAGGGAGAGCTCTTGGCAAAGACGAGTGTGTTATTCACTGGGAGGGGCTCCATGTGCTGTGAACACATGAGAGCAGTCAAACAAAAGCAGAGAAGCCTGCAGGAAGTTAAATCCCTGCAACCCTGTTTCAACCGCTTCTCTTTATTGCTCCACTTTTTGGCAGTCTTTTCTGGAATCCGCTCTCGATTTTGCTTTTTTTAAATTTCTGGATGGAAGATTTCATCATGTTTTTGCTCTTTGCAACCGTCATCTGCCTTCCCACCACCATGATTCCAGAGGTTCTCGGTGGTAATGTTTTGGTTTTTCCACACGGAGGAAGCCACTGGGTGAACATGAGGGTCCTGATTGAGGAGCTGCACTCCAGAGGACACAATGTGACGGTGGTCCGGGCTGCAGACAGCTGGTACATCAGCCAAACGTCCCCACATTACAAGAGCATCACACTCGATGTCGCCGTCGGGGCAAACGACACATTTTTCCATCACTTTGTTACTGAAGTTGTCAAGATCAAACGTCACCAAGGCAACGCTTGGTCCCGTTTTGGATTAGACAGCGAGTTAAAAAACAACTTCTATGAATTGCACAGGAAAATATGTGAAGCGATTGTGCACATGTTTGAGAATGAAGACTTGATGGAATCCTTCCAAGATTCCAAGTTTGACATAGTTCTGACAGATCCTGCCAACGGAGGAGGGGTCCTTCTGGCTCACCGCCTCGGGTTGCCGTTGGTGTTCAACGCTCGGTGGACCGTCCACGGCGAGGCCCACTTTGCTGTCGCACCCTCTCCCCTCTCTTACGTCCCACTTCCACCTTCAGAATTATCTGACAAGATGAATTTCATTGAGAGGGTCAAGAACTTGCTTTTTTACATCATGAGGATGCATCTCTACAAGCAGGTTGTGGGGCCACATTATTCTGCGGTGGTCAGCCGTTACTTTGACCAAGACACGGACTACTTCTCCCTGTTTCAAGCTGCTGACCTGTGGCTGATGAGAGTGGACTTTGCATTTGAGTTTCCCCGTCCCACCATGCCTAATGTTGTCTATATGGGAGGGTTCCAGTGTAAACCTGCCAAGCCTTTACCTGAACACCTGGAAGAGTTTGTGCAGAGTTCAGGAGAACACGGAGTCATCATCATGTCTCTGGGGACTTTAATTGCTGAGCTTCCTCAGGATCTGGCTGATCAGATCGCTGCAGCTTTTGCTAAAATGCCTCAGAAGGTCATCTGGAGATACAAGGGTGCCAAACCAGCAACTCTGGGCAACAACACTTTACTGGTGGACTGGATGCCTCAGAATGATCTCTTAGGACATCCGGCTATAAAACTCTTTGTTAGTCACGGAGGAACAAACGGAATATATGAAGCAATTTATCACGCCGTCCCAATTGTAGGAATACCCTTGGTGTTTGATCAGGCCGACAATCTCTCCAGACTGAGGGCAAAAGGCGTCGCCAAGTTTTTAGATATTTCTGAATTAGACAGTAAAATTTTTCAGAAGGCCATAGAGGAAGTGCTGAATGAGCCTCTGTACGCACTTAACATGCAGAGGCTCTCCAGACTGCACAGAGACGCGCCGATTAAGCCGATGGACAGCGCCCTCTTCTGGATAGAGTTTGTCATGAGACACAAAGGTGCAGCTCACCTGAGGACTGAGTCCTACAGGCTGCCCTGGTATTCCTATCACTCTGTAGACGTCCTCTTATTTTTAATAGCAGTTGTTTTTCTGGTTTTGCTGGGTTTTGTTGTGCTTGTCTGGTCTTGCTTCAGGCTGTGTGTGAAAAGAAAAGAGAAATCTGACTAAGATACTAAGATACCCAAGATACTGTCGGTCTTTCCTTTTTTCATATTTGCCAATGCCGCATGGAGGCCGACATCATGGACATGTTTACCTTCACTTTATGGACATGTTTACCTTCTGTGCTCTGTTGTGCAACTTCAGGACTGAAGTCCATCAGTTCCGTTCCTGTAGCGCGGGGGTACATTCATTTGTTTTTATTGCATAAACTCATTTAAAAACATGAACTGTTAAAAAGGGAAACAGTAGGTGGCATTCGGAAAAGCAAGTCTTGTTTTCCTTCCCAACAGATAGGGTTAAAGTTTAATATACCATCATAAAACAGCTGAAGAGGAAACATGCTTGGTTTCTTTTTTGAATTTGGAAACTTTGACCTGCATCGACAACATTTGAATGATAATGAGATTCCTGTCAGTTGCTGGATGTGGACTCGAGTCCCAGATGCAGAACAGACAGAATTTTTAACAGCAAGAAAAGGAAGGAAACATCCAGGTCCATATTCCAGAAACTGAGACCCTGGGAACACTGGGAATGTTATTAGCACGTGTCTCACTAGCAGGGTCAAACCATAGCAGTGTGAAACTGCTGGTTAAATCAGATGGAGAGAATAAGAGCACAGATTAAAAACATGAGGGACAAGTCAGGGAGAAGGTGGGTTTCAGCAAGGCGGAAAGACAGCCACGGAATTACACGATCTGGCCTCCATCCTGATTCCAATATTTATTACAAATCAGGACTTAAAACAAACTCTGAATTCAAATGTTAAAACAACAAATGATTATTGCAATTTCCAGTGTTAAGTCAACATGTGAAGGTATTTAAGGGTCCTGACAATTCACCTCGTGTGTTCCACATGAATTTGTGCATTCTTATCGCTGCTCAGTGACACCATATCTCAGTGCCAAAGGTCTTTTCTGCTCGGAAGGTTGACAGTGAAAAATCTTCTTTGTTCTCCAGCCAAAGAACAGACTAAGAGGCAACACAAAGGTAAAAACTGCTATTTTAAAGTCATATTTCCAAAGATTTAAAAAAGAAATAATTGTGTTTTCAGGGTATGACGAAAAGCTTTAAATTTTATGGCTTTTTATTGTTTTAGTAATGCAAGTGTGATTAGAGGAGGCATTACTTTATCACACACAGCTTATGGACAGTCAATAATCATCTCAATCACTTTTGTCTTTGTTAGATCTCTTCTAGAGGCAGGGTAAAAATGCAGGGCCTCTGGTTGTGGATGGCTCTATGCTTCCTCTGCCCGACCGTGGTCCACGGTGGGAAAGTTCTTGTTTTTCCGATTGACGGGAGCCACTGGGTGAACATGAAATACATTATCGAGGCCCTTCATTCCAGGGGCCATCAGGTCTCAGTCGTGCGGCCATCGGACAGCTGGTACATCGAAGAAAAGTCTCCGTTCTACATTTCAATCACGCTTGATAGCCCTTCAGAATTTGACGAAAGCTTCATAACGACCTTCATCGCCAGGCTATTGGAGATCCAGAGGGAAGGGAAGTCTTTCTGGACACGTTACAAACTGGAAATTGAACAGGCAGAAATGACCCGGGAGATGTATGAAAAAACATCTGAGTTTGTTGAAATGCTCTTGGAGAACAAAGATCTAATGCAGTCAATAAAAAACACCAACTATGACCTTGTCTTCACAGACCCTGTTGCACCCGTTGGTGCTATACTTGCCAACTATTTAAAGTTGCCTCTGGTTTTCAGTGCCAGGGGGACGAGTCATGGTGAAAGTCATTTTGATATCGCACCTTCTCCTATTTCTTACATTCCACTCACAGGAACACAGCTGTCAGATCAGATGAGCTTTTTTGAGAGACTCCAGAATGTGCTTATGTTTGGGTTCTTGCAATATCAAATCCGCTGGTTTGTCACACCAAGCTTTGAAGGTTTAATTAAAAAGTATTTCGGTCCCGGCACCGACTACATCTCCCTGTTTCAAGCTGCTGATCTCTGGCTGATGAGAGTGGACTTTGTGTATGAGTATCCCCGTCCCACCATGCCTAATGTCGTCTATATTGGAGGGTTCCAGTGTAAACCTGCCAAGCCTTTACCTGAACACCTGGATGAGTTTGTGCAGAGTTCAGGAGAACACGGAGTCATCGTCATGTCTCTGGGGACTTTAATTGCTGAGCTTCCTCAGGATCTGGCTGATCAGATCGCTGCAGCTTTTGCTAAAATGCCTCAGAAGGTCATCTGGAGATACAAGGGTGCCAAACCAGCAACTCTGGGCAACAACACTTTACTGGTGGACTGGATGCCTCAGAATGATCTCTTAGGACATCCCAAAACAAAGCTGTTTGTGGCTCATGGAGGAACAAACGGAGTTCAGGAAGCTCTCTATCACGGAGTTCCCATCATTGGACTTCCTCTGATTTTTGATCAACCTGATAATGTGCATAGACTTGAAGTGAGGGGTGCAGGGAAGGTCCTGGATTTTTTTACTATGACTGAAGAGATCTTCTTTCAAGGTATTCAGGAAGTTTTAAATGATCCCTCCTACAGGATGAACATGCAGAGACTCTCCAGACTGCACAGAGACGCGCCGATGAAGCCGATGGACAGCGCCCTCTTCTGGATAGAGTTTGTCATGAGACACAGAGGTGCAGCTCACCTGAGGACTGAGTCCTACAGGCTGCCCTGGTATTCCTATCACTCTGTAGACGTGATGCTCTTCTTAGCTGGAATCACGCTGCTCATTTTCATGACCTTTGCTGCTCTAGTACGATGCTTGTGTTCTAGATGGGTGAGAGCAAAAATTAAGCGTGATTAAAAAGAAGACATTCATTCAGAATTGATTCTATCAGAGCTTAGAACTCGAAAAATCATTATCTAACAGCAAATTTCACATATTGTGTGATTAATGGTGTATTCAAATAAAATTATAAAACAGTTGGTCTTGTTCAGGTAACTTGGAAGAGAATATTGCTTGATGACAGCACATGTGACAGCAGCGATTCGGACCCAAAAGCAGCACTCTGGAAAACTGGACCGTGGTAATGACCTTTATTAGCACACGGGCAAACAGGAACTCAGGTAGACAAGGAAGCACACGAAACAGTCCTTTCTTCAGGCCCAGGGCCAACAAAAGTGGGTTTCAGGCTCGGGGATTAGGTCGAGCAGAGTCGGAGTGCGGAACCGAGGTGGGAGGATGTGAATCCTCAGAACCGTACAGTCCCGTTTAGAGCGGGCGGGAGTGACAGAATGGGGTTTACAGGAGATGAGGCTGACGATGTAGCTGAGCAGACTGGGGTGAGCAGCAGCGAAGTCGGGGCCACGCGGAGAAGCCGGCACCAGGCGAGCAGGCAGGAACCAGAAACGCTGAGGCAGAAGTTGTGGACAGGGGCAGAAAGCAGGTAGGTTTTCGAGGGAACAGGCGAGGCAGGCACAACAAAGACAGGCAGGGTCGGTAACAGGTAACAGAAATAACGCTGGAAAGTCTTGCATCGAAGCAGAAGAACAATCTGGCACGGACTGAGAGTGCAGGGGAGGCTTATAAACCGGGCTGATTGGGAATGAGCTGCAGCTGTGCTTGCAGGTGAGTGGACTTGAGCTGACGGGGTGGGAGTGGCTGGCAGGTGGAGTGGAGCAGAGGGAGGGAGAGTGGAGCAGAGGGAGGGAGGGTGGAGCAGAGGGAGGGAGGGTGGAGCAGAGGCAGGTGGAGTGGAGCAGAGGGAGGGAGAGTGCAGCAGAGGGAGGGAGAGTGGAGAAGAGTCAGGTGGAGTGGAGCAGAGGCAGGTGGAGTGGAGCAGAGGGAGGGTGGAGTGGAGCAGAGGCAGGGAGAGTGGAGCAGAGTCAGGGAGAGTGGAGCAGAGGGAGGGAGAGTGGAGCAGAGGGAGGGAGAGTGGAGCAGAGTCAGGTAGAGTGGAGCAGAGGCAGGTGGAGTGGAGCAGAGGGAGGTGGAGTGGAGCAGAGTCAGGTAGAGTGGAGCAGAGGCAGGTGGAGTGGAGCAGAGGGAGGGAGAGTGTAGCAGAGTCAGGTAGAGTGGAGCAGAGGCAGGTGGAGTGGAGCAGAGGGAGGTGGAGTGGAGCAGAGGCAGGGAGAGTGGAGCAGAGGGAGGGAGAGTGGAGCAGAGGCAGGTGGAGTGGAGCAGAGGGAGGGAGGGTGGAGCAGAGGGAGGGAGAGTGGAGCAGAGGGAGGGAGAGTGGAGCAGAGTCAGGTAGAGTGGAGCAGAGGCAGGTGGAGTGGAGCGGAGGGAGGGAGAGTGGAGCGGAGGGAGGGAGGGTGGAGCAGAGGGAGGGAGAGTGGAGCAGAGTCAGGGAGAGTGGAGCAGAGGGAGGGAGAGTGGAGCAGAGGGAGGGAGGGTGGAGCAGAGGGAGGGAGAGTGGAGCAGAGGGAGGGAGAGTGGAGCAGAGTCAGGTAGAGTGGAGCAGAGGGAGGGAGGGTGGAGCAGAGGGAGGGAGGGTGGAGCAGAGGGAGGGAGAGTGGAGCAGAGGGAGGGAGAGTGGAGCAGAGTCAGGGAGAGTGGAGCAGAGGGAGGGAGAGTGGAGCAGAGTCAGGGAGAGTGGAGCAGAGGCAGGTGGAGTGGAGCAGAGGGAGGGAGGGTGGAGCAGAGGCGGGGAGAGTGGAGCAGAGTCAGGGAGAGTGGAGCAGAAGGAGGGAGAGTGGAGCAGAGTCAGGGAGAGTGGAGCAGAGGGAGAGTGGAGCAGAGGGAGGGAGGGTGGAGCAGAGGGAGGGAGAGTGGAGCAGAGGGAGGGAGAGTGGAAAATTACTGGGGCAGGAGGGAACTGGGGGAATGGGGCTGTGACAGCACTGGTATTTATCTAACCAAATGGCCTCTGATATTATTTATGAAGATGAAATGATTTCACATCAAGTTATGAAGTGTGATTACAAGAATATTTTTTAAAACAGGGATAATAAAATAATCAGGATGAGTAATCATGATGATAAATGTCACCCAGTCAAAATATTTCTACAGTATTTTAGGTACCAAAAGGGAAAAACAAGATTTTGTCAATAACAGATTTTTCAACAATTTCAGAGTTCCGCAGGATGTGCTAGAATAATCAGAATCTAAAATGTATGTGTGTAAACAAGAGCGAATTAGAGAGAACAAAAGAGAGCTGTAAATCAGTGGATAAAGACAACTTCCTCATTCATAGAGTCATTGAGACACTTTCTGATGGCTTTATTCCAATCAATTCTTTTATTAAAGAACAAAAAACAACAAGCCCCACAATTTGTCACAGAATATATATCTACAACCTGTTGATTTTGATGATGAATCATTAATCTGGCTTGATCTGAATTACTGTTGATCAGCAGGGTCGGACTGGCTGGATATCAGTCTGATAACGCGGTCACGTGGAAAAACAAAGATATTTAAAGTGAAATTACACATTTAGTCATTAACAACCACTCAAACAAATATAAGTGAACCAACATTATACGCCAGATTGATATTAGCTGCCTGGTCATTACCACCTGTGTCAGTTAAGCTAAAACTAAGGAAGATCAAGAAAAGTTAAATAAAAAAAATGCATTAAACAATTAAATGTGTCCATTTTGATTGATGGGATGAAGATTTCTGATGATCTCTTGTTTTTAGTGGGATGTTGTTGATGTCAACGGGATTCTGCTCAACAAAACAAACTGATTCAGAAGTAAAAGCGAAACCAAGTAATGAGAAACGAGCCCATGATACCGATCACATACTCGCTGGTAATCCAGAATAAAAACAGAAGCACAGTTATATCCACGCTGACAACAGAGCCATGAAGACCCACAAGCTGCTTTAGGGGAAAACCTTTTGTCAAAGCGTCCTGACTGCACTTTTGAAAAGGCTTTTCAAGACATTTACGAAATTTGTATTTCCTCGATGGGATCTGGTGTCACCGTCTGCTTCTTCTCTTTGCAACATTCTCTGATTAGGTACCCTGTGAGACCCACACAGGTGATGATGAAGAGGATTATGGCTATAACCTGGGGTGTGGGGAGAGTACAGACACACATTGTGTATTTTTAAACAATGAAATATCTTCTTTCTCCTTGATCATGGAAAAAAAGGTTGAACTCACCTGAGATGTAACAATCCACCTTTGTGAACGGAGCATCAGCTCTTGTCTGGTGAAATTTCCTTCACTAATTGGCTCACACCACTTCTTTGGAGCTGCCTTGTCAACAAGCACAAATCTACCCTTCCAGTCTGTCATAGCACAGGTGAAGTACTGGCCGTCGAAAAACAACAAGAGCAGCCACACGATAGCAGGCACGAAACTGGACACAGTCTTCTTGAACCACTCATCACATCTGCATCCTTGAGTGATCAACATAAAGATGAAGGCCATGACGGCAGGAATGATGAAGAATGCTGATGAAAACAGTCCGTTCCATGAAGGACTGCAAGGACACTCAAACTCCAGCTCCACCAGCTTCTCTAGTCCCGTGAGGATAAAACCAAAAGCCACATTGGGTGCAAGAGGACTGTTGCTAAATGCATCTTTCAGCTTGGAAAACCATTGTTTTTTAGGTTCCATACTGGAAACTATGACTTGATTTTCTCAACTTTGTTGTGGGAAGTTTATAGCAGGAGATCTGTTGAGAATCAAGACCCTAAGCGCGTGTGTCTTTCTTGGGTTTTTTTTTTTTTTGAGGTTTCAAGGCATAGTCTAACAGGCAGCTTGCTTCCTGTCAGCCTGGGCACCGAGCAGCTCTCACGCTGATTTTACACTGCAAAAGCGGATGTGTGCATCTACAGGTCTTTTCTGAGAAGATACATTTGCAGGTCTCTCTTTTTTGAGAAAAGAGTCTAGTCATGTTGGCAGGATGTAGTTTAATAAAAGCACCTTGCAAATTACTAAGCATCTCTCTTGAACATAAGGGGTGAATTATTTCTGCCCAGTCAGTCTTTATGACAATACAAGGAAAATGATGTCTCCAACTTATATATCATCAGAATCTCTCACTTCTAGTTATTCTCCAGTGTCACCAGTGTGTTATTTACTGGGAGAGGCTCCATGTGCTGTGTACATGTGAGAACAGTCAAACAAAAGTGGAGAGACTACAGAAAGTTTAATCCCTGAAACCCTGTTTCAAACACCTCTCTTTATTGCTTCACTTCTGCACAGTCTTTCCTGGGATAAGTTCTAGTTTTTGTTTTGTTTGCATTTCTGCATGGAAGATTTCGTAAAGTTTTTGCTCTTTGCAACTGTAATCTGCCTTCCCACCGCCATAATTTCAACAATACTCGGTGGTAACGTTTTGGTTTTCCACACGTAGGAATCCACTGGGTGAACATGAGGGTCCTGGTTGAGGAGCTGCACAAGGTGATGGTGATCCAGGCTGCGGACAGCTGGTACATCAGCCAAACATCTCTACATTACTAGACCATCACACTCAACGTTGCTGTCAGGGAAAACGACACATTTCAGCATAATAAGTTGTCAAGATTGAAATACAGCTTCTATAAATTGCACAGGAAAACATGTGAAGTGATTATACACTTTTGAGAGTAAAGAGTTGATGGAATCCTTCCAAGCTTCCAAATTTGACCTAGTTGTGACAGATCCTGCTGACGGAGGAGGGGTCCTGCTGGCTCCCCACCTCGGGTTGCCTGCACAGAGACGCGCCGATGAAGCGGATGGACAGCGCCCTCTTCTGGATAGAGTTTGTCATGAGACACAAAGGTGCAGCTCACCTGAGGACTGAGTCCTACAGGCTGCCCTGGTATTTTTCAAGCTGCTGATCTCTGGCTGATGAGAGTGGACTTTGTGTTTGAGTATCCCCGTCCCACCATGCCTAATGTCGTCTATATGGGAGGGTTCCAGTTTAAACCCGCCAAGCCTTTACCTGAACACCTGGAAGAGTTTGTGCAGAGTTCAGGAAAACACGGAGTCATCATCATGTCTCTGGGGACTTTAATTGCTGAGCTTCCTCGGGATCTGGCTGATAAGGTCGCTGCAGCTTTTGCTAAAATGCCTCAGAAGATCATCTGGAGATACAAGGGTGCCAAACCAGCAAGCCGATGGACAGCGCCCTCTTCTGGATAGAGTTTGTCATGAGATACAAAGGTGCAGCTCACCTGAGGACGGAGTCCTACAGGCTGCCCTGGTATTCCTATCACTCTGTAGACGTGATGCTCTTCTTAGCTGAAATCACGCTGCTCATTTTCATGACCTTTGCTGCTCTAGCACGACGCTTGTGTTCTAAATGTGTGAGAGCAAAAAGTAAGCGTGATTAAAAAAAGACATTTATTCAGAATTGATTCTATCAGAACTTGAAAAATTATTATCTAAAAGCAAATTTCACATATTGTGTTGTGATTAATGGTGTATTGAAATAAAAATATTATAAAACTGTTGGTCTTGTTCAGGTAACCTGGAAGATAATATTGCTTGATGACCGCACATTTATTTATCTAACCAAATGGCTCCTGATATTATTCATGAATTACAAGATTACAAGAATATTATATAAAATAGGAATAATTAAATAATCAGGATGGATAATGGTGATGATAAATGTCACCCAGTCAAATCATTTCTACGGTATTTTAGGTACCAAAAGGGAAAAACAAGATTTTGTCAAGAACAGATTTTTCAACAATTTCAGCGTTCCACAGGATGTGCTAGAATAATCAGAATCTAAAATGTATGTGTGTAAACAAGAGCGAATTAGAGAGAACAAAAGAGAGCTTTAAATCAGTGGATAAAGACAACTTCCTCATTCATCATTGAGTCATTGAGACACTTTCTGAGGGCTTTATTCCAATCAATTCTTTTATTAAAGAACAAAAAACAACAAGCCCCACAATTTGTTACAGAATATATATCTACAACCTGTTGATCTTGATGATGAATCATTAATCTGGCTTGATCTGAATTACTGTTTATCAGCAGGGTAGTATCTGAAGCCTGAATGTGTTTACTTGACTGTATAAATAGGAGCTATCGATGTAAGCACTTCAGAGTTCTTCACCAACAGGACCACGAAACCTTCCCTGGGCGAACTGCAGTGTCCGATAGGTACCTGACTGTTCTCTCCAATAAACATATGATAACCAAGTCGGTGTCTACGAAGATTCCTTTCTCATCAGCACCTCTCGACCACCACCAGAAGAAATTCACCACAAAGCTGGCGTCAAGAACAGGATCGGTTGTGGCTGTCTTCTTCTCCATCTGCTTCCTCGGACCAACTCCCGCTCCAAGCCGGCAAGTAAAGTGAAGATTTTTTCACATATTGGGGTTCTGGTTAGTTCAATTAAGCTTTTGGGGGAGTAATTTAGACACACTGTAAAGATAATTAGTTTGGGTGTACATTTTTGTGTCGATGTTTTAGAATACTTCTTCTAAATTTTTCAATTTGACCTTTTTTTTGTTTTGTGAAAGACTGAAGTAGTGGCTCTGGAGGAGAGACAGGCCATGAGATTTATTGCACTGATCATTTCAGCTAAAAAGGACAGCTGATTCTGAATTTATCTTTTTTGGTCTGTACACTAGTGTTATGTACAGGATTGGCAACTGAGCATGCTGGCACGAGGAATGTGTTGGTGTTATGGCCAGGAAATGATGTTATAGTTTTAATAGCCGCGGTGTTGGATCGCAATACCTCACATGTGTCACTGCTAATCCGCGTGTTCTTTGAATGAAGACTTCAAGAAGAAAAATACCAATTTCAAAATGTATTGAGCAAATAGAAACAATTCAAGATACAAATATTACAGAGCTCCGGGCCAGTTCATAACCCTACAATAACAAAGTCAAATGCCAGGGCATGAAGTCTGACAACCTAACTATCCCTTGACCCAGTCTTTTATAGAAACACATATGTAAATCATTGATGCTAATTCAGTCCAATCCAGTCCTTCTTCTTGGATGACCTCATCTTCTTCCCGTTACATTGAATGCTGACACAGTCCTTGTTTTCCGTTGTTTCCCAAATGGCCAGGTGAAAGTTCAGCTTCTTGCAGAGGAACATATCAACACCAGTAAACTATGCTGTCAAGTTTTACGCTGGGGGTTTAACACTTCCCGTCTGACTGTCTCCTGCTGATTACAGCTATCTAAACAACAATCATGTCAAGGAAGGGTCAACTGACTGCTTATCTTTACTCTTGCTAAAGATTATACTATCCCTTACTTCTAAACTAACTATAACAGAAAACAGAAATGTATAGAAAAAAGCAAACACAATTCTCTTCAGGACAGTTGTCCCAAAGTCCTGTGTGTCTATGGTGTCTATGAAGATTCCTTTCTCATCAGCACCTCTCGACCACCACCAGAAGAAATTCACAACATCTGTATTCCAGAAACTGAGACCTGGGAACACTGGGAATGTTATTAGCACGTGTCTCACTAGCAGGGTCAAACCATAGCTGTGTGAAACTGCTGGTTAAATCAGATGGAGAGAATAAGAGCAAAGATTAGAAACATGAGGGACAGGGACAAGTCAAGGAGAAGGTGGTTTTCAGCAAGGTGGAAAGTCAACATGTGAAGGTATTTAACCCTTGTGTGGTGTTCGGGTCTGTGGGACCTGTTTTCACTTTTTATTAAAAGAAAAAATGATCAAATTAATTAATTTTTCAAACTGAGACTCACTGACTTTGGCTCATTTTCTGTGAAGAACATATGTCAGAATATATATTTAATGACCACACACCATACCCCCCCCCCCCCCCCCCCCCCCCCACACACACATTTCTTTTACAGATACGATTTTTGGGTCCACTGGACCTGGGGCTAATAGAAGTGTGGAAATTGATGTTCTGTGTACCACACACACATACGTACCCACACACGCACACACACACACACACAGCAGACCTCGACAGGAGGAGAACAGAGTGTAGGTACACAGAACATCAGAGGGTCAAATGTGCGAGAAAATGAGAGCAGACAGTGTTGACAAACAATGTTGCAACATTGTCTGGGAACCGCAGGTGCAGAAACACAAAGGCTTTGCCAGTGTGGTTTCTTATCACAACCGGTGAAGTTGGCCAACAGTTACTCTGCGCAGAGGGCCCTGGAATTGATTTTGGAAGATAGAGAAGTTTTTGATGATGATGTAGAGGGAGAGGATTCAGAAGAAGAGGTTTCAGAATTTGAGGATCACATTTCTGAAAATTCAGAGTCTGACAGTGACTCTGAAGAAGATGATGAGATTGAGCATCAGCCAGTTCCAAAACATAGACGAGCCACAGGACCAGGCCGTCCGCAGCCATCCCCAGGACCAAGCCATCAACAGCCAACCCCAGGACCAAGCCATCAGCAACCAGCTCCAGGACCAAGCCATCAGCAACCAGCCCCAGGACCAAGCAGTCAGCAGCCAGCCCGAGGCCCA
This sequence comes from Takifugu rubripes, assembly GCF_901000725.2. NCBI lineage: Eukaryota > Metazoa > Chordata > Actinopteri > Tetraodontiformes > Tetraodontidae > Takifugu > Takifugu rubripes. The sequence continues at coordinate 9,557,222 of NC_042297.1, read as the reverse complement.
GAACAAGCCAGTCAGCATGGAGCAAGTGAGATGTCAAAAAATTCTGAAATTGAATGGTCTTCTCGCCCAAGAAAAGAGCCACCCCACAAGGCTGCCAATGTGATAAGGATGCAACCAGGGCCAACACAGATGGCAGTTACTCACACACAGGACATCAAGTCTTCTTTTGAGCTTTTCATCCCAGATTCCATCCAGGAAATTATTCTTGACTGCACTAATTTAGAAGGAAGACGTGTTTTTGGAGAGAGGTGGAAGGAAATGGACCAAACCCAATTACATGCTTACTTCGGAGTTCTCATCCTTGCTGGAGTTTTCAGGTCCAAAGGGGAATCCGCAGAATCCCTGTGGGATGCAGAAACTGGCAGAGAAATTTTCCGTGCAACAATGTCTCTGGACAACTTTCACATCATTTCCAGGATTATCTGCCTTGACAACTGAGATGACAGACCAGCTCGATGGCAGAGAGACAAACTAGGTGTCTTCAGGACCGTGTGGGACAAGTGGGTGCGCCGCCTCCCCCTGCTGTACAACCCTGTGCCAAATGTCACCATTGATGAACAGCTGATGCCATTTAGGGGCCGCTGCCCCTTTCGGCAGTATTTACCATCTAAACCTGCAAAGAATGGTATAAAGATCTGGGCTGCCTGTGATGCCACTTCCTCATATGCTTGGAACTTACAAGTCTACACAGGGAAACCTGATGGAGGAGCCCCCGAGAAAAAACAAGGAATGAGAGTTGTCCTCGACATGTCTCAGGGACTCAGTGGACACAACATCACATGCGACAATTTTTTTTACCTCGCACAAACTGGGACAGGAGCTCCTGAAGAGGAAGCTGACCATTGTGGGAACAATAAGGAAAAACAGGTCAGAGCTCCCACCTCAACTGCTGACTTCAAAGAACAGGCCTGTCAAGTCATCCCAGTTTGCATACACGGCTGACACATCCCTGGTCTCCTACGTGCCAAAGAAAGGCAAGAATGTGGTACTCATGAGTACACTGCAGGGGGATGGAAGAATGTGTGACCAGGAACATCACAAACCAGAGATCATCATGGATTATAATGCCACAAAAGGAGGGGTAGACAACTTGGACAAGCTGGTGACGGCCTACAGCTGCAAATGGAGGACTCTACGCTGGCCACTGGTGATATTCTTTGACATGTTGGACATCTCAGCGTACAATGCCTTTGTCATTTGGATGGCATCGAACCCAGAGTGGAAACGAGTGAAGCTCCAGAAAAGACGGCTCTTTCTTGTGGATCTGGGAAAGGCATTGGTGAGACCACAAATCGAGAGAAGAAAACATATCCCCAGAACACCAGCCTCTGCGGCCATGGTGAGGAGGATTCAGAAGGAGAATGCTGGTGCCCTGTCCACCCAACCTACAGAACCACAATCTGCAGAGCCTGAAGTAAATGTGTGATGCTGTTGCAGTACATGTCTGGCACTCATGTCTTGTGAGAGAGAGAGAGAGGTGTTAGTAAAATTCCTGACCTTTTCATTATTCTAGGTTGTGAACAGCAGCAACAAGAAGAAGCGGTGTGAAGTGTGCGGACCCAAGATGGACAGGAAAACACAATATACATGCATCAAGTGCTAAAAGTATATGTGCAACACACACACAATAAAGCTCTGCCCCTCATGTATTGTATAGGCTAGTGCAGGCCGCATGCGGCTCTTTGCCTGGTTTCATGCGGCTCTAACGTTCATATCAAAGTTTGGGTTTGTGTTTTTTTAATGTGCGTGTTCGCTTCGCTTGAGTTTAATACGGTACTTTCGCCAAAAGCGCATGCGCGTTAGATGAAAATACCGCAAAGTTTCTCAGTCGGGACAAGATCTTTTGAGTAAACAATTAGTGTCAAGTTCGCCTTTAAAATGGCAGGAAAAAATGCACAGCCAAACGAGAAAACCTGCACGAAAGCTTCGTGACTCGGTTCCGCGATCTACAATTGAAAAGGCCACAGATTGCATTCCTCGCTGCCCCTTTTAATGTGGAGCCGCACTGTTTTAAAGCCCCGCTAGTCACAGGTGAGGCTGCAGCTGAGTTGGAGATTATCGATCTTTGTGAGGAGGACCAACTGAAACCTGCTTCAAGGGAAGGGGCCATTGAGTTCTGGAAAAGTGTGCCAATGGAAAAATACCCCAATGTCAAACGGGCTGCGCTTTAGATACTGTCAATATTTGGTCAACATACGTCTGCGAGTCTATGTTTTCTACCCTGAAACACGTGAAACCAAAGCATCGATCTGTTCTGACTGACACCCACGTGAAAGAATTGAATACAAGCCAGATTTGAAGAGGATTGTTCAAAGCAAGGAATGCCAGAAGTCCCACTAAGCAACATGCATAGTAAGAGAATTTTTTTTTTTTAAATTATTATATTTTTGTTTGTGGACTTAGTTGAATTGAGCGTTTGTGTGTGTGAGACAGTGCACACAATGTTCATTGTTGAAAATGACTGGCCTGTGGTCTGTAGAAGTCAAATTCTGTCATTATCATGTTGGTGTGTGACATTTACAATAAATCTGGCTAAGCAGAGGTCTGTGTGTGTGAGGAAGGGATGAGGTGATGAGGTGATGTTCTTGTGTGCCCATGTGTGTGATGTGGCTCTTTGCGGTAACACAGTAAAAAATATGGCTCTTAGGCTCTGACTGGTTGGCCACCCCTGGGCTAGTGGCTAAAAGGATATGTGTTCAGTGGGGCTGATGTGTTGTCTTGACTGATATATTTACTCTGTGTTCATGTGTTCAGCTTGTGTTGTGCACCTGAATGGGTTAAATTTCACGTTCAAAGAAATAAAAGTCAGTAGTTTTGAAAAACCTTGCTTCACTTGTAAATTTGTTTACACTCATCATACACTCATCACTCATCTTGATTTTAATTGATTTTCTTTATTATGTTTTAAATAATAAGTTATAAATGTGACCTAACAAAGGTAAAGGGCAAATATTAACCATATTTATTGTTTATACTGCTTGTAATTGGGATAAGGTAAACATCTGTTCACTATTTTAACATAAAAGTGTTTGATTGTGAGGCATTGAAAGCCACAAAATGCAACGGGTCCATCAAACCCCCCAAACGCTGGCTGAGTAACAACAATATTACACAAGGGTTAAGGGTCCTGATGTTTCACTTCGTGATCCACAAACTCCCCTATGCATTCTTATCGCTGCTCAGTGACGCCGTATTTCAGTGCCAAAGTCCTTTTCTGCTCGGAAAGTCAAAAGTGAAGCATCTGTTTTGTTCTCCAGCCAAAGAATAGAATAAGAGGCGACACAAAGGTAAAAAATGCTATTTTAAAGTCATATTTCCCTGGATTTAAAAACGAAATAATTGTGTTTTCAGGGTATGACGAAAAGCTTACTTGAATTGTTAAATCTTATGGCTTTTTATTGTTTTGGTAATGCAAGTGTGATTATAGAGGAGGCATTACTTTATCACACACAGCTTATGGACAGTCAATAATCATCTCAATCACTTTTGTCTTTGTTAGATCTCTTTTAGAGGCAGGGTAAAAATGCAGGGCCTCTGGTTGTGGATGGCTCTATGCTTCCTCTGCCCGACCGTGGTCCACGGTGGGAAAGTTCTCGTTTTTCCGATTGACGGGAGCCACTGGGTGAATATGAAAGTCATTATCGAGGCCCTTCATTCCAGGGGACATCAGGTCTCAGTCGTGCGGTCATCAGACAGCTGGTACATTGAAGAAAAGTCTCCGTTCTACAATTCAATCACGCTTGATAGCCCTTCAGGATTTGACGAAAGCTGCATAACGACCTTCGTAGCCAGGCTGTTGGAGATCCGTCGGGAAGGGAAGTCTTTCTGGACACGTTGCAAACTGGAAATTGAACAGGCAGAAAAGAACCAGGAGATGTTAGAAAAAACATCTGAGTTTGCTAAAATGCTCTTGGAGAACAAAGATCTAATGCAGTCAATAAAAAACACCAACTATGACCTTGTCTTAACAGACCCTGTTGCACCAGTTGGCGCTATACTTGCCAACTATTTAAAGTTGCCTCTGGTTTTCAATGCCAGGTGGACGAGTCATGGTGAAGGTCATTTTGATATTGCACCTTCTCCTATTTCTTACATTCCACTCACAGGAACACAGCTGTCAGATCAGATGAGATTTTTTGAGAGACTCCAGAATGTGCTTATGTTTGGGTTCTTGCAATATCAAATGCACTGGAATGTCGCACCAACCTTTGAAGGCTTAATTAAAAAATATTTTGGTCCAGGCACCGACTACATCTCCCTGTTTCAAGCTGCTGATCTCTGGCTGATGAGAGTGGACTTTGTGTTTGAGTATCCTCGTCCCACCATGCCTAATGTCGTCTATATGGGAGGGTTCCAGTGTAAACCCGCCAAGCCTTTACCTGAACACCTGGAAGAGTTTGTGCAGAGTTCAGGAGAACACGGAGTCATCATCATGTCTCTGGGGACTTTCATTGCTGAGCTTCCTCAGGATCTGGCTGATCAGATCGCTGCAGCTTTTGCTAAAATGCCTCAGAAGGTCATCTGGAGATACAAGGGTGCCAAACCAGCAACTCTGGGCAACAACACTTTACTGGTGGACTGGATGCCTCAGAATGATCTCTTAGGACATCCCAAAACAAAGCTGTTTGTGGCTCATGGAGGAACGAGCGGAGTTGAGGAAGCTCTGTATCACGGAGTCCCCATCCTTGGACTTCCTCTGATTTATGATCAAAATGATAATATAAATAGACTTGAAGTGAGGGGTGCAGGGAAGGCCCTTGATTTTTATACTATGACTGAAGAGATCTTCTTTCAAGGTATTCAGGAAGTTTTAAACGATCCCTCCTACAGGATGAACATGCAGAGGCTCTCCAGACTGCACAGAGACGCGCCGATGAATCCGATGGACAGCGCCCTCTTCTGGATAGAGTTTGTCATGAGACACAAAGGTGCAGCTCACCTGAGGACGGAGTCCTACAGGCTGCCCTGGTATTCCTATCACTCTGTAGACGTGATGCTCTTCTTAGCTGGAATCACGCTGCTCATTGTCATGACCTTTGCTGCTCTAGTACGATGCTTGTGTTCTAGATGTGTTTGAGCAAAAATTAAGCATAATTTAAAAAAAAGACATTAATTCAGAATTGATTCTTTTATAACTTAGAACTCGAAAAATCATTATCTAACAGCAAATTTCACATATTGTGTGATTCATGGTGTATTCAAATAAAATTATAAAACTGTTGGTCTTGTTCAGGTAACTTGGAAGAGAATATTGCTTGATGACAGCACGTGACGGCAGCGATTAGGACCCAAAAGCAGCACTCTGGAAAACTGGACCATGGTAATGACCTTTATTAGCACACGGGCAAACAGGAACTCAGGCAGACAAGGAAGCACAGGAAACAGTCCTTTCTTCAGGCCCAGGGCCCACACAAAGTCAGTGGGTTTCAGGCTCGGGAATTGGGTTGAGCTGAGTCGGAGTGCGGAACCAAGGGGGGAGGACGTGAATCCTCAGAACTGTACAGTCCTGTTTACAGCGGGTGGGAGTGACAGAAGGGGGTTAACAGGAGATGAGGCCGATGATGTAGCTGAGCAGACTGGGGGTGAGCAGCAGCGAAGTCGGGGCCACGCGGAGAAGTCAGGACCAGGCGAGCGGGCAGGAACCAGAAACGCTGAGGCAGAAGTCGTGGTCAGGGGCAGAAAGCAGGTAGGTTTTCGAGGGAACCGGCGAGGCAGGCAGAACAAAAACAGGCAGGGTCGGTAACAGGTAATCAGGGAAGGGAAATAACGCTGGAAAGTCTCGCATCGAAGCAGAAGAACAATCTGGCAAAGACTGAGAGTACAGGGGAGGCTTATAAACTGGGCTGATTGGGAATAAGCTGCAGCTGTGCTTGCAGGTGAGTGGAGTTGAACTGACGGGGTGGGAGTGGCTGGCAGGTGGAGTGGAGCAGAGGGAGGGAGAGTGGAGCAGAGGGAGGGAGGGAGAGTGGAGCAGAGGGAGGGAGAGTGGAGCAGAGTCAGGGAGAGTGGAGCAGAGGCGGGGAGAGTGGAAAATTACTGGGGCAGGAGGGAACTGGGGGAATGGGGCTGTGACAGCACTTGCATTTATCTAACCAAATGGCCCCTGATATTATTTATCAAGATTAAATGATTTCACATCAAGTTATGAAAAGTGAATTTAGTGTGATTACAAGAATATTATTTAAAACAGGAATAATAAAATAATCAGGATGGGTAATGACGATGATAAATGTCACCCAGTCAAAACATTTCTACAGTATTTTAGGTACCAAAAAGGAAAAACGAGATTTTGTCAAGAACAGATTTTTAAACAATTTCAGCGTTCCACAGGATCTGCTAGAATAATCAGGATCTAAAATGTATGTGTGTAAACAAGAGCGAATTAGAGAGAACAAAAGAGAGCTTTAAATCAGTGGATAAAGACAACTTCCTCAGTCATCATTGAGTCACTGAGACACTTTCTGAGGGCTTTATTCCAATCAATTATTTTATTAAAGAACAAAAAACGAGCCCCACAATTTGTCACAGAATATATATCTACAACCTGTTGATCTTGATGATGAATCATTAATCTGGTTTGATCTGAATTACTGTTGATCAGCAGGGTCGGACTGGCTGGATATCAGTCTGATAACGCGGTCACGTGGAAAAACAAAGATATTTAAAGTGAAATTACATATTTAACTGGATTCTGCTCAACAAAACAAACCGATTCAAAAGGAAAAGTGAAACCAAATAATGAGAAACGAGCCCATGATGCCGATCACATACTCGCTGGTAATGCAGAATAAAAACAGAAGCACAGTTATATCCACGCTGACAACAGAGCCATGAAGACCCACAAGCTGCTTTAGGGGAAAACCTTTTGTCAAAGCGTCCTGACAGCACTTTTGAAAAGGCTTTTCAAGACCTTTCTGAAAGTTGCGCTTCCTCAGTGGGATCCGTCTGCTTCTTCTCTTGGCAACAATTTATGATTAGGTACCCTGTTAGAACCACACAGGGGAAGATGAGGAGATATATGGCTCTTTTCTGGGGTGTGGGGAGAGTACACACACTGTGTGTTATTAAACAATGAAACATCTCATTTCAGCTTGATCATGTAAAAAAATGGTTTAACTCACCTGAGACGTAGCAATCCACTCTAGTGAGCGGAGCATCAGCTCTTGTCTGGTGTAATTTCCTTCACTAATTGGCTCACACCACTTCTTTGGAGCTGCCTTGTCAATGAGCACAAATCTACCCTTCCAGTCTGTCATAGCACAGGTGAAGTACTGGCCGTCGAAGAACAACAAGATCAGCCACACGACAGCAGGCACGGAACTGGACACAATCTTCATGAACCACTCATACCATGTGAACCTGCTGGACTCATCACATCTGCATCCTTGAATGCTCAACATCAAGAAGAAGACCAGGATGGCAGGAATGATGAAGAATGCGTGTGAAAACGATCCGTTCCATGTAGGATTGCAAGGACACTCAAACTCCAGCTCCACCAGCTTCTCTAGTCCCGTGAGGATAAACCCAAAAGCCGCATTTGACACAAGAAGACTCTTGCTAAATGCATCTTTCAGCTTGGAAAACCATTGTTTTTTAGGTTCCATTCTAGAAACTATGACTTGATCTTCTCACCTTTGTTGTGGGAAGTTTATAGCAGGAGATCTGTTGAGAATCAAGACCCTAAGCGCGTGTGTCTTTCTTGTTTTCTTATTGAGGTTTCAAGGCACAGTCTAACAGGCAGCTTGCTTCCTGTCAGCCTGTGCACCGAGCAGCACTCACGCTGATTTTACGCCGCAAAAGCGGATGTGCGCATCTACAGGTCTTTTCTGAGAAGATACATTTGCAGGTCTCTCTTTTTTGAGAAGAGAGTCTAGTCATGTAGGCAGGATGTAGTTTAATAAAAGCGCCTTGCAAATTAGTAAGCATCTCTCTTGAACATAAGGGGTGAATCATTTCTGCCCAGTCAGTCTTTATGACAATACAAGGAAAATGATGTCTCCAACTTATATATCATCAGAATCTCTCACTTCTAGTTATTCTCCAGTGTCACCAGTGTGTTATTTACTGGGAGAGGCTCCATGTGCTGTGTACATGTGAGAACAGTCAAACAAAAGTGGAGAGACTACAGAAAGTTTAATTCCTGAAACCCTGTTTCAACCACCTCTCTTTATTGCTTCACTTCTGCACAGTCTTTCCTGGAATAAGTTCTAGTTTTTGCTTTATTTGAATTTCTGCATGGAAGATTTCGTAAAGTTTTTGCTCTTTGCAACCGTAATCTGCCTTCCCACCGCCATAATTTCAACAATACTTGGTGGTAACGTTTTGGTTTTCCACACGTAGGAATCCACTGGGTGAACATGAGGGTCCTGGTTGAGGAGCTGCACAAGGTGATGGTGATCCAGGCTGCGGACAGCTGGTACATCAGCCAAACATCTCTACATTACTAGACCATCACACTCAACGTTGCTGTCAGGGAAAACGACACATTTCACCATAACAAGTTGTCAAGATTGAAATACAGCTTCTATGAATTGCACAGGAAAACATGTGAAGCGATTATACACTTTTGAGAGTAAAGAGTTGATGGAATCCTTCCAAGCTTCCAAATTTGACCTAGTTGTGACAGATCCTGCTGACGGAGGAGGGGTCCTGCTGGCTCCCCACCTCGGGTTGCCTGCACAGAGACGCGCCGATGAAGCGGGTGGACAGCGCCCTCTTCTGGATAGAGTTTGTCATGAGACACAAAGGTGCAGCTCACCTGAGGACTGAGTCCTACAGGCTGCCCTGGTATTTTTCAAGCGGCTGATCTCTGGCTGATGAGAGTGGACTTTGTGTTTGAGTATCCCCGTCCCACCATGCCTAATGTCGTCTATATGGGAGGGTTCCAGTGTAAACCTGCCAAGCCTTTACCTGAACACCTGGAAGAGTTTGTGCAGAGTTCAGGAGAACACGGAGTCATCATCATGTCTCTGGGGACTTTCATTGCTGAGCTTCCTCAGGATCTGGCTGATAAGGTCGCTGCAGCTTTTGCTAAAATGCCTCAGAAGGTCATCTGGAGATACAAGGGTGCCAAAGCAGCAACTCTGGGCAACAACACTTTATATCAATATCAATCTTTATTTATATGGCACTTTTCATATGCTAGGTAGCACAAAGTGCCTCACAAAGGATAAAAACAGCAAAGAGAACAACAGAATCAAGAAAAGGACAGACACACACACATGCATACAACACACTTACACACACACCCACACACATAAACAAGCTGAGGCAAGCTGAGACATGGCTGGGCACCGAGACCTGAGGCGAAGGAGACGCCACCTTTGGAGGCCCACCAGGCCGAGGGAGGTCACGGTCCGTGACCACAGGTGGTACCGCCACAAAGACCACCCTGACCCGGACAGACCGGAGGCTCCACACCAAAGCACAGAGCCCCCTAACCACCCAGGCCAGGGTCGACAATGGGACAGCACCTCCAGCGGTAGACCGGAAACATCTCCCAGCCTGGCAGGCCCCCATGAGGAAACACCATGAGGAGACACTGGAGCTAAAAACTGAAGGACTGAAACAGTAAATGGGATAAAAGGTATAAAAGCTAAAAGCTGAGGAACTCAGAATTGGAGTAGTAAAACAGTACTAAGACTACAACAGACTAAAAAAGTAAATGGGATAAAAGGTGTAAAGACTAAAAACTGAGAATAAGAACTGAGGGAGTAAAACAGTACTAAGACTAAAACAGACTAAAACAGTAAATGAGATGAAAGGTGTAAAGACTAAAAACTGAGAGACTAAGAACTGAGGGAGTAAAACAGTAAAAGTGTCAACTAAAATAAGGATAAGACATAAAATAAATTGAAAATAATCAGAAAATCAATTAAAGGCTTGATTAAAAAGGTGTGTCTTGAGCCTCTTTTTAAAAATCTCAACAGTCTCTGCGGCCCTGAGGTTCTCCGGCTGTTCCACAGTCGGGGACCAGAATAACTGAAGGCCGCTTCCCCGTGCGTTTTAGTGCTTACATGTGGGATGGTTAAAAGGCCGGTGCCGGAGGACCTCAGAGACCGCGAGGGTTGATAGAATAAAAGCATGTCTGATAAATAAGTCGGGCCAAGACCATTAAGACATTTAAAAACTAATAAAAGAACCTTCAAATCGATCCTGAAACGCACGGGTAGCCAATGCAGCGATTCTAAAACCGGTGTGATGTGCTCCCGCCCTCTGGTCCTCGTCAGCACTCGTGCAGCTGAGTTTTGTAATAATTGTAGGTTTGTGATGCTCTTTTTTGGAAGACCAGAGAGCAGGGCATTACAATAATCTAAACGACAAGAGATAAAAGCGTGCATCAGCACCTCCGTGCTGGCCTGAGAGAGAAACGGGCGGACTCTGGCTATATTCTTCAGGTGGTAAAAACCTACCTTTGTTATGTTTTTGATGCGTGGAATAAAACTAAGGTCAGAGTCAAGGATCACACCCAGATTTTTTACAGATTGAGATGGCTTATAATCCTTCAATTTTGGAAAAGGTTTCTCTCTCTGACCTTCAGGACCAATAACTAAGACTTCTGTTTTGTCCTGGTTGAGCTGTAGGAGGTTTTCTGCCATCCATGACTGGATATCTAGAATACAGTTAAAAAGGGCATCAACTGGCCCTGTGTCATCAGGAGCCACGGTGATGTACAGTTGCGTATCGTCAGCATAGCTGTGGAAGCTGATGCCGTGGCTCCTGATGACATCCCCAAGAGGAAGCATGTAAAGATTAAAAAGGGTAGGACCTAAAATTGACCCTTGGGGAACCCCACACTTTGTCTCATGGATTCTCGAGGAGCATGTATCCATACTTACAAAGAAGCTTCGATCACTAAGGTAGGAGGTGAACCAGTTAAGAACCAGTACCAGAGAGGCCGACCAGGTTCTTCAGTCTATTCAATAAAATATGGTGGTCTACTGTATCAAAAGCGGCGGTCAGATCCAGTAGAACCAACACCGTGAGCTTTTTGTTGTCTAGGTTACACCTGATGTCATTTAAAATCTTTAAAAGGGCTGTCTCTGTACTGTGGTTCATCCTAAAACCAGACTGATGCCTCTCTAAAATATCATTTGAGTTTAAAAAATCATTTACTTGGTTAAAAACAAGTTTTTCTAAAATTTTACTTAAAAATGGTAGGTTGGATACTGGCCGATAGTTATTTAAAATGCTGGGGTCTAGATTGCTCTTCTTCAGAAGGGGCTTCACCACCGCCGTTTTAAAGGAGGTGGGGAAGACACCCGTCTGAAGAAAGCAATTCACCATACATAAGAGATGTTCCTCAAAGAATCCATAAAATGTTTTGAAAAACGGTGTGGGAATTGGGTCTAAAAGGCAGGTTGTGGGCCTAACTTGGGAGAAAACTCGACCAAGTGTCCTCGCATCAACCAGGACAAAACTCTCCAGTGTCTCCTCAGGTGGAAGCAATGATCCAGGAGTGTTGTTGATTAAAATTTGCTGTGATAAAAGACTGGATCTAATAGCATCGATTTTACTCCTAAAGTGGTCTGCAAAGGCCTCGCAGAGGGTGTCAGTCGTTGTTGTGGGACACCTGTTAAAATTACCGTTGGTTAAAAGCTCATTGGTGTGGAATAGAAATTTGGGGTTGTTTTTATTGTTGGAGATTAGTTTTTTGAAATGAGAGGTTCTTGCCTGCTTGATTGTGTTATTGTAGGTTTTGAGGTGTTGATAAAATATTTCTTTATGGATGGTCAGTTTGGATTTCTTCCACCTCCTCTCAGCACTCCTGCAGGTTCTTTTCAGTTTTCTAGTTTCTTCATTTCTCCACGGTGGTGCACGTTTTGGTCGTACAGTTTTTGTGACAAGTGGAGCCACAGAGCCCAGTGTTGACTTTAATTTATTGTTAAAAGTGTCAACAATAAAATCACACGGTGCTGGTAAAATTTCTGCAGGAGTGCTCTGTAAAATCTGGATAAAATTTGCAGCCACTTCAGGAGTCAGGTAACGTCTCCTCACCGTTATCACAGGGGCCCCCCGCTGGTTAAAACTGGTGATGTTAAAAAACACGCAAAAGTGGTCAGACACGGCCAGATCCACAACAGAGGACCCACCCACGGACAGGCCATAGGTTATGACCAGGTCCAGGGTGCGCCCTCTGTTGTGGGTCGGCTGTGTGACATGTTGTTTAAAATCCAGACTGTGAAGGAGGTTTAAAAATTCTCTGGACACTGGGTCCGAGGCGTTGTTGAGGTGTAGATTAAAATCACCAGTTATTAAAATCCTATTGTATTTAGCATAAATGATTGATAAAAATTCAGAGAATTGGCTGATAAAAGAGGTGGAGTATTGGGGTGGTCTGTAAACTGTTATGCTTAAAATCGGAGGGCTGCTAAAAACAAAGGCATGATGCTCAAATGATGAAAACGTATTTAAAGAGACCTCGCGTGAAGACATTTCGGTCCTTGTTATCGAAGCGGTTCCACCTCCTTTCCTACCCCCCCTTGTAGAAAATAAAAAGTTAAAATGTGGGGGGCAAGCCTCTGTGAGAACAGCAGGTGCATCAGTGCCAAGCCATGTCTCGGTAAGAAGAATACCATCAAGGTTTTTGTCTAAAATTAAATCGTTTATTATAAAAGATTTGTTTAAAAGAGAGCGCACGTTCAGCACGGCCATCTTTATGTCCGCGCCGGACGTGCGCTCATCATGTCTTTTTATAGGAACAATAAAAGCACTGTCACGTCTGGGAACAGTCCTGGGATTCTGTCTGTATGAAGTGATGGTGTCAATGGAGTGAGTGATCTGTGATGTTGATGGCAGACATGGGAGTAGTGGTGGAGGGGCATGTATGGTGGGGCGTGCGGGGGGTGAGCGTCTATGTGAGTGTGAGTGGGGGGCAGAGTGTTGGTGTGCATGTGTTCTAGCCAATAGTCAGGAGGTGGATGTTGCGCAGGAACGGACAGTCAAGTCAATGTTCAAAGATAGAAGCCGGGACCCCTCGTGGTTTAGGTGAAGGCCGTCCCGTTTAAAAAGATGGGGTCTATTTAAAAAGGCAGCAAAATTGTCAACGAAGGGGATACTGTTGCCCAAACAGTACCCCTTCAGCCACAGGTGCAGCTGGAGGAGGCGGCTGGTGACGACGTGTGAGAAGAATTGTTATTGTTGTTATTACTATTATCGTTTCAATGCTATAGTAAGTATAGTAAGTAGATTTAGAATGTTTAATCAAAAGGAATGTATGAGTGTTTGAACCAAGTATTGAAGCTGTTAGGTACCCAGCACTGAGAGGTACCATGTTCAAGGACACGAGGAAGTCGTGATAGGAGGAGAAGGAATCATGAGGTCAGATTGACATAAATGTTGTGTGCACCAAATAAAAGAGGAGAGCGAGCAGCAGACGGACGGAGTTGAGAGAGGAAGCTTGAACTGCTCGTCAGCTCTCCCTTGCAAGGCCTCCTGTTGTTTGTGTGGTTGATCTGAGTCTAGTGAACGAACAGCGCGGGTGACCAAACATCACCCTCACAGACGTCACCGTAGCGAGGTGGGGGAAGCGGGCCGGAGATAATTAGCCGCTTCCCCGTGTCCAGCAGACGGTCCACCAGGGAGATGAAGTCCTGCTTCAGAACCTCCGACTGCTGAAATTTGAGATCGTTGATGCCGGCTTCCAGAACCAGCGTGGAGGCCGAGGGGTGCTGTGCACTCAGCTGCAGGGCCGAGGATGTAACCTCCGCAACACGGGCACCGGGGTGACAGAAGGTCCGGCCATCGTGCACCGCCACGTGTCTGACCATTGAGGTCCCGACCACCAGCACCGCGGGGGTGCGCTGCACCTGAGTGGCCGCCTCTGATCGTCTGGAGGTGCGGCGGTGGCGGCGAGGAGCCTGGGGATGGTGGCGCCGGGTCGTGGTTGCTCCTGACAGGATGGTAGCGGAGAGCCAGGTCGAGTGGGCTGACCCTGCTTCCTCGTCTGGTGAGAGCCAGCTGGACGGACAGGACCAGGAGGCGAGCTGGAACAAGCGCCCACGGGAGGGAAGTCCTGCAGGCTTAGGATATCGTATCTGTTATCCAGTGGCAGATACGGGGGCGGAGGAGGGGGAGACGGACGGGCCCTAGCGCCCCTGGCCACCACCGACCAGGGTTCCTTTGGTTTGAGCGGTGTTGAGCTCACTAGGGCTCCTGCTCCGTCCCTGGCGATGAAACCCTGCGACTCCGTGGGGCGGAGGAAGGAGGTGGAATGAGCCGCTCCTTTGGGCATGGCTCCCTGGCGGTGCCGGCAGGACTCCGCCGGTGCTGTAGCTGGAATTTCAGCGTTGATGGACCCAGTCCATGGCAGGGTGGTGTCATTCGTGGCCGTCGTGCTCCGGTCACCAGCGCCGGATGCCTTCAGGAGGGCGATATGTTTCGCCTGGGAGATGGCAACAGTGGAGAGGTCCAGCAGGTCGACCCGCAGACCCTGTCCCTCGGACCTCAAACGGGCGATATGTTTCTCCTGGGTCGAGGCGACAGCAGATGACTCGAGTATGAATTTGTCCCTCTCCTTGAGTTCGGACTGGAGCCCGGAGATGCTCTCCCTCAGTTTGGAGAACGTGGGGAGGCAGGACTCACACACCGCCATCATGCCCGCAGCCTGAGCTGGGGGACAGCCACACTAGGCACCGTGCCAGCACACGGAGGTGAGTCCAGGTTAGCACCGTGGCTAAAAACAAGCCGGCGCTAGCAGCGGGCAGGTGACTCCGCGAGATCGATAAAACTTTAAAAAAAAAATTAAGATCCTCCGCACCGATGTCTGCTCTTCAAAGTGTCTGTGTTCCGTGTAAAATCGTAACTCACGGTCTGATGATCTCTGATGTTCCTCCTGTCGGACGCCATGTTAGCAATCCGTCCGGTTAGCAAACCGTCCGGTTCAGTCCAAACAATCAATGACAAAGTCCAATAAAAAGACGACTTTCATCCAAAAGTCCGTCCTAATTCATATCGCAGGAAATCCTCTTCAATAAAGAACCAGCGTTTCCACAGCTGCGTTCTTTAATCTTTGGATTTTGTACATGTAGTGAGTGCAGAGCAGAGAGTGTGATCGTGCGTGCTACCAGACGATGTGATTACAGATGTGATTACACTTTACTGGTGGACTGGATGCCACAGAATGATCAATTAGGACATCCCAAAACAAAGCTGTTTGTGGCTCATGGAGGAACGAGCGGAGTTGAGGAAGCTCTGTATCACGGAGTCCCCATCATTGGACTTCCTCTGATTTATGATCAAAATGATAATATAAATAGACTTGAATTGAGGGGTGCAGGGAAGGTCCTGGATTTTTATACTATGACTGAAGAGATCTTCTTTCAAGGTATTCAGGAAGTTTTGAACGATCCCTCCTACAGGATGAACATGCAGAGGCTCTCCAGACTGCACAGAGACGCGCCGATGAAGCCGATGGACAGCGCCCTCTTCTGGATAGAGTTTGTCATGAGACACAAAGGTGCAGCTCACCTGAGGACTGAGTCCTACAGGCTGCCCTGGTATTCCTATCACTCTGTAGACGTGATGCTCTTCTTAGCTGGAATCACGCTGCTCATTTTCATGACCTTTGCTGCTCTAGTACGATGCTTGTGTTCTAGATGGGTGAGAGCAAAAATTAAGCAAGAATAAAAAAAAAAGATTAATTAATTCAGATTAATTCAGAATTGATTCTATCAGAACTTAGAACTAGAACTTGCAAATTCATTATCTACCAGCAAATTTCACATATTGTGTGAATAATGTTGTATTGAAATAAAAATATTATAAAACTGTTGGTCTTGTTCAGGTAACTTGGAAAAGAATATTGTTTCTAACCAAATGGCTCCTGGTGATTTCACATCAAGTTATGAAAAGTGCATTTAGTTTGATTCCAAGAATATTATTTAAAACAGGAATAATAAAATAATTAGGATGAGTCATGACGATCATCTCAGTCATCATTGAGTCATTGAGACACTTTCCGAGGGCTTTATTCCAATCAATACTTTTATCAAAGAACAAAAAACAAGCCCCACAATTTGTAACACAAAATATTTCCACAACCTGTTGATCTTGATGATCAATCATTAATCTAGTTTGACCTGAATTATGGTTACGTGAAAAAACAAATATATTTAAAGTGAAATTATACATTTAGTCGTTAACAACCACTCAAACAAATATGCATCAGATTGATATTAGCTGCCTGGTCATTACCACCTGTGTTAGTTAAGCTAAAACTAAGGAAAATCATGGAAAGTTAAATAAAAAAAATGTATTAAACAATTAAATGTGTCCATTTTGATTGATGGGATGAAGATTCCTGGTGATCTCTTGTTTTTAGTGGGATGTTGCTGATGTCAACAGGATTCTGCTCAACAAAACAAACTGATTCAGAAATAAAAGTGAAACCAAATAATGAGAAACGAGCCCATGATGCCGATCACATACTCGCTGGTAATGCAGAATAAAAACAGAAGCACAGTTATATCCACGCGGACAACAGAGCCATGAAGACCCACGAGCTGCTTTAGGGGAAAACCTTTTGTCAAAGCGTCCTGACTGCACTTTTGAAAAGGCTTTTCAAGACATTTGCTGAAGTTCCATTTCCTCAGTGGGATCCGTCTGCTTCTTCTCTTGGCAACAATTTAGGATTAGGTACACTGTGAGACTCAGACAGAGGACGATGAGGAGGGATATGGCTATAACCTGGGGTGTGGGGAGAGTACAGACACACTGTGTGTTATTAAACAATGAAATATCTCCTTTCTCCTTGATCATGTAAAAAAATGGTTTAACTCACCTGAGACTCATAAATCCACTCTTGTGAGCGGAGCATCAGCTCTTGTGTGGTGAAATTTCCTTCACTAATTGGCTCACACCACTTCTGTCGAGCTGCCTTGTCAATGAGCACAAATCTACCCTTCCAGTCTGTCATAGCACAGGTGAAGTACTGGCCGTCGAAGAACAACAAGATCAGCCACACGAAAGCAGGCACGAAACTGGACACAGTCTTCTTGAACCACTCATACCATGTGAATCCGCTGGACTTATCACATCTGCATTTTTGAGTGATCAACATCAAGATGAAGACCATGATGGCGGGAACGATGAAGAATGCTGATGAAAACAGTTTGTTCCTTTTAGGACTGCAAGGACACTCAAACTCCAGCCCCATCAGCTTCTCTAGTCCCGTGAGGATAAAACCCAAAGCCACTTTGGGTGCAAGACGACTCTTGCTAAATGCATGTTTCAGCTTGTAAAACCATTGTTTTTTAGGTTCCATACTAGAAACTATGACTTGATTTTCTCACCTTTGTTGTGGGAAGTTTATAGCAGGAGATCTGTTGAGAATTAAGACCCTAAGCGCATGTGTCTTTCTTGTTTTCTTATTGAGGTTTCAAGGCACAGTCTAACAGGCAGCTTGCTTCCTGTCAGCCTGGGCACCGAGCAGCACTCACGCTGATTTTATGCTGCAAAAGCGGATGTGTGCATCTACAGGCCTTTTCTGAGAAGATACATTTGCAGGTCTCTCTTTTTTGAGAAGAGAGTCTAGTCATGTAGGCAGGATGTAGTTTAAAACCCTTTAAAGCCGGACACATCAAAAAATACCCAGAAAATTCTAATTTTTTGGAAATGAGATGTTTATTGAACCTTTTAACAAAATCCCAATTTTTTTTTAATTTTGTTTATGACTTTTTTTTGTATCAAATATGATACATTAGGCGATTTTGGCAACTTTTAGCTCACGACTATGTTAACTTTAGACACAAAAACAAAGTTTGCCCATAACATTTTGACAATATAGAACATGAACAACAACATTTTTCTCTTTGTTTTTTTTTTGCATAGCACTTTTTAGCACAAGAGGCACACTGCAGCCTCTTTTACGGGGTGCTGTTGGAGTTGGTTCTGGAGAGGACAGTGGTCTGCCACACTTGATTTTGGTTTAGAAAAAAGAGACGTCTCAGAATCTCACGTATCAAATATGATACAAACGGCTTTATAAAAGCGCCTTGCAAATTATTAAGCATCTCTCTTGAACATAAGGGGTGAATTATTTCTGCCCAGTCAGTCTTTATGACAATACAAGAAAAATGATGTCTCCAACTTATATATCATCAGAATCTCCCACTTCTAGTTATTCTCCAGTGTCACCAGTGTGTTATTTGCTGGGAGAGGCTCCATGTGCTGTGTACATGTGAGAACAGTCAAACAAAAGTGGAGAGACTACAGAAAGTTGAATCCCTGAAACCCTGGTTCAACCACCTCTCTGTATTGCTTCACTTCTGCAAAGTCTTTCCTGGAATAAGTTCTAGTTTTTGCTTTATTTGAATTTCTGCATGGAAGATTTCGTAAAGTTTTTGCTCTTTGCAACCGTAATCTGCCTTCCCACTGCCATAATTTCAACAATACTCGGTGGTAACGTTTTGGTTTTCCACACGTAGGAATCCACTGGGTGAACATGAGGGTCCTGGTTGAGGAGCAGCACAAGGTGATGGTGATCCAGGCTGCAGACAGTACATCAGCCAAACATCTCTACATTACTAGACCATCACAATGCAACGTTGCTGTCAGGGAAAACGACACATTTCACCATAACAAGTTGTCAAGATTGAAATACAGCTTCTATGAATTGCACAGGAAAACATGTGAAGTGATTATACACTTTTGAGAGTAAAGAGTTGATGGAATCCTTCCAAGCTTCCAAATTTGACCTAGTTGTGACAGATCCTGCTGACGGAGGAGGGGTCCTGCTGGCTCCCCACCTCGGGTTGCCTGCACAGAGACGCGCCGATGAAGCCGCTGGACAGCGCCCTCTTCTGGATAGAGTTTGTCATGAGACACAAAGGTGCAGCTCACCTGAGGACTGAGTCCTACAGGCTGCCCTGGTATTCCTATCACTCTGTAGACGTGATGCTCTTCTTAGCTGGAATCACGCTGCTCATTTTCATGACCTTTGCTGCTCTAGCACGACGCTTGTGTTCTAGATGTTTGAGAGCAAAAATTAAGCGTGATTTTAAAAAAAGACATTCATTTAGAATTGATTCTATCAGAACTTAAAAATCACACTTTGAAAATCATTATGTTGTAGCAAATTTCACATATTGTATGATTCGTGTATTCTTGTAATCGCACTAAATACACTTTTTTATAACTTGATTAGAAATCATAAATTCATCGAAAATAAAATCAGGACCCAGCTGGTTAAATAAACCATAAATGTCACCCAGTCAATGCATTTCCACAGTATTTAAGGTACAGAATTACACAGGATGTGCTGGACTAAGTAAAAATGAGTATCAGAGTAAAAATGTGCATGTGTGTCAGCGAGAGAGATGAAGAGAGATGGAAAGAGAGTAAATCAGTGGCTAAAGACAACTTCCTCAGTCATCAGTAAGTCTTGCATAAACCCTCCCACAGGATCATCCTACAGAATCTGTCCCCATTTCATACGAAAGAAGCAGGAGGATTATTTTAAGATTGAGACAATTGCTGAGGGTTTTACTTCAATAAATACTTTTATTACAAAACAATTACAAAAAAAAAACACAATTTGTCACAGAATATATATTTACAACCTGTTTATTTTGATGATGAATCATTAATCTGGTTTGATCTGAGTTACTGTTGATCAGCAGGGTCGGACTGGCTGGATATCAGTCTGATAACGCTGTCACGTGGAAAAACAAAGATATTTAAAGTGAAATTACACTGTGAGAAGAATTATTGTTGTTGTTATCGTTTCAATGCTATAGTAAGTATAGTAAGTAGATTTAGAATGTTTAATCAAAAGGAATGTATGAGTGTTTGAACCAAGTGTTGATGCTGTTAGGTACCCAGCACTGAGAGGTACCATGTTCAAGGACACGGAGAAGTCGGAGAAGGAATCATGAGGTCAGATTGACATAAATGTTGTGTGCACCAAATAAAAGAGGAGAGCGAGCAGCAGACGGGCGGAGTTGAGAGAGGAAGCTTGAACTGCTCGTCAGCTCTCCCTTGCAAGGCCACCTGTTGTCTGTGTGGTTGATCTGAGTCTAGTAAACGAACAGCGCGGGTGACCAAACATCACCCTCACAAAAATTGGTCCTTCGAGCCGGATCCCAAGACCTGGAGAGGAGCGCCGTGGGACGACCGAACGCCGAAGTCTGTGCACAGCCGGAGTCAAAAGGACGTCCGAAGTGAAAGACCTTTCATCACGAGTTGACGGAAGGCCGGTCTTCGTCCCTCCCAGGGCGACCATCTCCAGTGACGGGAGGAAGGCACTAAAACAACTCAGAGAGAAACCATAGCGACAACGGAGTGAGTATAAGACACAAAAAGCGCTACACGGAATATACCGCGGTATTACCTGCCTGGTCATCAGGAGAGAAGCAGAGGCAAGATACACCCGCCTCCTCGGAGGTAGAAGCTTGGTGTATACTCTCCTGATTAAAAAAGAGGGGTTATAAGGCCACGGCGGAGGGACTGAACTAGATATCCTGTATGGATTGAGGGTTGTTCAGTCGGGAGATCAGGCGTCTCCATTCAAGTACATAAAAACTGATAAATAAAGTGCAAACATGGGCAACCAACATTCCACAAAAGGTGCTGAATTCAAAAACCCAGCATCATGTAAACACATGGAAGACAAATATCCAGGTTCATGCTCATATGTTCAGCTGTGGATGACTAAGTTCGATTGGGATGGTAACTTAGACAGGCCAGGCAATATTATAAAATTAAAAGAAGTTACTATACTAACGGTACTGAAACCCAGCAAGTCCTCATGTGCGTTAATGGCAAGAAATGGGGCACTGTTAGAGGAGATTGGGTCCCAGTGGATCCAGCCACTCAACAACCATGGCAGCCTGGCAGCCAAGAACTAAATGACAGACTTGACAGACTGTACGAGCGCATGCGAACTGTTTTTACCAGACGAGCTGACTACAGCGCCATTACGGCCACGAGACAAAAGACTGACGAAAGTTTTGAAGACTATAGCATGAGAAGGAAAGATGTGTTCCGAAAAAATAGTGGAATTCCGTATGCGGAAGAACCAGAAGGTCCCTACCAACAGCAGTTAAAGCAAGCTATACATGGGGGATCAAAATCAGAGATAAAACCTGGGTAGAGAGACAATTAGTTGATTTCGGAACTAGTAACCTAAACCGCTATGAACAACATGCTATGCATGCTGAAAGACAATGCCAAAAAAGTAAGAATCAATCAACAGGCATGTTTTTCAATGCCAACCCTCTCCCAAGCCGAGGCCGCGGACGTGGGCGAGGCCGAGGCGGAAGGGGAGGAGGAGGCAATTCCCGTGAAAAAGATCAGTGTCATTATTGTAAAAATTATGGACACTGGGAACGTGATTGCAAAAAGAAACAACGTGACCAGAGATACAATAGAGGACAGCAGCAAGGTTCTAATCCACCTCAACAATGACTAGAACCGGAAAAAGATGTCACAAAAATTAAAACAAATCGGGGCACAAAATTTGACCAATTTGAAAAAGATGACTTAGAAGATGTTTTAGACTTAGAAACCATCTTCCTGTTTGCTGAAGGCAAACCAGAAATACAACTGACCGTGTTAGGTAATTCTTTAACATTCTTAGTAGACACGGGTGCAGGTAAATCAGTAATTAGAGATCCAATAGCCCTGACACCAACTTCTACACAGATTTTTGTGAGATCAGCAAATGGTCTCATAACCAAAGAAAGAATGTCAGTTCCTGTAGATGTTTGTGACCCTGTAAGTGGAATCACACTTAAAGCCCCTTTCGTGATCTCCACCACATGTCCCGTAAATCTGTTAGGAAGAGATCTTATCTCTCAGCTTCAGTTGATGATTCGTACCACAGCCGAAGGAATGTGGTCTGTAGATAGAATGGTTAATCTGTGGGTAAGAGAAGCAGATGATGTCATTCTTAGGACTAGTGAATTTTTGCAGATCATGGATCTTAGATTATGCGAAAATAACTGCCCCTTTACAAGCATTGATGTATGATAATCCCTTAGCAATGACTGATGTGTTAACTTGGACCCCTGAAGCTGAAGAAGCATTTACACACACAAAGCAGGCCCTTGTAGGTGCTGGAGTGTTAAAGCTGCCAGACTATCAGAAGCCTTTTGAGCAGGTCGTAGATTGCAAAGGTAATTTTATGACTTCAGTTTTGTTGCAAAAACACGGAGATAAGAGGCAGCCAGTGGCCTATTACTCCCACAAGCTAGATCCCGTAGTTTGTGCACTCCCACCATGCGTTAAAGCAGTGGTGGCAGCATCTGAGGCAGTAAAAGCCTCCGCAGGAGTGGTGCTATATCATGAGCTAACTTTGCTAGTTCCACATGCAGTGTCAGTACTGCTGCTACAAAGTAAGATAGCATTCCTGTCGCCCGCACGTCATCTTTCCTGCATGGCAGTGTTGCTGTCTCAGCCGAATCTGACGATTCGACGCTGCACGACCTTAAACCCAGCGACGCTGCTACCCACCGCAGAAGAGGGACACCAGCACAACTGCTTGGATGAGGTCTCCACCAAGGTCCTGCCGCGACCAGATCTCAGTGATGTCGCGTTGACTACAGGACAGACACTATTTGTGGATGGATCATCGAGAAAGGATGACTGTGGACGCACTAGAACTGCCTATGCAGTAGTCACAGCAACCGAGGTGGTGGAGGCGAAATCACTTCCCTCCTCCTATTCTGCTCAAGCTGCAGAACTCGTCGCACTCACACGTGCTTGTGAACTAAGCAAAGGACAAGATGTTACCATTTATACAGATAGTCAATATGCTTTTTCCACGCTGTTTGTGTTTGCTCAACAATGGAATTTAAGAGGGATGAAAACGTCGACGGCAAACCGGTCATGCATGCAGAACTGTTAAAAAAGTTATTGGCAGCAGTACAGCAGCCACGTAAAATAGCTGTATGGAAATGCGCTGCACATACTAACAACACAGACGCAGTCTCACAAGGCAATGCCTTTGCTGACAGAGCCGCAAAGGCTGCAGCAAATAACAACACACTTCTTGATAATGAGGAATCATTTACCTTAGAACCTGCAGATAATGATATTCTAAAAGAAATGCAACAAAGTGCTCCAGAAAAAGAAAAGGCCATGTGGAAGAAGCGAGGAGCCAAACTGGATGATAAAGGACTGTTAACCATAGGAAACAAGCCAATCCTTCCCCGGAATATGCATAAATGGGCAGCATTAGTGAGCCATGGGCCATGCCATGTCTCAACAGGAGGGATGGTACAGATGGTTAATGAACATTATTATACTATAGGATTTCATACATACTCAAAAAATTTTTGTTCACAATGTGCTATTTGTGTAAAACACAGCCCACAGGGAGCCCTTAAGGCCCCTGCAGGCACTACACCATTACCAAATCAT
The DNA here is from genome assembly GCF_901000725.2 of Takifugu rubripes. Classification (NCBI taxonomy): domain Eukaryota; kingdom Metazoa; phylum Chordata; class Actinopteri; order Tetraodontiformes; family Tetraodontidae; genus Takifugu; species Takifugu rubripes. The sequence continues at coordinate 9,533,861 of NC_042297.1, read as the reverse complement.
CCATTTCACACAGTTTTTCTAGATTTTATTCAGCTAACACCATGTGAAGGTAAACAATATTGTCTAGTAGTGTTAGATGGATTTACTAGGTGGGTAGAAATTTTCCCCACAGCAAAAGCAGATGCACTGACAGTAGCAAAAGTTTTATGTAGAGAGATCATTCCCAGGTTTGGCATCCCGAAGGTCATCTGGAGCGACAATGGAAGCCATTTTGTAAATGAGATAGTGAAAACTGTAGGAGTAACTTTGGGCATTGATTTGAAGAATCACTGCGCATACCACCCCCAGAGTGCAGGGTTGGTTGAAAGAGTCAACGGTACTATTAAGAACAGACTGAAGAAATGTATGGACGAGACAGGAAAGAACTGGATGTTTTGTCTCGACCTGGTGAAATTATGGATGCACATAACACCACACAAGAAAACAGGCATCACACCCTTTGAAGCATTATATGGGCGGCCTTATTGCCTACCATACTTTGCAACAACAAATGAGCTAAAACATGTTGAGGAAACAATAGCAGATTATCTGAAAAAAGTGTTACTTAACCGATGTGTGAATACAGTAAATGTTCTGCCTAGTCCTGTGTCTTCCACAGATTCCACCCCCCAGGAACCCATTCAACCGGGCGACTACGTGTGGGTGAAGAAGTTTGTGCGGAAGAGGTGGAACACGCCTAGATGGGAAGGTCCTTATCAAGTACAGCTGACCACAAAGACTGCAGTTCGAGTGGACGGAAAACTGTCGTGGATACACCTTTCACATTGTAAGAAACAGAAAATTCTTCCAGGTGAAGGCGAGGGAGCAGTGGCGGACTCTCCGTAAACGGCTGACGGCCTGTATAGGTCCAGCAACGGCTGAACCCCGTCGGAACCTGTGAAGAGGATCTAAAAGGAAATGAAGTTGTTCTTCCTAATTGTGGTGAGTGCTGTGACGGCAGGACTCGTGAGTTTTGGTCTTTGGAACTTCCGACAGGAGGGAGGTAATCAGGGACAGAAAGATGCTCTGAGACAGGATGAGAGCTACGCGCGCGCTAAACGCTCCGTAGTTAGCCATTTAGAACATTCATGGTTAGAACAAGATCCAGAGTCCTCACACACTTACAGTTTGAATACATGGTGGCGCTATGCTAATTTCACAGCTCGGACGCAGAATCATTCTCGTTGTTATGTTTGTTCTATGCTACCAGTTTCTGTGCATACACCGCGAATAACTGCTGAACCAATGACAGGGAGTGTAGGACAGTGCTTTGTCCATATAGGGCTAAGCCGTGACACGAACTTCGCACTCAAGTTGTTGGATGGAACGTGGTTCGCTCGCAGCAACTGCACCCAAGAGCCACTACGGACAATGGCAGGGAAAGCCAATAGATTCAGATTCCCTGTGCTAGGTGCAATAAATCACACATACTGTTATGCACGGAGTGGTGGTAGAGATTTGGGGTCATTACACAAGGATGTCTGTAAAGTTGTTTATACGTCATGCACACTGGGAGTCAATCGTGATGTGAGGTTTAACACTCCAACTGGTCGGCCTTATCGGAAAACGTGTCTACAGCAAAACAAAAGTTCCGAACAGTGTGAACAGGAGTGTATTGATGACCCCCGGCACTTATGTGGTGCATATACCTTAGATGAAGCAACACAGAGGTGTCCAGAAGGTTATAACTGTACATGTAACTATCCCGCTTTCGCGCCAGGAGACAAAGGCACGCAATTAGTGGATAAGGGATGGTGGTTATGTGGACACAATGCCTATGCAGACCTACCAGCGAACTGGTCAGGAGTGTGTGCTCCAGTACATCTCAAGGATCACACAGTCATAATTTATGCTGCTAATGCTAGATCTGCACCACAGTTGCGTTCCAGGAGAGATTTGAATGACGAGTTCAAACCACATGACTCAGTGTGGGGCACAGATGTACCACGAGAGTTTAAGCATTGGCCAACCGGAAATAAAGTGATCATGACTCTCTTTCCGTGGCTAGGAATAGGAAAGAACATATTGAGATTGGAAACAGTTGATTATAGGTTGAAAGTATTTACTAATTTGACAAAAGTTGCTCTCACAGGAGTCAAGGAAGAAATGACAGCGCTAAGACTGATGACCATGCAGAATAGGATGGCCTTAGATCTCATAACGGCCCCCGAGGGAGGAGTGTGTGCAATGGTAGGAGATTACTGTTGTACGTTCATCCCAGAGAATGATGCGTACGGTCACCTGATAGATAGCGCATTGAAAAATTTAACTAAGCTACAGAGAGCTATGATTGATGATGGTAGTCCCCCACCAGACTGGCTTACAGGAATGTTATCAAGGTGGAGGGAACTGTTGTTCAAGATAGGAATGATGATAGGGATAGTGCTGCTAGTATTAGCCATACTAGCTTGCTGTGTAGTACCTCTTGTTCGGGGTTGCATTGGCCGGCTCGTGGGATCAGCTGTTACTAGTACTTTGCTGCAGGTGGAAGAACGATCTCTACTGGACAACGATGAAGAGGAATCAGAAGAAGAATGGACAAATGTGATGCACGATGTAAATGAAATGTTTGAGATGTCTTAAGCTGTACACATGTTGAACTCTGAGTGTAAGAAATGTGTTTCTAGGAAAATGACGTAATGCATTTAAATTTCATGAAGTGAAAAGATGTAATACTGACAATGAGAATCTAGACGCATTTAACGATAAACAGGAGGGAAATGTGAGAAGAATTATTGTTGTTGTTATCGTTTCAATGCTATAGTAAGTATAGTAAGTAGATTTAGAATGTTTAATCAAAAGGAATGTATGAGTGTTTGAACCAAGTGTTGATGCTGTTAGGTACCCAGCACTGAGAGGTACCATGTTCAAGGACACGGAGAAGTCGGAGAAGGAATCATGAGGTCAGATTGACATAAATGTTGTGTGCACCAAATAAAAGAGGAGAGCGAGCAGCAGACGGGCGGAGTTGAGAGAGGAAGCTTGAACTGCTCGTCAGCTCTCCCTTGCAAGGCCACCTGTTGTCTGTGTGGTTGATCTGAGTCTAGTAAACGAACAGCGCGGGTGACCAAACATCACCCTCACAACACATTTAGTCGTTAACAACCACTCAAAACAAATATAAGTGAACCAACATTATACATCAGATTGATATTAGCTGCCTGGTCATTACCACCTGTGTCAGTTAAGCTAAAACTAAGGAAGAGGAAAATCATGGAAAGTTAAATAAAAAACAAATTAAACAATTAAATGTGTCCTTTTTGATTGATGGGATGAAGCTTCCTGGTGATCTCTTGTTTTTAGTGGGATGTTGCTGATGTCAACAGGATTCTGCTCAACAAAACAAACTGATTCAGAAGGAAAAGTGAAACCAAATAATGAGAAACGAGCCCATGATGCCGATCACATACTTGCTGGTAATGCAGAATAAAAACAGAAGCACAGTTATATCCACGCTGACAACAGAGCCATGAAGACCCACGAGCTGTTTTAAAGGAAAACCTTTTGTCAAAGTGTCCTGACTGCACTTTTGAAAAGGCTTTTCAAGACATTTACGAAAGTTGCATTTCCTCAGTGGGATCCGTCTGCTTCTTCTCTTGGCAACTATTTCTGATTAGCTACCCTGTGAGACCCACACAGGGGATGATGAGGAGGGATATGGCTATAACCTGGGGTGTGGGGAGAGTACACACACTGTGTGTTATTAAACAATGAAATATCTCATTTCTCCTTGATCATGTAAAAAAACGGTTTAACTCACCTGACTTAACAATCCACCTTTGTGAACGGAGCATCAGCTCTTGTGTGGTGAAATTTCCTTCACTAATTGACCACTTCTGTGGAGCTGCCTTGTCAATGAGCACAAATCTACCCTTCCAGTCTGTCATAGCACAGGTGAAGTATTGGCCGTCGAAGAACAACAAGATCAGCCACACGAAAGCAGGCACGAAACTGGACACAGTCTTCTTGAACCACTCATACCATCTGCATCCTTCAGTGATCAACATCAAGATGAAGGCCATGATGGCGGGAATGATGAAGAATGCTGATGAAAACAGTCCGTTCCATGTAGGATTGCAAGGACACTCAAACTCCAGCTCCACCAGCTTCTCTAGTCCCGTGAGGATAAAACCAAAAGCCGTATTTGACACAAGAGGACTGTTGCTAAGTTCATTTTTCAGCCTGGTAAGCCATTGTTTTTTACATTCCATAATAGAATATATGACTAGTTTTTCTCACCTCAAATATGCTCCCGATTCTCCCACTTCTACTTATTCTCTTCTGATTGGAAATCAACAAGAGCTCAGCTTATAATGGAGTATCTGAGAAAAGGGAAGGGCCACATAAAGTGTAAAAGGTAACAGGAGAAAACAGAGTAGGAAAGTTTAATGGAAATTAAGATAAGATAATGCCAACTTTTATTGCTTTTTACAGTGTAATTTAATGGATCATGGTAATGGTGAATCATGTAGCAAATACCGCTGTGTAGCTGGTTTACTCCCATCAGCTTGCCTATGAAGAAGGTTTCGTATCAATATTTGCAGTAGAGTCATGTCGGGTGGGTTAATCAACCGTAACCGTAACTGCCGGTACTCACTGAGGCTCAGCAGGAAAAGGCAGGGAGAGCTCTTGGCAAAGATGAGTGTGTTATTTACTGGGAGGGGCTCCATGTGCTGTGAACACATGAGAGCAGTCAAACAAAAGCAGAGAAGCCTGCAGGAAGTTAAATCCCTGCAACCCTGTTTCAACCGCCTCTCTTTATTGCTCCACTTTTTGGCAGTCTTTTCTGGAATCCGCTCTCGATTTTGCTTTTTTTAAATTTCTGGATGGAAGATTTCATCATGTTTTTGCTCTTTGCAACCATCATCTGCCTTCCCACCTCCATGATTCCAGAGGTTCTCGGTAGTAATGTTTTGGTTTTTCCACACGAAGGAAGCCACTGGGTGAACATGAGGGTCCTGATTGAGGAGCTGCACTCCAGAGGACACAATGTGACGGTGGTCCGGGCTGCAGACAGCTGGTACATCAGCCAAACCTCCCCACATTACAAGAGCATCACACTCGATGTCGCCGTCGGGGCAAACGACACATTTTTCCATCACTTTGTTACTGAAGTTGTCAAGATCAAACGTCACCAAGGCAACGCTTGGTACCGTTTTGGATTAGACAGCGAGTTAAAAAACAACTTCTATGAATTGCACAGGAAAATATGTGAAGCGATTGTGCACATGTTTGAGAATGAAGACTTGATGGAATCCTTCCAAGATTCCAAGTTTGACATAGTTCTGACAGATCCTGCCAACGGAGGAGGGGTCCTTCTGGCTCACCGCCTCGGGTTGCCGTTGGTGTTCAACGCTCGGTGGACCGTCCACGGCGAGGCCCACTTTGCTGTCGCACCCTCTCCCCTCTCCTACGTCCCACTTCCACCTTCAGAATTATCTGACAAGATGAATTTCATTGAGAGGGTCAAGAACTTGCTTTTTTACATCATGAGGATGCATCTCTACAAGCAGGTTGTGGGGCCACATTATTCTGCGGTGGTCAGCCGTTACTTTGACCAAGACACGGACTACTTCTCCCTGTTTCAAGCTGCTGACCTGTGGCTGATGAGAGTGGACTTTGCATTTGAGTTTCCCCGTCCCACCATGCCTAATGTCGTCTATATTGGAGGGTTCCAGTGTAAACCTGCCAAGCCTTTACCTGAACACCTGGAAGAGTTTGTGCAGAGTTCAGGAGAACACGGGGTCATCATCATGTCTCTGGGGACTTTAATTGCTGAGCTTCCTCAGGATCTGGCTGATAAGGTCGCTGCAGCTTTTGCTAAATTGCCTCAGAAGGTCATCTGGAGATACAAGGGTGCCAAACCAGCAACTCTGGGCAGCAACACTTTACTGGTGGACTGGATGCCACAGAATGATCTCTTAGGACATCCGGCTATTAAACTCTTTATTAGTCACGGAGGAACAAACGGAATATATGAAGCGATTTATCACGGGGTCCCAATTGTAGGAATACCCTTGGTGTTTGATCAGGCCGACAATCTCTCCAGACTGAGGGCAAAAGGTGTCGCCAAGCTTTTAGATATTTCTGAATTACACAGTAAAATTTTTCAGAAGGCCATAGAGGAAGTGCTGAATGAGCCTCTGTACGCACTTAACATGCAGAGGCTCTCCAGACTGCACAGAGACGCGCCGATTAAGCCGATGGACAGCGCCCTCTTCTGGATAGAGTTTGTCATGAGACACAAAGGTGCAGCTCACCTGAGGACTGAGTCCTACAGGCTGCCCTGGTATTCCTATCACTCTGTAGACGTCCTCTTATTTTTAATAGCAGTTGTTTTTCTGGTTTTGCTGGGTTTTGTTGTGCTTGTCTGGTCTTGCTTCAGGCCGTGTGTGAAAAGAAAAGAAAAATATGACTAAGATACTAAGATAACCAAGATACTGTCGGTCTGTCCTTTTTTCATTTTTGCCAATGCCGCATGGAGGCCGACATCGTGGACATGTTTACCTTCACTTTATGGACATGTTTACCTTCTGTGCTCTGTTGTGCAACTTCAGGACTGAAGTCCATCAGTTCCGTTCCTGTAGCGCGGGGGTACATTCATTTGTTTTGATTGCATAAACTCATTTAAAAACATGAACTATTAAAAAGGGAAACAACAGGTGGCATTCGGAAAAGCAAGTCTTGTTTTCCTTCCCAACAGATAGGGTTAAAGTTTAATATACCATCATAAAACAGCTGAAAATGAAACATGCTTGGTTTCTTTTTTGAATTTGGAAACTTTGACCTGCATCGACAACATTTGAATGATAATGAGATCCCTGTCAGTTGCTGGATGTGGACTCGAGTCCCAGATGCAGAACAGACAGAATTTTTAACAGCAAGAAAAGGAAGGAAACATCCAGGTCCGTATTCCAGAAACTGAGACCCTGGGAACACTGGGAATGTTATTAGCACGTGTCTCACTAGCAGGGTCAAACCATATCTGCGTGAAACTGCTGGTTAAATCAGATGGAGAGAATAAGAGCACAGATTAGAAACATGAGGGACAGGGACAAGTCAGGGAGAAGGTGGGTTTCAGCAAGGCGGAAAGAAAGCCACGGAATTACACGATCTGGCCTCCATCCTGATTCCAATATTTATTACAACTCAGGACTTAAAACAAACTCTGAATTCAAATGTTAAAACAACAAATGATTATTGCAATTTCCAGTGTTAAGTCAACATGTGAAGGTATTTAAGGGTTCTGACGTTTCACCTCGTGTGTTCCACATAAATTTGTGCATTCTTATCGCTGCTCAGTGACGCCATATTTCAGTGCCAAAGTTCTTTTCTGCTCGGAAGGTTGACAGTGAAAAATCTTCTTTGTTCTCCAGCCAAAGAACAGACTAAGAGGCAACACAAAGGTAAAAACTGCTATTTTAAAGTCATATTTCCAAAGATTTAAAAAAGAAATAATTGTGTTTTCAGGGTATGACGAAAAGCTTTAAATTTTATGGCTTTTTATTGTTTTGGTAATGCAAGTGTGATTATAGAGGAGGCATTACTTTATCACACACAGCTTATGGACAGTCAATAATCATCTCAATCACGTTTGTCTTTGTTAGATCTCTTTTAGAGGCAGGATAAAAATGCAGGTCCTCTGGTTGTGGATGGCTCTATGCTTCCTCTGCCCGACCGTGGTCCACGGTGGGAAAGTTCTCGTTTTTCCGATTGACGGGAGCCACTGGGTGAACATGAAAGTCATTATCGAGGCCCTTCATTCCAGGGGCCATCAGGTCTCAGTCATGCGGTCATCAGACAGCTGGTACATCGAAGAAAAGTCTCCGTTCTACAATTCAATCACGCTTGATAGCCCTTCAGGATTTGATGAAAGCTTCATAACGACCTTCATAGCCGGGCTGTTGGAGATCCGTCGGGAAGGGAAGTCTTTCTGGACACGTTGCAAACTGGAAATTGAACAGGCAGAAAAGAACCAGGAGATGTTAGAAAAAACATCTGAGTTTGCGAAAATGCTCTTGGAGAACAAAGATCTAATGCAGTCAATAAAAAACACCAACTATGACCTTGTCTTCACAGACCCTGTTGCACCAGTTGGTGCTATACTTGCCAACTATTTAAAGTTGCCTCTGGTTTTCAATGCCAGGTGGACGAGTCATGGTGAAGGTCATTTTGATATCGCACCTTCTCCTATTTCTTACATTCCACTCACAGGAACACAGCTGTCAGATCAGATGAGCTTTTTTGAGAGAATCCAGGATGTGCTTATGTTTGGGTTCTTGCAATATCAAATCGGCTGGTTTGTCACACCAAGCTTTGAAGATTTAATTGAAAATTTTTTTTGGTCCAGGCACCGACTACATCTCCCTGTTTCAAGCTGCTGACCTGTGGCTGATGAGAGTGGACTTTGTGTTTGAGTATCCTCGTCCCACCATGCCTAATGTCGTCTACATGGGAGGGTTCCAGTGTAAACCTGCCAAGCCTTTACCTGAACACCTGGAAGAGTTTGTGCAGAGTTCAGGAGAACACGGAGTCATCATCATGTCTCTGGGGACTTTCATTGCTGAGCTTCCTCAGGATCTGGCTGATAAGGTCGCTGCAGCTTTTGCTAAAATGCCTCAGAAGGTCATCTGGAGATACAAGGGTGCCAAACCAGCAACTCTGGGCAACAACACTTTACTGGTGGACTGGATGCCACAGAATGATCTCTTAGGACATCCCAAAACAAAGCTGTTTGTGGCTCATGGAGGAACGAACGGAGTTCAGGAAGCTCTCTATCACGGAGTTCCCATCATTGGACTTCCTCTGATTTTTGATCAGCCTGATAATGTGCATAGACTTGAAGTGAGGGGTGCTGGGAAGGTCATTGACTTTTTTACTATGACTGAAAAGATCTTCTTTCAAGGTATTCAGGAAGTTTTGAATGATCCCTCCTACAGGATGAACATGCAGAGGCTCTCCAGACTGCACAGAGATAAGCCGATGAAGCAGATGGACAGCGCCCTCTTCTGGATAGAGTTTGTCATGAGACACAGAGGTGCAGCTCACCTGAGGACTGAGTCCTACAGGCTGCCCTGGTATTCCAATCACTCTGTAGACGTGATGCTCTTCTTAGCTGGAATCACGCTGCTCATTGTCATGACCTTTGCTGCTCTAGTACGATGCTTGTGTTCTAGATGTGTTTGAGCAAAAATTAAGCGTAATTTAAAAAAAAGACATTCATTCAGAATTCATTCTTTTAGAACTTAGAACTCGAAAAATCATTATCTAACAGCAAATTTCACATATTGTGTGATTAATGGTGTATTCAAATAAAATTATAAAACTGTTGGTCTTGTTCAGGTAACTTGGAAGAGAATATTGCTTGATGACAGCACATGTGACGGCAGCGATTAGAACCCAAAAGCAGCACTCTGGAAAACTGGACCGTGGTAATGACCTTTATTAGCACACGGGCAAACAGGAACTCAGGCAGACAAGGAAGCACAGGAAATAGTCCGTTCTTCAGGCTCAGGGCCCACACAAAGTCAGTGGGTTTCAGGCTCGTGGATTGGGTCGAGCAGAGTCGGAGTGTGGAACCGAGGGGGGAGGATGTGAATCCTCGGAACCGTACAGTCCCGTTTACAGCGGGCGGGGCTGTCAGGTAGAGTGGAGCAGAGGGAGGGAGAGTGGAGCAGAGGCGGGGAGAGTGGAGCAGAGGCAGGTGGAGTGGAGCCGAGGGAGGGAGAGTGGAGCAGAGGCGGGGAGAGTGGATCAGAGGGAGGGAGAGTGGAGCAGAGGCAGGTGGCGTGGAGCAGAGGGAGGGAGAGTGGAGCAGAGGCAGGGAGAGTGGAGCAGAGGCAGGTGGAGTGGAGCAGAGGCAGGGAGAGTGGAGCAGAGGCAGGTGGAGTGGAGCAGAGGCGGGGAGAGTGGAGCAGAGGGAGGGAGAGTGGAGCAGAGGGAGGGAGAGTGGAGCAGAGGCAGGGAGAGTGGAGCAGAGGGAGGGAGAGTGGAGCAGAGGGAGGGAGAGTGGAGCAGAGGGAGGGAGAGTGGAGCAGAGGCAGGGAGAGTGGAAAATTACTGGGGCAGGAGGGAACTGGGGGAATGGGGCTGTGACAGCACTTGTATTTATCTAACCAAATGGCCCCTGATATTAGTTATGAAAAGTGTATTTAGTGTATTACAAGAATATTATTTAAAACAGGAATAATAAAATCAGGATGAGTAATGACGATGATAAATGTCACCCAGTCAAAATATTTCTACAGTATTTTAGGTACCAAAAGGGAAAAACGAGATTTTGTCAAGAGCAGATTTTTAAACAATTTCAGCGTTCCACAGGATGTGCTAGAATAATCAGAATCTAAAATGTATGTGTGTAAACAAGAGTGAATTAGAGAGAACAAAAGAGAGCTGTAAATCAGTGGATAAAGACAACTTCCTCAGTCATCATTGAGTCATTGAGACACTTTCTGAGGGCTTTATTCAAATCAATTATTGTATTAAAGAACAAAAAACAACAAGCCCCACAATTTGTCACAGAATATATATCTACAACCTGTTGATCTTGATGATGAATCATTAATCTGGTTTGATCTCAATTACTGTTGATCAGCAGGGTCGGACTGGCTGGATATCAATCTGATAACGCGGTCACGTGGAAAAACAAAGATATTTAAAGTGAAATTACACATTTAGTCGTTAACAACCACTCAAACAAATATAAGTGAATCAACATTATACATCAGATTGATATTAGCTGCCTGGTCATTACCACCTGTGTCAGTTAAGCTAAAACTAAGGAAGAGGAAAATCATGGAAAGTTAAATAAAAAACAAATTAAACAATTAAATGTGTCCATTTTGATTGATGGGATGAAGATTTCTGGTGATCTCCTGCTTTTAGTGGGATGTTGCTGATGTCAACAGGATTCTGCTCAACAAAACAAACTGATTCAGAAGGAAAAGTGAAACCATATAATGAGAAACGAGCCCATGATACTGATCACATACTCGCTGAAAAGTCTCTTCAAGATATTTCCAAAGTGTTCGTTTCAGCACAGTGGGTGTGGTGGGCGGTGTACGTGGTCTCAGGAGGAGTTCCTGGGACCAGAGAGCCTGAGCCTGAGCTCCTGAGCCTGCGCTTCTGTTTGCAATGTTCGCTGATTAGGTACATTGTGAGACCCACACAGCTAGAGAGTAAGAGGAGGCTCATGCCAATAACCTGGGGTGTGGGGAGAGGACAGACACACACTGTGTATTTTTAAACAGTGAAATATTTTGTTTCTCCTTGATCATGTAAAAAAAAGGTTTAACTCACCTGAGACATAGCAATCCACTCTTGTGAGCGGAGCATCAGCTCTTGTGGGGTGACATCTCCTTCACTAATTGGCTCACACCACTTCTGCGGAGCTGCCTTGTCAATGAGCACAAAGCTACCCTTCCAGTCTGTCATAGCACAGGCGAAGTACTGGCCGTCGAGGAACAACAAGATCAGCCACACGATAGCAGGCACGAAAGTGGACAGGGACACAGTCTTCCTGCACCACTTATCACATCTGCATCCTTGAATGATCAACATCAAGATGAAGGCTATGATGGCGGGAACGATGAAGAATGCTGATGACAACGGTCTGTTCCATGTAGGACTGCAAGGACACTCAAACTTCAGCTCCACCAGCTTCTCTAGTCCGATGAGGATAAACCCAAAAACCGCATTTGACACAAGAAGACTCTTGCTAAATACATCTTTCAGCTTGGAAAACCATTGTTTTTTAGGTTCCATACTAGAAACTATGACTTGATTTTCTCACCTTTGTTGTGGGAAGTTTATAGCAGGAGATCTGTTGAGAATCAAGACCCTAAGCGCATGTGTCTTTCTTGTTTTCTTATTGAGGTTTCAAGGCACAGTCTAACAGGCAGCTTGCTTCCTGTCAGCCTGGGCACCGAGCAGCACTCACGCTGATTTTACGATGCAAAACTGGATGTGTGCATCTACAGGTCTTTTCTGAGAAGATACATTTGCAGGTCACTCTTTTTTGAGAAAAGAGTCTAGTCATGTAGGCAGGATGTAGTTTAATAAAAGCGCCTTGCAAATTATTAAGCATCTCTCTTGAACATCAGGGGTGAATCATTTCTGCCCAGTCAGTCTTTATGGCAATACAAGGAAAATAATGTCTCCAACTTGAATATCATCAGAATCTCCCACTTCTAGTTATTCTCCAGTGTCACCAGTGTGTTATTTGCTGGGAGAGGCTCCATGTGCTGTGTACATGTGAGAACAGTCAAACAAAAGTGGAGAGACTACAGAAAGTTTAATCCCTGAAACCCTGTTTCAACCACCTCTCTTTATTGCTTCACTTCTGCACAGTCTTTCCTGGAATAAGTTCTAGTTTTTGCTTTATTTGAATTTCTGCATGGAAGATTTCAGAAAAATTTTTGCTCTTTGCAACCGTAATCTGCCTTCCCACTGCCATAATTTCAACAATACTCGGTGGTAACGTTTTGGTTTTCCACACGTAGGAATCCACTGGGTGAACATGAGGGTCCTGGTTGAGGAGCTGCACAAGGTGATGGTGATCCAGGCTGTGGACAGCTGGTACATCAGCCAAACATCTCTACATTACTAGACCATCACACTCAACGTTGCTGTCAGGGAAAACGACACATTTCAGCATAACAAGTTGTCAAGATTGAAATACAGCTTCTATGAATTGCACAGGAAAACATGTGAAGCGATTATACACTTTTGAGAGTAAAGAGTTGATGGAATCCTTCCAAGCTTCCAAATTTGACCTAGTTGTGACAGATCCTGCTGACGGAGGAGGGGTCCTGCTGGCTCCCCACCTCGGGTTGCCTGCACAGAGACGCGCCGATGAAGCGGATGGACAGCGCCCTCTTTTGGATAGAGTTTGTCATGAGACACAAAGGTGCAGCTCACCTGAGGACTGAGTCCTACAGGCTGCCCTGGTATTTTTCAAGCGGCTGATCTCTGGCTGATGAGAGTGGACTTTGTGTTTGAGTATCCCCGTCCCACCATGCCTAATATCGTCTATATGGGAGGGTTCCAGTGTAAACCCGCCAAGCCTTTACCTGAACACCTGGAAGAGTTTGTGCAGAGTTCAGGAGAACATGGAGTCATCATTATGTCTCTGGGGACTTTCATTGCTGAGCTTCCTCAGGATCTGGCTGATAAGGTCGCTGCAGCTTTTGCTAAAATGCCTCAGAAGGTCATCTGGAGATACAAGGGTGCCAAACCAGCAACTCTGGGCAACAACACTTTACTGGTGGACTGGATGCGTCAGAATAATCTCTTAGGACATCCCAAAACAAAGCTGTTTGTGGCTCATGGAGGAACGAACGGGGTTCAGGAAGCTCTCTATCACGGAGTTCCCATCATTGAACTTCCTCTGATTTTTGATCAACCTGATAATGTGCATAGACTTGAAGTGAGGGGTGCAGGGAAGGTCCTGGATTTTTTTTACTATGACTGAAGAGATCTTCTTTCAAGGTATTCAGGAAGTTTTAAACGATCCCTCCTACAGGATGAACATGCAGAGGCTTTCCAGACTGCACAGAGACGCGCCGATGAAGCCGATAGACAGCACCCTCTTCTGGATAGAGTTTGTCATGAGACACAAAGGTGCAGCTCACCTGAGGACTGAGTCCTACAGGCTGCCCTGGTATTCCTATCACTCTGTAGACGTGATGCTCTTCTTAGCTGGAATCACGCTGCTCATTTTCATGACCTTTGCTGCTCTAGCACGATGCTTGTGTTCTAGATGTGTGAGAGCAAAAAGTAAGCGTGATTAAAAAAAGACATTTATTCAGAATTGATTCTATCAGAACTTGAAAAATTATTATCTAAAAGCAAATTTCACATATTGTGTTGTGATTAATGGTGTATTGAAATAAAAATATTATAAAACTGTTGGTCTTGTTCAGGTAACCTGGAAGAGAATATTGCTTGATGACCGCACATTTATTTATCTAACCAAATGGCTCCTGATATTATTCATGAATTACAAGATTACAAGAATATTTTTTAAAACAGGGATAATAAAATAATCAGGATGAGTAATCATGATGATAAATGTCACCCAGTCAAAATATTTCTACAGTATTTTAGGTACCAAAAGGGAAAAACAAGATTTTGTCAAGAACAGATTTTTCAACAATTTCAGAGTTCCGCAGGATGTGCTAGAATAATCAGAATCTAAAATGTATGTGTGTAAACCAGAGCGAATTAGAGAGAACAAAAGAGAGCTTTAAATCAGTGGATAAAGACAACTTCCTCAGTCATCATTGAGTCATTGAGACACTTTCTGAGGGCTTTATTCCAATCAATACTTTTATTAAAGAACAAAAAACAACAAGCCCCACAATTTGTTACAGCATATATATCTACAACCTGTTGATCTTGATGATGAATCATTAATCTGGCTTGATCTGAATTACTGTTTATCAGCAGGGTAGTATCTGAAGCCTGAATGTGTTTACTTGACTGTATAAATAGGAGCTATCGATGTAAGCACTTCAGAGTTCTTCACCAACAGGACCACGAAACCTCCCCTGGGCGAACTGCAGTGTCCGATAGATACCTGACTGTTCTCTCCAATAAACATATGATAACCAAGTCGGTGTCTACGAAGATTCCCTTCTCATCAGCACCTCTCCACCACCACCAGAAGAAATTCACCACAAAGCTGGCGTCACAAACAGGATCGGTTGTGGCTGTCTTCTTCTCCATCTGCTTCCTCGGACCAACTCCCGCTCCAAGCCGGCAAGTAAAGTGAAGATTTTTTCACATATTGGGGTTCTGGTTAGTTCAATTAAGCTTTTGGGGGAGTAATTTAGACACACTGTAAAGATAATTAGTGTGGGTGTACATTTTTGTGTTGATGTTTTGGAATACTTCTTCGAAATTTTTCAATTTGACCTTTTTTTTTGTTTTGTGAAAGACTGAAGTAGTGGCTCTGGAGGAGAGACAGGCCATGAGATTTATTGCACTGATCATTTCAGCTAAAAAGGACAGCTGATTCTGAATTTATCTTTTTCGGTCTGTACACTAGTGTTATGTACAGGATTGGCAACTGAGCGTGCTGGCACGAGGAATGTGTTGGTGTTATGGCCAGGAAATGATGTTATGGTTTTAATAGCCGCGGTGTTGGATCGCAATACCTCACATGTGTCACTGCTAATCCGCGTGTTCTTTGAATGAAGACTTCAAGAAGAAAAATACCAATTTCAAAATGTATTGAGCAAATAGAACCAATTCAAGATACAGATATTACAGAGCTCCGGGCCAGTTCATAACCCTACAATAACAAAGTCAAATGCCAGGGCATGAAGTCTGACAACCTAACTATCCCTTGACCCAGTCTTTTATAGAAACACATATGTAAATCATTGATGCTAATTCAGTCCAATCCAGTCCTTCTTCTTGGATGACCTCATCTTCTTCCCGTTACATTGAATGCTGACACAGTCCTTGTTTTCCGTTGTTTCCCAAATGGCCAGGTGAAAGTTCAGCTTCTTGCAGAGGAACATATCAACACCAGTAAACTATGCTGTCAAGTTTTACGCTGGGGGTTTAACACTTCCCGTCTGACTGTCTCCTGCTGATTACAACTATCTAAACAACAATCATGTCAAGGAAGGGTCAACTGACTGCTTATCTTTACTCTTGCTAAAGATTATACTATCCCTTACTTCTAAACTAACTATAACAGAAAACAGAAACATATAGAAAAAAGCAAACACAATTCTCTTCAGGACAGTTGTCCCAAAGTCCTGTGTGTCTATGGTGTCTATGAAGATTCCTTTCTCATCAGCACCTCTCGACCACCACCAGAAGAAATTCACAACATCTGTATTCCAGAAACTGAGACCTGGGAACACTGGGAATGTTATTAGCACGTGTCTCACTAGCAGGGTCAAACCATAGCTGTGTGAAACTGCTGGTTAAGTCAGATGGAGAGAATAAGAGCACAGATTAGAAACATGAGGGACAAGTCAAGGAGAAGGTGGGTTTCAGCAAGGTGGAAAGTCAACATGTGAAGGTATTTAACCCTTGTGTGGTGTTCGGGTCTGTGGGACCTGTTTTCACTTTTTATTAAAAGAAAAAATGATAAAATTAATTAATTTTTCAAACTGAGACTCACTGACTTTGGCTCATTTTCTGTGAAGAACATATATCAGAATATATATTTAATGACCACACACCATACACCCCCCCCCTACACATTTCTTTTACAGATGAGATTTTTGGGTCCACTGGACCCGGGGCAAATAGAAGTGTGGAAATTGATGTTCTGTGTACCACACACACATATGTACCCACACACGCACACACACACACACACAGACAGCAGGCCTAGACAGGAGGAGGACAGAGTGTAGGTACACAGAACATCAGAGGGTCAAATGTGCGAGAAAATGAGAGCAGACAGTGTTGACAAACAATGTTGCAACATTGTCTGGGAACCGCAGGTGCAGAAACACAAAGGCTTTGCCAGTGTGGTTTCTTATCACAACCGGTGAAGTTGGCCAAAAGCTACTCTGCGCAGAGGGCCCTGGAATTGATTTTGGAAGATAGAGAAGTTTTTGATGATGATGTAGAGGGAGAGGATTCAGAAGAAGAGGTTTCAGAATTTGAGGATCACATTTCTGAAAATTCAGATTCTGACAGTGACTCTGAAGAAGATGATGAGATTGAGCATCAGCCAGTTCCAAAACATAGACGAGCCACAGGACCAGGCCGTCAGCGGCCATCCCCAGGACCAAGCCGTCAGCAACCAGCCCCAGGACCAAGCCGTCAGTAACCAGCCCCAGGACCAAGCCGTCAACAGCCAGCCCCAGGACCAAGCCGTCAACAGCCAACCCCAGGACAAAGCCATCAGCAACCAGCCCCAGGACCAAGCCGTCAACAGCCAGCCCCAGGACCAAGCCGTCAACAGCCAGCCCCAGGACCAAGCCATCAGCAACCAGCCCCAGGACCAAGCCATCAACAGCCAACCCCAGGACCAAGCAGTCAGCAGCCAGCCCGAGGCCCAGAACAAGCCAGTCAGCATGGAGCAAGTGAGATGTCAAAAAATTCTGAAATTGAATGGTCTTCTCGCCCAAGAAAAGAGCCACCCCGCAAGGCTGCCAATGTGATAAGGATGCAACCAGGAGCAACACGGATGGCAGTTACTCACACACAGGACATCAAGTCTTCTTTTGAGCTTTTCATCCCAGATTCCATCCAGGAAATTATTCTTGACTGCACTAATTTAGAAGGAAGACGTGTTTTTGGAGAGAGGTGGAAGGAAATGGACCAAACCCAATTACATGCTTACTTCGGAGTTCTCATCCTTGCTGGAGTTTTCAGGTCCAAAGGATAATCCGCAGAATCCCTGTGGGATGCAGAAACTGGCAGAGAAATTTTCCGTGCAACAATGTCTCTGGAAAACTTTCACATCATTTCCAGGATTATCCGCTTTGACAACCGAGATGACAGACCAGCTCGATGGCAGAGAGACAAACTAGGTGTCATCAGGACAGTGTGGGACAAGTGGGTGCGCCGCCTCCCCCTGCTGTACAACCCTGGGCCAAATGTCACCATTGATGAACAGCTGATGCCATTTAGGGGCCGCTGCCCCTTTCGGCAGTATATACCATCTAAACCTGCAAAGAATGGTATAAAGATCTGGGCTGCCTGTGATGCCACTTCCTCATATGCTTGGAACTTACAAGTCTACACAGGGAAACCTGATGGAGGAGCCCCCGAGAAAAACCAAGGAATGAGAGTTGTCCTCGACATGTCTCAGGGACTCAGTGGACACAACATCACATGCGACAATTTTTTTTACCTCGCACAAACTGGGACAGGAGCTCCTGAAGAGGAAGCTGACCATTGTGGGAACAATAAGGAAAAACAGGTCAGAGCTCCCACCTCAACTGCTGACTTCAAAGAACAGGCCTGTCAAGTCATCCCAGTTTGCATACACGGCTGACACATCCCTGGTATCCTACGTGCCAAAGAAAGGCAAGAATGTGGTACTCATGAGTACACTGCAGGGGGATGGAAGAATGTGTGACCAGGAACATCACAAACCAGAGATCATCATGGATTATAATGCCACAAAAGGAGGGGTAGACAACATGGACAAGCTGGTGACGGCCTACAGCTGCAAATGGAGGACTCTACGCTGGCCCCTGGTGATATTCTTTGACATGTTGGACATCTCAGCGTACAATGCCTTTGTCATTTGGATGGCATTGAACCCAGAGTGGAAACGAGTGAAGCTCCAGAAAAGACGGCTCGTTCTTGTGGATCTGGGAAAGGCATTGGTGAGACCACAAATTGAGAGAAGAAAACATATCCCCAGAACCCCAGCCTCTGCGGCCATGGTGAGGAGGATTCAGAAGGAGAATGCTGGTGCCCTGTCCACCCAACCTATAGAACCACAATCTGCAGAGCCTGAAGTAAATGTGTGATGCTGTTGCAGTACATGTCTGGCACTCATGTCTTGTGAGAGAGAGAGAGAGGTGTTAGTAAAATTCCTGACCTTTTCATTATTCTAGGTTGTGAACAGCAGCAACAAGAAGAAGCGGTGCGAAGTGTGCGGACCCAAGATGGACAGGAAAACACAATATACATGCATCAAGTGCTAAAAGTATATCTGCAACACACACACACAATAAAGCTCTGCCCCTCATGTGTTGTATAGGCTAGTGCAGGCCGCATGCGGCTCTTTGCCTGGTTTCATGCGGCTCTAACGTTCACATCAAAGTTTGGGTTTGTGTTTTTTTAATGTGCGTGTTCACTTCGCTTGAGTTTAATACGGTACTTTCGCCAAAAGCGCATGCGCATTAGATGAAAATACCGCAAAGTTTCTCAGTCGGGACAAGATCTTTTGAGTAAACAATTAGTGTCAAGTTCGCCTTCAAAATGGCAGGAAAAAATGCACAGCCAAACGAGAAAACCTGCACGAAAGCTTCGTGACTCGTTTCCGCGATCTACAACTGAAAAGGCCACAGATTGCATTCCTCGCTGCCCCTTTTAATGTGGAGCCGCACTGTTGGAAAGCCCCGCTCATCACAGGTGAGGCTGCAGCTGAGTTGGAGAGGATCAATCTTTGTGAGGAGCACCAACTGAAACCTGCTTCAAGGGAAGGGGCCATTGACTTCTGGAAAAGTGTGCCAATGGAAAAATACCCCAATGTCAAACGGGCTGCGCTTTAGATACTGTCAATATTTGGTCAACATACGTCTGCGAGTCTGTGTTTTCTACCCTGAAACACGTGAAACCAAAGCATCGATCTGTTCTGACTGACACCCATGTGAAATAATTGAATACAAGCCAGATTTGAAGAGGATTGTTCAAAGCAAGGAATGCCAGAAGTCCCACTAAGCAACATGCATAGTATATTATTATATTTTTGTTTGTGGACTTAGTTGAATTGAGAGTTTGTGTGTGTGAGACAGTGCACACAATGTTCATTGTTGAAAATGACTGGCCTGTGGTCTGTAGAAGTCAAATTCTGTCATTATCATGTTGGTGTGTGACAATCTGGCTAAGCAGAGGTCTGTGTGTGTGAGGAAGGGATGAGGTGATGTTCATGTGTGCCCATGTGTATGATGTGGCTCTTTGCGGTAACACAGTAAAAAATATGGCTCTTAGGCTGTGACTGGTTGGCCACCTCTGGGCTAGTGGCTAAAAGGATATGTGTTCAATGGGGCTGATGTGTTGTCTTGACTGATATATTTACTCTGTGTTCATGTGTTCAGCTTGTGTTGTGCACCTGAATGGGTTAAATTTCAAGTTCAAAGAAATAAAAGTCAGTAGTTTGGAAAAACCTTGCTTCACTTGTAAATTTGTTTACACTCATCATACACTCATCACTCATCTTGATTTTAATTGATTTTCTTTATTATGTTTTAAATAATAAGTTAGAAATGTGACCTAACAAAGGTAAAGGGCAAATATTAACCATATTTATTGTTTATACTGCTTGTAATTGGGATAAGGTAAACATCTGTTCACTATCTTAACATAAAAGTGTTTGATTGTGAGGCATTAAAAGCCACAAAATGCAACGGGTCCATCAAACCCCCCAAACGCTGGCTGAGTAACAACAATATTATACAAGGGTTAAGGGTCCTGATGTTTCACTTCGTGATCCACAAACTCCCCAATGCATTCTTATCGCTGCTCAGTGACGCCGTATTTCAGTGCCAAAGTCCTTTTCTGCTCGGAAAGTCAAAAGTGAAGCATCTGTTTTGTTCTCCAGCCAAAGAATAGAATAAGAAGCGACACAAAGGTAAAAAAATGCTATTTTAAAGTCATATTTCCCTGGATTTAAAAACGAAATAATTGTGTTTTCAGGGTATGACGAAAATCTTACTTGAATTGTTGAATCTTATGGCTTTTTATTGTTTTGGTAATGCA
This sequence comes from Takifugu rubripes, assembly GCF_901000725.2. Classification (NCBI taxonomy): domain Eukaryota; kingdom Metazoa; phylum Chordata; class Actinopteri; order Tetraodontiformes; family Tetraodontidae; genus Takifugu; species Takifugu rubripes. Next base: position 9,513,470 of record NC_042297.1, on the reverse strand, counting down.
AGTGTGATTATAGAGGAGGCAATACTTTATCACACACAGCTTATGGACAGTCAATAATCATCTCAATCACTTTTGTCTTTGTTAGATCTCTTTTAGAGGCACGGCAAAAATGCAGGTCCTCTGGTTGTGGATGGCTCTATGCTTCCTCTGCCCGACCGTGGTCCATGGTGGGAAAGTTCTCGTTTTTCCGATTGACGGGAGCCACTGGGTGAACATGAAAGTCATTATCGAGGCCCTTCATTCCAGGGGCCATCAGGTCTCAGTCGTGCGGTCATCAGACAGCTGGTACATCGAAGAAAAGTCTCCGTTCTACAATTCCATCACGCTTGATAGCCCTTCAGGATTTGATGAAAGCTTCATAACGACCTTCATAGCCAGGCTGTTGGAGATCCGTCGGGAAGGGAAGTCTTTCTGGACACGTTGCAAACTGGAAATTGAACAGGCAGAAAAGAACCAGGAGATGTTAGAAAAAACATCTGAGTTTGCTAAAATGCTCTTGGAGAACAAAGATCTAATGCAGTCAATAAAAAACACCAACTATGACCTTGTCTTAACAGACCCTGTTGCACCAGTTGGCGCTATACTTGCCAACTATTTAAAGTTGCCTCTGGTTTTCAATGCCAGGTGGACGAGTCATGGTGAAGGTCATTTTGATATCGCACCTTCTCCTATTTCTTACATTCCACTCACAGGAACACAGCTGTCAGATCAGATGAGCTTTTTTAAGAGACTCCAGAATGTGCTTATGTTTGGGTTCTTGCAATATCAAATCCGCTGGAATGTCGCACCAACCTTTGAAGGCTTAATTAAAAAATATTTCGGTCCAGGCACCGACTACATCTCCCTGTTTCAAGCTGCTGACCTGTGGCTGATGAGAGTGGACTTTGTGTTTGAGTATCCCCGTCCCACCATGCCTAATGTCGTCTATATTGGAGGGTTCCAGTGTAAACCCGCCAAGCCTTTACCTGAACACCTGGAAGAGTTTGTGCAGAGTTCAGGAGAACACGGAGTCATCATCATGTCTCTGGGGACTTTCATTGCTGAGCTTCCTCAGGATCTGGCTGATAAGGTCGCTGCAGCTTTTGCTAAAATGCCTCAGAAGGTCATCTGGAGATACAAGGGTGCCAAACCAGCAACTCTGGGCAACAACACTTTACTGGTGAACTGGATGCCTCAGAATGATCTCTTAGGACATCCCAAAACAAAGCTGTTTGTGGCTCATGGAGGAACGAGCGGAGTTGAGGAAGCTCTGTATCACGGAGTCCCCATCATTGGACTTCCTCTGATTTATGATCAAAATGATAATATAAATAGACTTGAAGTGAGGGGTGCAGGGAAGGTCCTTGATTTTTATACTATGACTGAAGAGATCTTCTTTCAAGGTATTCAGGAAGTTTTGAATGATCCCTCCTACAGGATGAACATGCAGAGGCTCTCCAGACTGCACAGAGACGCGCCGATGAAGCCGATGGACAGCGCCCTCTTCTGGATAGAGTTTGTCATGAGACACAAAGGTGCAGCTCACCTGAGGACTGAGTCCTACAGGCTGCCCTGGTATTCCTACCACTCTGTAGACGTGATGCTCTTCTTAGCTGGAATCATGCTGCTCATTTTCATGACCTTTGCTGCTCTAGCACGATGCTTGTGTTCTAGATGTGTGAGAGCAAAAATTAAGCAAGAATAAAAAAAAAAGACATTAATTCAGAATTGATTCTATCAGAACTTAGAACTCGAACTTGCAAATTCATTATCTAACAGCAAATTTCACATATTTTGTGATTAATGGTGTATTCAAATAAAATTATAAAACTGTTGGTCTTGTTCAGGTAACTTGGAAGAGAATATTGCTTGATGACAGCACATGTGACAGCAGCGATTAGGACCCAAAAGCAGCACTCTGTAAAACTGGACCGTGGTAATGACCTTTATTAGCACACGGGCAAACAGGAACTCAGGCAGACAAGGAAGCACAGGAAACAGTCCTTTCTTCAGGCCCAGGGCCCACACAAAGTCAGTGGGTTTCAGGCTCGGGGATTGGGTCGAGCAGAGTCGGAGTGCGGAACCAAGGGGGGAGGACGTGAATCCTCGGAACCGTACAGTCCCGTTTACAGCGGGCGGGAGTGACAGAACGGGGCTTACAGGAGATGAGGCCGACGATGGAGCTGAGCAGACTGGGGGTGAGCAGCAGCGAAGTCGGGGCCAGGCGGAGAAGTCAGGACCAGGCGAGCGGGCAGGAACCAGAAACGCTGAGGCAGAAGTCATGGACAGGGGCAGAAAGCAGGTAGGTTTTCGAGGGAACAGGCGAGGCAGGCACAACAAAGACAGGCAGGGTCGGTAACAGGTAATCAGGGAAGGGAAATAACACTGGAAAGTCTTGCATCGAAGCAGAAGAACAATCTGGCAAAGACTGAGAGTGCAGTGGAGGCTTATAAACCGGGCTGATTGGGAATGAGCTGCAGCTGTGCTTGCAGGTGAGTGGAGTTGAACTGACGGGCTGGGAGTGGCTGGCAGGTGGAGTGGAGCAGAGGGAGGGAGAGTGGAGCAGAGGGAGGGAGGGTGGAGCAGAGTCAGGGAGAGTGGAGCAGAGGCAGGGAGAGTGGAGCAGAGGGAGGTGGAGTGGAGCAGAGGCAGGTGGAGTGGAGCAGAGGGTGGAGCAGAGGCAGGTGGAGTGGTGCAGAGGCAGGGAGAGTGGAGCAGAGGGAGGGAGGGTGGAGCAGAGGCAGGTGGAGTGGTGCAGAGGCAGGGAGCGTGGAGCAGAGGCAGGGAGAGTGGAGCAGAGGGAGGGGGAGTGGAGCAGAGGCAGGTGGAGTGGAGCAGAGGGAGGGAGAGTGGAGCAGAGGGAGGGAGAGTGGAGCAGAGGCGGGGAGAGTGGAGCAGAGGCAGGTGGAGTGGTGCAGAGGCAGGGAGCGTGGAGCAGAGGCAGGGAGAGTGGAGCAGAGGGAGGGAGAGTGGAGCAGAGGCGGGGAGAGTGGAAAATTACTGGGCCAGGAGGGAACTGGGGGAATGGGGCTGTGACAGCACTTGTATTTATCTAACCAAATGGCCCCTGATATTATTTATGAAGATTAAATGATTTCACATCAAGTTACGAAAAGTGTATTTAGTGTGATTACAAGAATATTATTTAAAACAGGAATAATAAAATCAGGATGAGTAATGACGATGATAAATGTCACCCAGTCAAAATATTTCTACAGTATTTTAGGTACCAAAAAGGAAAAACGAGATTTTGTCAGGAGCAGATTTTTAAACAATTTCAGCGTTCCACAGGATGTGCTAGAATAATCAGAATCTAAAATGTATGTGTGTAAACAAGAGCGAATTAGAGAGAACAAAAGAGAGCTGTAAATCAGTGGATAAAGACAACTTCCTCAGTCATCATTGAGTCATTGAGACACTTTCTGAGGGCTTTATTCCAATCAATTATTGTATTAAAGAACAAAAAACAACAAGCCCCACAATTTGTCACAGAATATATATCTACAACCTGTTGATCTTGATGGTCAATCATTAATCTGGTTTGATCTCAATTACTGTTGATCAGCAGGGTCGGACTGGCTGGATATCAATCTGATAACGCGGTCACGTGGAAAAACAAAGATATTTAAAGTGAAATTACACATTTAGTCGTTAACAACCACTCAAACAAATATAAGTGAATCAACATTATACATCAGATTGATATTAGCTGCCTGGTCATTACCACCTGTGTCAGTTAAGCTAAAACTAAGGAAGAGGAAAATCATGGAAAGTTAAATAAAAAACAAATTAAACAATTAAATGTGTCCATTTTGATTGATGGGATGAAGATTTCTGGTGATCTCTTGCTTTTAATGGGATGTTGCTGATGTCAACAGGATTCTGCTCAACAAAACAAACTGATTCAGAAGGAAAAGTGAAACCATATAATGAGAAACGAGCCCATGATACTGATCACATACTCGCTGAAAAGTCTCTTCAAGATATTTCCAAAGTGTGCGTTTCAGCACAGTGGGTGTGGTGGGCGGTGTACATGGTCTCAGGAGGAGTTCCTGGGACCAGAGAGCCTGAGCCTGAGCTCCTGAGCCTGCGCTTCTGTTTGCAATGTTCGCTGATTAGGTACATTGTGAGACCCACACAGCTAGAGAGTAAGAGGAGGCTCATGCCAATAACCTGGGGTGTGGGGAGAGGACAGACACACACTGTGTATTTTTAAACAATGAAATATTTTGTTTCTCCTTGATCATGTAAAAAAAAGGTTTAACTCACCTGAGACATAGCATTCCACTCTTGTGAGCGGAGCATCAGCTCTTGTGGGGTGACATCTCCTTCACTAATTGGCTCACACCACTTCTGTGGAGCTGCCTTGTCAATGAGCACAAATCTACCCTTCCAGTCTGTCATAGCACAGGCGAAGTACTGGCCATCGAGGAACAACAAGATCAGCCACACGATAGCAGGCACGAAAGTGGACAGGGACACAGTCTTCCTGCACCACTTATCACATCTGCATCCTTGAATGATCAACATCAAGATGAAGGCCATGATGGCGGGAACGATGAAGAATGCTGATGACAACGGTCTGTTCCATGTAGGACTGCAAGGACACTCAAACTTCAGCTCCACCAGCTTCTCTAGTCCGATGAGGATAAACCCAAAAACCGCATTTGACACAAGAAGACTCTTGCTAAATACATCTTTCAGCTTGGAAAACCATTGTTTTTTAGGTTCCATACTAGAAACTATGACTTGATTTTCTCACCTTTGTTGTGGGAAGTTTATAGCAGGAGATCTGTTGAGAATCAAGACCCTAAGCGCGTGTGTCTTTCTTGTTTTCTTATTAAGGTTTCAAGGCACAGTCTAACAGGCAGCTTGCTTCCTGTCAGCCTGGGCACCGAGCAGCACTCACGCTGATTTTACACTGCAAAACTGGATGTGTGCATCTACAGGTCTTTTCTGAGAAGATACATTTGCAGGTCTCTCTTTTTTTGAGAAAAGAGTCTCGTCATGTAGGCAGGATGTAGTTTAATAAAAGTGCCTTGCAAATTATTAAGCATCTCTCTTGAACATAAGGGGTGAATCATTTCTGCCCAGTCAGTCTTTATGGCAATACAAGGAAAATAATGTCTCCAACTTGAATATCATCAGAATCTCCCACTTCTAGTTATTCTCCAGTGTCACCAGTGTGTTATTTGCTGGGAGAGGCTCCATGTGCTGTGTACATGTGAGAACAGTCAAGCAAAAGTGGAGAGACTACAGAAAGTTTAATCCCTGAAACCCTGTTTCAACCACCTCTCTTTATTGCTTCACTTCTGCAAAGTCTTTCCTGGAATAAGTTCTAGTTTTTGCTTTATTTGAATTTCTGCATGGAAGATTTCAGAAAAATTTTTGCTCTTTGCAACCGTAATCTGCCTTCCCACTGCCATAATTTCAACAATACTCTGTGGTAACGTTTTGGTTTTCCACACGTAGGAATCCACTGGGTGAACATGAGGGTCCTGGTTGAGGAGCTGCACAAGGTGATGGTGATCCAGGCTGCGGACAGCTGGTACATCAGCCAAACATCTCTACATTACTAGACCATCACACTCAACGTTGCTGTCAGGGAAAACGACACATTTCAGCATAACAAGTTGTCAAGATTGAAATACAGCTTCTATGAATTGCACAGGAAAACATTTGAAGCGATTATACACTTTTGAGAGTAAAGAGTTGATGTAATCCTTCCAAGCTTCCAAATTTGACCTAGTTGTGACATCCCCGTCCCACCATGCCTAATGTCGTCTATATGGGAGGGTTCCAGTTTAAACCCGCCAAGCCTTTACCTGAACACCTGGAAGAGTTTGTGCAGAGTTCAGGAAAACACAGAGTCATCATCATGTCTCTGGGGACTTTAATTGCTGAGCTTCCTCAGGATCTGGCTGATCAGATCGCTGCACTTTTTGCTAAAATGCCTCAGAAGATCATCTGGAGACACAAGGGTGCCAAACCAGCAAGCCGATGGACAGCGCCCTCTTCTGGATAGAGTTTGTCATGAGACACAAAGGTGCAGCTCACCTGAGGACTGAGTCCTACAGGCTGCCCTGGTATTCCTATCACTCTGTAGACGTGATGCTCTTCTTAGCTGGAATCACGCTGCTCATTTTCATGACCTTTGCTGCTCTAGCACGACGCTTGTGTTCTAGATGTGTGAGAGCAAAAAGTAAGCGTGATTAAAAAAAGACATTTATTCAGAATTGATTCTATCAGAACTTGAAAAATTATTATCTAAAAGCAAATTTCACATATTGTGTTGTGATTAATGGTGTACTGAAATAAAAATATTATAAAACTGTTGGTCTTGTTCAGGTAACCTGGAAGAGAATATTGCTTGATGACCGCACATTTATTTATCTAACCAAATGGCTCCTGATATTATTTATGAATTACAAGATTACAAGAATATTATATAAAATAAGAATAATAAAATAATCAGGATGGATAATGGCGATGATAAATGTCACGCAGTCAAATCATTTCTACGGTATTTTAGGTACCAAAAGGGAAAAACAAGATTTTGTCAAGAACAGATTTTTCAACAATTTCAGAGTTCCACAGGATGTGCTAGAATAATCAGAATCTAAAATGTATGTGTGTAAACAAGAGCGAATTAGAGAGAACAAAAGAGAGCTTTAAATCAGTGGATAAAGACAACTTCCTCAGTCATCATTGAGTCATTGAGACACTTTCTGAGGGCTTTATTCCAATCAATTATTTTATTAAAGAACAAAAAACAAGCCCCACAATTTGTTACAGAATATATATCTACAACCTGTTGATCTTGATGATGAATCATTAATCTGGCTTGATCTGAATTACTGTTTCTCAGCAGGGTAGTATCTGAAGCCTGAATGTGTTTACTTGACTGTATAAATAGGAGCTATCGATGTAAGCACTTCAGAGTTCTTCACCAACAGGACCACGAAACCTCCCCCGGGCGAACTGCAGTGTCCGATAGATACCTGACTGTTCTCTCCAATAAACATATGATAACCAAGTCGGTGTCTACGAAGATTCCTTTCTCATCAGCACCTCTCGACCACCACCAGAAGAAATTCACCACAAAGCTGGCGTCACGAACAGGATCGGCTGTGGCTGTCTTCTTCTCCATCTGCTTCCTCGGACCAACTCCCGCTCCAAGCCGGCAAGTAAAGTGAAGATTTCTTCACATATTGGGATTCTGGTTAGTTCAATTAAGCTTTTGGGGGAGTAATTTAGACACACTGTAAAGATAATTAGTGTGGGTGTACATTTTTGTGTCGATGTTTTAGAATACTTCTTCTAAATTTCTCAATTTGACCTTTTTTTTTGTTTCGTGAAAGACTGAAGTAGTGGCTCTGGAGGAGAGACAGGCCATGAGATTTATTGCACTGCTCATTTCAACTAAAAAGGACAGCTGATTCTGAATTTATCTTTTTCGGTCTGTACACTGGTGTTATGTACAGGATTGGCAACTGAGCGTGCTGGCACGAGGAATGTGTTGGTGTTATGGCCAGGAAATGATGTTATAGTTTTAATAGCCGCGGTGTTGGATCGCAATACCTCACATGTGTCACTGCTAATCTGTTCTTTGAATGAAGACTTCAAGAAGAAAAATCCCAAAATGTATTTAGCAACTAGAACCAATTCAAGATACAGATATTACAGAGCTCCGGGCCAGTTCATAACCCTACAATAACAAAGTCAAATGCCAGGGCATGAAGTCTGACAACCTAACTATCCCTTGACCCAGTCTTTTATAGAAACACAGATCAACACCAGTAAACTATGATGTCAAGTTTTACGCTGGGGGTTTAACACTTCCCGTCTGACTGTCTCCTGCTGATTACAACTATCTAAACAACAATCATGTCAAGGAAGCATCAACTGACTGCTTATCTTTACTCTTGCTAAAGATTATACTATCCCTTACTTCTAAACTAACTATAACAGAAAACAGAAACGTATAGAAAAAAGCAAACACAATTCTCTTCAGGACAGTTGTCCCAAAGTCCTGTGTGTCCTCTTGTGTGGCTGGAAATCTGGGGTTATAGGTTATTATAGGTTTCCTCTCTGACTGTGATTTCTGACAGCGGTACCGGACATGTCATAATAGGCTAAATCTGCATATGCAGGTAGTGTGTGTGCGTTTGTGATTTGATTTTGAGCTCTGTTAGTGTGTTTGTTTAACCCCCCACCTTCCCGTCACTCTCTCTGTCTCTCTCTGTCCTTGTAAGAGTGATCTTATGGGGGACCTTCTCATAGTTTGTTGTTAAAAAGAAATGGAAAAAGGGAGGAGGCAGAAAGACTTTTGTAATTAATTGAAACTCTAAAAAAGAAAGAAGAAAATCACTTTTGTACCTCAGATAGAACGTTTGAGAGTTTATCTGAAGCTTAAAGAGGACCTCAGGGTTGTGCTGGTCGTGAAAAAACATCAGATAAGTCTGTGTGGAGATAAAGAAAACTGGGTGTGATCCAGCAGGACCACACGGTTCACACACACACACACACACACGCACACACACACACACACACACACACACACACACACACACATAATAAAGAAAAGCCTAGAAATATAGAAGTTTCTTCTTGCAGGTTTACTTGTCTATGTGTGGAGAACTTTATTTCAATTGATTATGAAAAATTATTTTCAGATTATGAGGAGGACATTTCTGATAAGATCCAGTATAATCGGTTGAGATATATTCTTATGTTATCTTTTGCATTAATGGTGTCTATGTTTCCATTTCTTTCGTTGTAGTACTGGTGACAAGGGGGAAATGGTTACATCATTTACTTATTTGTGTTACTCATGCTTTGATATGTTTGTATTGTATACCTTTTTAATGAAACAATGTTTTGTTTGCAAAGATAGTGGCATCTCTCTTATCTGTTTCCAGGACTGTAGTTGGGGATCTACAGTGGGGTGACAACTATGTTTGAATTGTTGTGAAATATCGCAAATTGCATTTTATGTAATTGCTATTTTGATAAAAGTAGAGTAGTTTCGTAGGTAATACGAGAAGGATTAAAATGTGGGAAAGTGGAGTGTGGGAACGGATCTGCATGTGAGCGAGTTAGTAAGAAGGAGGAATAAACAATAATGTGTGATATCTGCTTAGGTTAGGGTTCTCAGGCCTGTGCACCTGTGCGTAGGCTGGGAACCGCTCCAATATAGTCAAAACATGAACAATGTGACTCGGCGAGCATGAACGTTCCCCCGCCTGTGTGAGAAATGTATCTGCTGCAGTCTATGTAACTAAGATACACCTCCCGCTGTGTAATCATGCCTATTTTAATAAAAGAGACAACGCTGGGGTGGAGGAGGAGAGTCTCTGGGACAGCGTGGCAGAGTACATGTCTGATCGGAGCACGACTTCACCTGGTCAGGAGAAAAGTCTTCGAAGTCTGGCCTCAACTTGTGGTGAACTTTGTTGGTGCACCTGTCTGAATACACTTCTGAGGATTCGATGACAGAATGGACACAGAACTTCAAAATGAACTGTGAAAGATGCTGGAGGACCCTGGATAAAGATGTGGAACAACTGAAGATCCGTCATCAGGGGACTATGAACTACAAATTCAAAAACTACTATTTGATGTGTTTTATGTATTTAACATGTATATCTGAAGTCTTGTTATTGCTAAGAGAAGCTGCTAAGAGGAGATGCTGGAGCCCGTAGACTCCTGGTTGTTCACCATATGAGGAGGTGTATCATGAAGCCATTCTACTATTCCCATTTTTGGTACTAACTGAACTCTATGTCATTGGGTTCGCTATATTGTGTATCATGAGGTCATCAGAGAAGAATGTGTTTACTTGACTATATAAGAAGGAGCTATCGATGTAAGAACTTCGGAGTTCTTCACCAACAGGACCACGAAACCTCCCTCAGGCGAACTGCAGTGTCCGATAGATACCTGACTGTTCTCTCCAATAAACATCTATGATAACCAAGTCGGTGTCTATGAAGATTCCTTTCTCATCAGCACCTCTCGACCACCACCAGAAGAAATTCACAACATCTGTATTCCAGAAACTGAGACCTGGGAACACTGGGAATGTTATTAGCATGTGTCTCACTAGCAGGGTCAAACCATATCTGCGTGAAACTGCTGGTTAAATCAGATGGAGAGAATAAGAGCACAGATTAGAAACATGAGGGACAGGGACAAGTCAAGGAGAAGGTGGTTTTCAGCAAGGCGGAAAGACAGCCGCGGAATCACATGAACTGGCCTCCATCCTGATTTTAATATTAAATTCCAAATCAGGATTGAAAGCAAACTCTGCATACGACCGTTAAAACAACAAATGATTATTGCAATTTGCAGTGTTAAGTCAACATGTGAAGGTATTTAAATACCTTCACATCTTGCTGAAAACCACCTTCTCCTTGACTTGTCCCATGATTGTTGTTTAGAATTGTTTGTTTAGGACTGGATTGGACTGAATTAGCATCAATAATTTACATATGTGTTTCTATAAAAGACTGGGTCAAGGGATAGTTAGGTTGTCAGACTTCATGCCCTGGCATTTGACTTTGTTATTGTAGGGTTATGAACTGGCCCGGAGCTCTGTAATATTTGTATCTTGAATTGTTTCTATTTGCTAAATACATTTTGAAATTGGCATTTTTCTTCTTGAAGTCTTCCTTCAAAGAACACGCGGATTAGCAGTGACACATGTGAGGTATTGCGATCCAACACCGCAGCTATTAAAACTATAACATCATTTCCTGGCCATAACACCAATTACATTACTACGTTTTGGTTTTCCACACGTAGGAATCCACTGGGTGAACATGAGGGTCCTGGTTGAGGAGCTGCACAAGGTGATGGTGATCCAGGCTGCGGACAGCTGGTACATCAGCCAAACATCTCTACATTACTAGACCATCAACCTCAACGTTGCTGTCAGGGAAAACGACACATTTCACCATAACAAGTTGTCAAGATTGAAATACAGCTTCTATGAATTGCACAGGAAAATTATACACTTTTGAGAGTAAAGAGTTGATGGAATCCTTCCAAGCTTCCAAATTTGACCTAGTTGTGACAGATCCTGCTGACGGAGGAGGGGTCCTGCTGGCTCCCCACCTCGGGTTGCCTGCACAGAGACGCGCCGATGAAGCGGGTGGACAGCGCCCTCTTCTGGATAGAGTTTGTCATGAGACACAAAGGTGCAGCTCACCTGAGGACTCAGACCTACAGGCTGCCCTGGTATTTTTCAAGCGGCTGATCTCTGGCTGATGAGAGTGGACTTTATGTTTGAGTATCCCCGTCAGAGAAGAAATGGACCACTTCTTGTCAAAGTGACAGGTTGACCTTTCCCTGAACCCGCCCACAACTGTTCCCCCCCCTCCACCTCCCTTTCTCCCTCCCGCCTCCCGCCTCCCGCCATTCTCCCTTGCCCGCCTTTTTTTTTAAAAGGGAGGAGTGTGGACCCCCCCCACCTCCCTTTCTCCCTCCCGCCTCCCGCCTCCCGCCATTCTCCCTTGCCCACCTGTTTTCAATAAGGAAGGGCGGGAGTTACAAAACAGTTACAAATCAGTTTTGCCATAGTCCTGACATATCCATCTGTCGGCAACATGAGTAGTTCTACATCCGTGATTGGTGAGACGGCTGTGACCGTTATAAGAGAATTGTGTGGAAAAGTAGTTGAAAAATCCACGGTGTTTGTACAGCGTTCTCAGGCGTCACCTTCTGAGCCTTTGCAGCAAGAATGGTCTTTGGAGCCTTATAGTCAAACAGGGAGTTTTGGGTATGTGTTCCGTTACAAGACGGGGGAGTTGATTCTCTATCAGCGGGAAGAATCTTCCAGTGAGGGGCCTATGTTGTCGGCTACGATGTCTTCCAATGACTGGGGTGTGTTGAAACTGATCAAACCGGGAATGGTGTGTGTGACTGAAGAAGGCTGTGAAGAAAGAAACAACACAGAACAGAAACCTTCCACAGAACAAACATTTGTGAGCATTTGGTTGACGAAAACCTCGGGTACGGGAAGATGGTTCTATCGTGCTAGCTACAAGATGCAGATGGAAGAGATGTCAGGGAAACCGAGACAGTATTTTGTCTTGGATCTTTTTAACTCAGACTGTGGGGTTTTCAGCAACGTGTTGACTCTACCTCTTGCAGCATGGATCGAAAAGATGCATGAAATGGATGATAAAATCACAAAATTTTTTCACCATTGTCGTCTTTGGAACAACACTGTGGTGACGAAAAAAAGAGTCCTCCCTCGTGTAACCCCACACCCATATCTCAAATGTATAAAAGACGTTCGTCTGAACCATACGTTACCCACTACCGGAGTGAAACACTAAGGAGAGCATGTCTACCAACAGAAGCGTCAAGAGCGGATCTGACAATCCGAGCAATTCCTATCTGTGGGATGAGGATGAGACACAAGCGGAATGCCGTCAACGTCGGCTTCGGCCTCGCAGGCTGGACTTTGACTCACTCATCCAACGCTCGGATCCCACGGATTCTAACGAGTCTCTCACTCCTTGGCTAAGCCCTCCACCAACCCCACCCCTCGGACGCACGGCATCGGATCCTGGGGTGTCCAGTCCTCACTCACCCTCACTGACACCACCCGTCAGAGACTCGGCATCACTTCCAGAGCTGTCCGAGTCTCTTCTCCAAGGCAGAGATCCTGCGCCGTCTCCGGCTTCTTCATGTCCAGGTTCTCCAATCTCTGTGAGCGGTGTGGAGAGTCTTTCACGCTCAACAACCCCTGATCCGCCTTTGCCCGACGACGCATCGGATCTCCCCGGGGCTGTATGTAACGGTGCTGACCAGCTTGACGGCTGGGCATCTGAATTCTTTGGTCTGGTAAAAAAAGGCGTTCTTCATCTACTTAGCGTCGTCCTGGACCTGTACAAGGGTGAGGTTTGCAACGGATGTCGGATCGACCACCCCAGCCAGCACCAACACCAGTGTTTGGATGTGATCGAACCGGGTTTCTACCGCAACAACTTTTACATGTTGATGAAAAGACTCTACACACCCAAGTTCATTCCTGCTATTCAAAATTTCCTGAAAGCGTGCGGTGTCAACGCTGACTACGTGAAAGTCAAGATCGCCGCAGAGAGCCTTTTGCTCGAGCTGAAATCCAGCGAATTAATCTACACTCCCATCCAACAAATGTACGAGAGTATCGCCGACAACGACAGCGAGATTAAACAGGAACATCTGGACACGGTGACTCAGTACTGGACTGAAAACACTTATATCTGAAAACACCATTTTCAGATATAAAATGGGGAGCTTCTGGGGAAAAGTTGTAAACGATGTAGAAGGTGTCAAGATCCAATTGATCAAGGGTCAGATAATAAACATCTTGTACCAGGCTATTGAGAACAAAACGGCTTCAAACAAAAACATCTTGCTGGAAAAAACCAGAACGTGTGCAGGACCCGCACTTTGGGAAGAGATGGTAAATGACACGATGCTTATGAGCAAATCTGGATTGTCGGATTGTTTTAAAGTAATTTTTAAAGAACTGTCCAACGATGTTGTAAAACCATGTCATATGATAGCCTTTTATGCTTTGCTCATTGATGTGACCAGCAGACTTGTGCAAAACAACCATTCTGTAAGCATCTTGGAAGAACTTGGAAAATTTCACGATGATATCTGCCTCAGTCTAGATCATAAAGTCTTAACTCAAACTCTATTGATGATAACGCATTGGTCTTAGACTAGTTTTTGACTATCTGTACTTTCACATTACAAATGTTACAAATGTATTTGCTCATGTTACTCACAAAATGTATTTACTCATGTTACTCACAAAATGTGTATGCTAAAGATTTCTTAACAGCTAATAAAAAAATAAATACCTCTCAAACGAGCATCCCTTCTCATTCTGTTTTCAACATGTCTGAGACACGCTTCATGGAAAAAGTGTACTATGATCCCGCGCATCCCGGTAGCCTCGGTGGTGTAGAGCGGCTCCATAAGGGGGTGCAAGAAGAAATGGGAAAGACGGTTCCTCGAGAAAATGTTAAAACATTTCTACAGGGACAGGACGCTTACACTCTACACAAACCGGCCAGGATACATTTTCCAAGAAACAGGGTTTTCGCCCCCCGCCCTTTAAACCAATTTCAAGCGGACCTGTGCGATATGCAAGCCCTGTCGGAGCATAATGACGGATATAATTATTTATTAACGGTCATAGACATATTTTCCAAAAAAGCTTACGTCAGGGCTCTGAAGAGAAAATCAGCGGCTGAGGTGGTAAAGGCGTTTGAATCCATTTTTGAGTCAAGTCAGACGCCTGAAAAAATACAAACTGATGCGGGGAAAGAATTTTTTAACAAGAGTTTTGAAGCTTTGATGAGAAAACACAATATCGTTCATTTTTCCACCGCCAGTCACCTTAAGGCCTCTGTGATTGAAAGATTTAATCGTACATTAAAAGGTAGAATGTGGAGATATTTTACAGCAAACAACACTCTGCGATACACCGACGTCTTACAAGACTTGGTGAAAAGCTATAATCACAGTTATCACAGCAGTATCAAGATGAAACCCGCTGAGGTAACCTCGGAGAACACTTTTAAAGTGTTTCAAAACTTGTACGGTAAATCTGAAAACCGACGGAAGGTTGAAACCAAGATGAATTTCAAGAAGGGGGACCTAGTTAGAATTTCAAAACTGAGAGGAGTGTTTGATAAAAAATATGAACAGAGTTTTACGAACGAGGTGTTTACGGTATCTGAACGCATCCCTCGCGACCCTCCAGTGTACAAGTTAAAAGATTACGATGGAGAACCCATCCAAGGGTCATTTTATGAGCCAGAGCTACAAAAGGTAACGATGGATGAAGACAGACTTTTCCACGTAGAAAAGATTCTGAAGCATCGCGTCGTCAGGGGTGAAAAGCAAGTCTTTGTAAGTTGGAAAAACTGGCCGGAGAAATTCAACAGCTGGATCAAAGCTGCAGATTTAAAGAACGTATAAAAATCAACTCGCGATCGCAACGGATATCATTTCATCATGTACGGTCCGAAGGACGAGGTTTTTTTTATTACCCTACCCTCCAACGCCAGCGTCGATGTTTTTAAAGAAAACACGAGTTCCAGTTACCGCGTGGATTTGCCTCAACATATCGATTTAGAGGGAAGCTGGGAAGTAGCTTTAACACAGATTTCATACCCGCACACCTTTTATCACCTTTCTCAGGAGGATGCCTACTTTTACTGGAGGGAAAACCCTCAAGAACCGGCCACGGAGAGCAAGGTGCATCGTCAAGAGATGAAACAATCATATTTCAACGGCTTCTCAGCCTTTAGATTCGAGATGGACGGACAATTTAGAAGAATAAAGTCTGATATTTACCTCGTCTATGACAGTCTTCTGAAAAGATTTGATTTCCAATCGGGAGGTAAAACCCACGTACTCTTCGAAGGACCCCTGGCATATTTGATGGGTATGAAATCAGGGGAATGGTTTACGTTTGACCAAAGGTATGCGTACTATCCCTGCGATTTACGAGCTGGGTTTTATCACATGTATTGTTACAGCGACGTAGTTGCACCGCAGATGGTCGGCGACGTTTATGCGCCACTTTTGAGAACGATTGATGTAAAAGGAACGTTCGGTGAAATCGTCACACAGTATTTCAATCCTGCTTACTATTTACCGGTGTCCAAAAACCACATTGAAAACATTCAGGTGGAGATAAAAACGGATCAAAACAAACCGGTAAAATTTTCATACGGCAAGACTATCGCGACTCTCCACTTTAGACCTAGAACTTGAACCCCAGGGTTATATATATTCCAATCGCCCGCGTCCTCATCATTCATTTTCAGGAGGCTGATCAGCTATCCACACACAAAGTGTTCAAGGCTAAGAGAAAAATAGAGAAAAAGAAAATGGCTCGGGTAGGTTTGAGAGAAGATCCTCACCGATTTGTACAATATTATGAGAGTCAAGTAGGGGGGAATTTGCCGGGGTTTTACGGTGCACCGGTCATGTACGGTCGGGGGATAGGATCTTTGTTTTCTAAATTATTTCGTTTCGTCAGCCCTTTGGCCAAGAAAGGTTTCGAAATAGCTAAACCTCATCTTAAAGCCGCTGCGAGTAACATCGCCTCCAACGCCGTCAAACACGTGATGGAACGGTTCGCCGGTGATCAAGAAGATGATCAAGAGATGAAGCAAGAAGGATCCGGGGGCATTATGGTGTTGTCGCGTAGGAAGAGAAGACGACCCCCCGGAGAACGCATCCCCTCGAGCTTTAATAAACAGCCGTTCGGTAAAAGGAAGAAATCAGTTGCAAAAGGCCGTCGTGTGAAGAAGAAGTCCGTCCGGAGCTCTGATATTTTTTAAGAATATCTTTTCTTTGAGAAAAAAGAAAATGGCTCTAGTACATCAGAAATCTCCAGAGTGTACTCTGGCCGAATTGGATTTATTTTCAGCACCTATGACGCAGCTGTCTATCGATGAAAAAACCTACACGGAAATTTCTCCCCTGTCAGCCATCACCGACGGGGGATCCATTGAGTTTTTCATCCCCGGAGACGGGGACCGGTATCTGGATCTGAACGACACTCTGTTGCATCTCCGTGTAAAAATCACCAACGCTAACGGATCGAACCTAGCTAATGACGCAGCGGTGGGTCTTATCAATTATCCTCTAAATACAATTTTCAGTCAATGCGACGTGACCCTGGGGGATCGACTCATCTCTCAGTCGAGCGCTACCCACCCCTATCGCTGCATGATTGAGACCCTGCTCAACTTTTCACCGGACACACTCTCCAGTCAGTTTACCGGGGGTCTTTTTTACAAAGATACCGCCGGGTCAGTGGACTCTATCGTGCTCGTGAACGGTCCAAATAAAGGGTTAACGAGGAGAGCCGCGTCCACAGCCCGTTCCAGAGAAGTACACCTGCTCGGTCCTCTCCACGGGGACATCTTTTTCTGCGAGAGACTATTGCTCAACTCTGTCGATTTGAGAATTAAACTGATGCGAGCCAACGATGCTTTCTGCCTCATGGGGGCGCGTGACTCTACTTTTAGCCTAAAAGTACTGGGGGCTTCCCTATTTGTTAAAAAAGTAGCCGTGTCCCCTGCAGTCAGGTTAGGTCACGCCGCCGCCTTAATGAAGGGCAACGCTCTCTACCCCCTTTCACGCGTTAATGTGAAAACTTACTCTATTCCGGCAAACTCTAGGGTTTGCAACCAGGAGAATCTGTTTCTGGGTAGCATACCAAAGTACGTGGTTCTGGGTATGGTACACCACGAAGCTTTCACAGGAAGACGAGACCTGTCGCCTTTTAATTTCAGACACTATGACATCGAATACCTGGCTCTCTGTCAGGACGGCCGGCAAGTTCCGGCTAAAGCTTTCCAACCCGATTTTAACAACGGGGTGTCCGTCAGAGAATTCTACAACATGTTCCTGGCTACCGGGAGACATCTCAAAGATTTACCCCTGAGTATCAGCCGTGATGACTTTAATGACGGCTACTCTCTGTTTGTGTTTAATCTCAATCCGAGCGATGACAACGACGCACTGTCTACCGTCTCAAACGGAAACCTCAGGCTGGAGTTGAGATTTAGAACACCCCTGCAGCACACCGCGACCCTTATCGTCTACGCCTGTTACGATTCTATTCTGGAGATCAACGCCAAGAGGCAGGTGCTGGTGGACTATTATTAAAAGATGGACAACGTTCAACTAGAGAACCTTCTGCATAGCCTGCTGGGAGATGTGTTTTGCGGGGTGTGGGCGTCCGATCAACTGCCCATGCTGAATCCCTCTTTTAGAACCCCGGCCTACTTTATCGTCAACACACATCCGGCTCACATGCCGGGGGAGCACTGGTTAGCTTTGACGCTGGAAAATGGTGGCATAGCCACCTTTTTTGATTCTTATGGATTTCCGCCGGACTTTGATCACTACCCCCCGAGCATCTTACAGTTTCTGGAAAAACGTTCTAAAAACATTGAGTACCACGACGTTCAGTTGCAGCACCACATGTCGACGGTCTGCGGACAACATTGCATCTATTACCTCTGTCACCGCGCGTGCGGGCTATCTTTTGATCAAGTACTGTCTTTGTACAATGATGATGTAATAAAGAATGACTTCATGGTGTACGACTATGTGAGGAAATATCAGCGCTGTATTAGAAATAAAATCAATGGTCCCTCCAAGCAGGGGTGTTGTTTTTTGCAATGTTTTAAAGATTTTTAAAGTTTTTGAATGAATGACTGTACGCTCGAAAAAATGTTTAATAAACGCTTTATTGGTAAAAGACAAAACTTTGTGTATTACATTTATTCACGATGAAATGTTAATCCAACGCGGGGGGTCATTTGTTCGTCTTCTAGTTTTTGACGGTAGATCCGCAGGTGTTTCAGAGTCTTGAGATCCGATCGCATCCATCTTGAGGAGTCGGTATTGATTACGCGCTTTTGGGTTACTTATAGAAGACAAAGGGATGTTTAATTCTGAGAGAGTATTTAAAAAATGTGTCCATCCGGGAGGTTCAGAACCCTCTGATTTTTTCTTTTTAAAAGGAAACAAGAGTCGTTTGAATAGATCGATCATGTGAGACCCTTTTACAACGTTGCCCCGGTACACAAATTCCCCTTTTGTATTCCAAACATCGTGACGGTCGGATAATTTCTTTAAGACGTATTCGGCGTTCTTGCGATCTCGCGGTGGGAGGCTCTGCAACACGTCGTCGATGATGCTATCGGACGTCCGTACGTCCGTCCCAGAATCTGCCTCTGCCTCCGTCTTTGTCAGATTCTCTGTCTGATCCTGCTTCACAAAGGTCAGATATCTTTGCAGTAACGCGTTATATTTTTTAATTTTTTCATGAGAGCTCAGCCCCTGCTCGTTTAAGATGGCTCTCATCCTAGCATCCAAATCGTCCTCCGCGACATCTCTGATGGACTGGGAGGGCCGCGTCAGGCGGTTGAGTTGATGAGGGGTGACGAGAAACATTTTTTGGGCCTTTTTCAAAGTCATTTTCGTATCAATCCTCCGACGAGGTTCCCGATCAAAGGTACCACCGCTGAGAGGAGAGGTAAAAGAAATCCGCCCGTCTGCTTCTTTAGAACCTGTTGCTTCCTCTTTAAACTGGTTCTTTTATCAGCCAACAGTTTGATAATTTTTTTCTGTCTCTTCAGTTTTTTAAATTGAGAAGGAGTCAGGGGGAGGTTTCCTTTTAGAAGATTTAAAGAAATCTCACACAGTGTCTGGATAAAATCCGGGGAGCTGTGAATAAGAATGTCTCTACGTTTCTTGGGTGTGGCACGGTACAGGGCCTTCAGCAGGGGTGCGTTTCTTTTTATACGCGCTGACATGATGATCTACGTCGACGCTCTGGGGATGTAAACGGCCGCTTGCTGGTGAGGAAGCACACCCGTCCTCAGTCTGTACGGATCTGGGCAGACGGGGGTGAGATCCACTATTAAATACCCGCGAGGGTCTTTTGTGGCGTCTTCAAAACTCTCCAAGAAAAATGTCTTTTGTGATGGAAAAATCTGATGAGCCAATATATTCATTTGTAGTTTATCCCGTGGGTTTTTAAACATGACCAAATAATTGCTGTTCAAACTGATGGTGCGACTGTGTTTACCCTGGTGAAACACGTTTTGAGTCAACATCATAACACTCATGTTTCTGTGGTGGCGATACTGTGTAAAAATCTTTACCACTTCAGGATGGTCAGAGGCTTGAAAAATAACATCGTCCAAAATAATCAAATGCTTTTGATCAGGAGGAAACAGTGTTTCATCTTCAAAAGAATCAGGCAGACCTTTGACAAATTTAATGTTTTTAATCATCTTTTGCAGTTCAGCGTACATAGGTTGAAAAGAGGTATAAATCCACACGATATTGTCAGGTACAACATTTATTACACGGTCACAGTTTTCCAATACATTTTTTACAAAATAGGTCTTTCCACACCCGCTCGGACCCGCGATTAAACAAGAAAAAGGAAAGATAAACCTAGGATCAAATTCAATTTCCTGCATTTCTAATACCCGAAAGGCAGAGTTGTTCCGTCAGCAAAGAGTCGTCTTTTGTCATACACCACCCTAAATTTTTTATCAAATGACACATTTCTCAATGCGAAACCCTTTTTATCACGTCTGATGCTGTGTTGACGGATCTCGATCGTGTTTCCCTCTTGTTTATTACTCAGGTAACCCTCCACCAGCTCTCTGACACTGTCAAAGCTCACACGCTCACAAAATTCCCGGGTCTGAGTGATACCTTTCACACGCATGACGACTTTCTTTTTATTTCGTGTTTGGTACGCGTAACTCTTGGGACCCGCCGCTGCAAACTCTTGAATGCTGTCACCATCCAGTTCATCCGTCAGGTCACCTAAATAGTTACCCAGCTCTAGAGGTTTCTCACCCTCTTTGACCAGATAGATTAAACTATCTGTGTCGATGTAAAACACTCTGTCTTGTAGTTTTTCCAGATAACTGTACAGCTTCAGTCGTGCGTGTGCTGTGGTGAATGCTGCAATAAAAACATTACTCTGTTTACCTGGGGGTTGAACGTACCTGTCGGTGTATTTCCACCTGATGAGAGCTCTGTTGCTGTGGAGAACGGTAAAGTATTCGACTTTGTATTTACCTGAAAACATGTAACTAAAGAATTCTTTAGGATCTGAGACAATGGTGGTTTTAAACAAATTATCTCTCTGTGCAAACTTTCCCCACAAACTGTTGAGACACAATTTAGCAACCTGTCTTTTCACAGGATTGGTCTCGATTTTGCCAGCATCTAAAAGAATGCCCTGATGCTCCTGATAGTCCCTGATGTATTTTTCCCTGCTCTCTCGGTCCGTCGCCTCAGCGGGGTAACCCGAGGCTTCCTGCTTTCCTTTCAAAAAGGTGTGTATGTAGTCGGTAAACACAGTGTCGCTGCTCTTGTCAAAGTGCCAGACTTCTGTAATTTTACCCACCCTGTACCCCACATCCAGAGCTTTGATGAATTCAACGGTGACCCAGACCCCCGTCAGAGCTCTGCCCTCATCGTCGTGTTCGCAGGGGCCACCCTCATTGTTAGTTTCGGCACAGGTGCGACACAGTGTAAAGAGTAATTTACCTCCCTCACTTTTGTGCGGTAACACGGGGAATAAAAGACCTCGAGGAGGATACACAGTGGCTCTGATGAAGCCGTAGTAGCTGCGTGGGTCCTCGAAATCTTTGTAGATGATCACGGGGTGACCAAAGGGGTAAGAGCAAGTACTGTTGACAAACGGGTACAGTGAGGTGACATCAACATAGTGGATGGTTTCATCGGGCGCTGCCGTGTGTCGCAGTTTTAAAGCGCTCGTTCTACCTCCGAAAAGTGCTTTTCGGGGGTTGAGAGGCTCAGGAGCGTTAAAGCAACGGAGAAATTCTTTAACCTCCGTGCATGTTGTTTTCATCTGGTTCCACGTGTGTTCTCTCATGACTACAACACGAACCCCATGTGTGGTCTGTAGCTCACTCACCCTCTTCTCACTTTTGTAGTGCAGTTCACCAAAGGTGACGCCTCTCATATCGCACTGTACTGTGGGATCAAAGCAACTGGGACAGCCGTGGTAAAAACATCCATGAAATTCCCAGACATGTTTTACACCGTCAATCTCAGCATATCCGTCTACGAAAAATGCACCAATCTGTTTTTCACCCATGTTTAGAGCATGCTGTATAAAGATTTTTTCTTTGTGCATCAACCATTCTAACCATTGAACCGATGCGCTAGAGAATCTTTTGCTCTGATTCAAATAGTTGTGCGGGCAGGGGATAGCCAGAGTGTTAGGAGTCAGATAATTGGTGCGAAACACCTTCATACAGGCTCCGGCTATGGCGATAGAACCAAAAGGGTCTACCCCCGTCTCACCTAGGAACTGATCTCTAAATTTAAGACTGCCCTGGGTGAGAATGTCAACATCATTTTTGCAGTACAGCGAGGCCTCCTTTTTGAAGTCAAAGGTACCGCGGCTGACCTCGTTGTACCACGGGTCAAATTCTTCCCGTTCGCGCACCGTCATGCGATCTACGTCGTAGTCGGACGGAACGGGATAGGGCCCCACGTAATTGAGGTGAATTTCTGAGCTAAATTTGTGTGGGAAATACCCCTTGGTCTTGTCAGTGAATCCTAAGGCTTTGGGCATAGCGCTGAGACGCATGGGGAGAAATGACAGGGAATCTATGAATTTGAGACCATAATGGGATTCCTCAAAACTGAGGATTTTACTCCCGTTCATCAGAATCTGTTGTGGCGTCACATCCAGTTCCAACATACCTTTTAACACCAGATAACTGTCAAACCCCTTGGCATTATGGGCTATAAAGATGTTCT
Organism: Takifugu rubripes; assembly: GCF_901000725.2. Taxonomy (NCBI): domain Eukaryota; kingdom Metazoa; phylum Chordata; class Actinopteri; order Tetraodontiformes; family Tetraodontidae; genus Takifugu; species Takifugu rubripes. The sequence goes on along the minus strand of NC_042297.1, from coordinate 9,491,126 downwards.
GTTTGTATCGTGGCTTCCTGAAATGCAAAATAAACATTTTAGCACAGTCAAGACCATAAAACGCCTTCTCTTCACCTTTGGATGTTTTTGTATGCACTAAAAAAGGAACATGCTCTCCATTTTGACCCACAAATGTTTCAAAATCATAAAAAACCAAATCAGGATGTGAGATGTCTGGTTGGAGGGTAGGAATGTAACAACTATGATCGACTTTAGAGTCGCTCTGCAGTTTTTCACCACAGATTTTACATTTTTTCACTGCACAGCGATGCTTTGCATCGTCTAACGACAAATTGACACTGTAGTATAGTTCGCATCGTGCGCATTTTTTGATTTGGTCGCAGAGGCTGGACTTTCTGCTTGAACCGACCAATTTGTGTCTGGTGAAACAAGAGGGTGAGCGACACGTTCTGTTACAGTCAGAGCAAACCACTGTGTTGAACCCTTCTGTGGGGCAGGCAGGATCGTTGCACACTGCGCAGTAACCTTTACAAAAGTGGGTATAGGGGTGCTTAAAAGTCTTGTAACAATAATTACAGACTGACGACCCCAGGAAGGCTTTGAGATTTTTTATCCCATAATAGTGATTTTGTAGTAAAAAGAGAAACAACTGATTGGAACGATCAGAGAATTTTGTCTCATAATGTGAGAGGGGTTTACTGTGGCATGTTCTGTAAAACACAACAATTTTACGCCCCAGAATATTTTCAAATTTACCAATGTCACTGAAAGTGACGGGGGTCTCATCATTTAAACCAGCCTGATGCTGCAACTTCCTCGCAATATCAAGGCATCCTCTTTCAGTAAGTTTCGGGTAGATAACGTGAGCTAGACTGATGGCGAAGCAAAGCTGGTTGTCTCTGTTGTCTACGATAAATAAGTGACGTCTTTTTTTGTCAATGATTTCACAGTCTAGAGTTTTCTCCATCTTACGTTTGGCACCTCCTCCTGGGTTCTGCACCACGTGAAGGATGAATTCTATATTCTCATCCGATGAAATGATACCGTTTGACTGCACAATCCGATCTAGCATTCCATTAAAAGCCGGTAGAATATTTTCACCTTGTTCATCCACAGCAACTGTAACATGATTGTGTACGTTTTCACCCACCACCTCCAACTGTATTAAATCATTGCGACTACTATGTCGTCTGGCAACATCCACCAATTCGCTGATAACCCCTGTTACATCTCGATAGAATGTTGCAATGTCAGGCACATTTCCCCGAGTGGGAATGTTAAAGGAGCGTCTTGTTCTCCATGTGATAAAATCATTAAAAAACCTCTCACCCCGCTCAGGAGAGAGATCGGATGGATTTTCTCCTAGCCCTCCTCCCCCTTGCTGAGGAGAAAGATGGGCTGAGAGTCTGCTCTCTGACCCCCCTTCTCCTGGCCTCTCATCCTGTTCGGGAGGGGGGTTAGGAAGAGCCGATTGTGTCTCGGCTGAATCCGTCTCTGATCTGATTGTTACCGCGTGTAAGACATGATCACTTTGCGTGTGGAGAGCTGATGAAGGAGAATGATTTTCAAACTCTACTGCATTAACTGCATTAAGGTTTTCGAGGGCATCATTTATGAGTTGTAAGGTGTCAAGTTCTAGGACGTTTTCATTTTGCTCTGTAAAATGTAAATTTATTGGAATGGAGATTGGAATTTCACTTAATTGATCAACAGCTATTTGTAAAGCATTCGGTACTTGATTAAAATATTCAACATTGAAATCCTCATCACTTAATTGATCAACAGCTATTTGTAAAACAATCGGTACTTGATTAAAATATTCAACATTGAAATCCTCATCCATATCTTAAACAAAAGACAGAAAAAGGAAAAAAAAAAAATTACAGCTTTTTCAACACTGTTTTAGTACACCTTTGGTTACAATTGGAGGAAACAATATACCGTATGACATTATTGAAAATCTCCAGCACTACCTTGTCTTGGGGGTGTTGGGAATGAATGTAGCAGCCTGTATCCTCCTCCACCCTGTCAAAGAGCGGATCAGGAACGCTCTCGTGGTGCTCGTGCTGTTGTTGGGGATGATTGTATCCGGCTGTATCCCCGTCCACCCTGTTGAAGGACGGTTGACGAACGCTCTCGTGGTGCTTGTGCCGTTGTTGGGGATGATCGTTGCCCCCCGTATCCCCCTCGACCCTGTTGAAGGACGGTTCAGGAACGCTCTCGTTTAATCTCAACCCTGAATCTGTAATTAGATGAGAGATGAGTTATTATTTTTTTTATATATTATTATTATTATTAGTCAAGAAGATATAGTATAAAATATACCATCAAACAATCTCCTGACAATGTTAGACTTGTGTCTCTGGTTCCTACGTCTCCTTATCGGCCTCGCAGGTTCGAAAGGATCTGGTGCCGCTGTAAGTACAGGGGTCAGAGTGGTACACGCTTGCCGTATTCTACGTCTCCTCGCAGGGGCAGAAGGTTCACGGGAGAGTGGAGCTGCCGTGGGAGTCACAGTGCTCAGAGAGGCGCACGTTTGAAGGTTCTGTTTTGATGGTTCTGTTTAGACAGAGGGGAAAATCGTTAAAATACAAATCATCAAAACGGCACATATTTTGTATATACTTCTAATCACAGATAAATATATTACCTTGTACAGTCGACTTCGGTCCTCCTGGCTGTCTCACACGTCTTCTGGAGAGTTTGTTCGTCTGCTTACTTGAGTCAGTCCCATGTTGAAGTGCCGAGGGTCTGCTCTCTGACCCCCCTATTTCACCAATTTCAGTTAGACAGCAATTTGTCCCCTGCACGGGGGGTGGGGTTTCAGAACACAGCAACGCTTTTACTGCTTTTTCAGTTTCTTGGTTGTCTTCGGATACCAATCTTTCAGCCCTGGCTAACAGATCTGAAAAATGTATCATAAAAAGTTATATTTCAGCAATCTATGAACAACTGAGCTGTTCATAAAAAACAAAACAAAACAAAACAAAAAAAACTGTATGTAAAATACCAATGTCTGTTTGCGTGAGGGTTATTCCTTCAAACTCATCGGCGCTGACTTTAAAGATACAGAAAGTTACACTTAAAAATCTAGAATAAAAATAGAACAACTTTCAGGTTAAAAAGATCACGGATTGCTTACCAGGATAAATTGGCATATGGTGAACCTCTACTGTAACTTCTAAAACACAGTTATTCGTAAATAGTAGTTAATCATTAATAGTTCATTCATTAATAGTTTTCTAAAACTATTTAGAAGAGAAAAAGTTTGGGAAGAATTTGAGGCTTACCGGTAGTCATCTTTGCAGCCATCTTTGTTTGTTACACGCGCTCGCAGACGGTGAAGCTTCCGATGAAGTTCTGGAGTACTGAGCTAATGACTGTGAGATGATCATGTATATATTCGCTTTACAATGCTTGGCGAGAAGGAAAAAAAAAAAAAAAAAGTTGATTGGCGCCGAAAAGTCTGATATTGACGACTGCCCCGGTGGACCAACTGGTGGTGATGTAGCTCCCATGGGGATAAGTCCCTACACGGGAACTCTACCAAACAACAGGTTCAGGCGATATAACTCATGTTAAGAATGTTTTTCTCCAGGAGGGCCTCCAGGTCTCCAGGGGATTTAAGCTTCTTCAGTTACACACCTCGGACACCGGAAGACAACGTAGGCCCCTAAATTTCTTACTTGAGGCCACCAACTCTTTTCTCTTTTCTTCTGAACCACAGTGTTAGGGTTCTAACAGTCTAACTTTCTCCAATAGTTTTCTCTTCTCTAGTTTTCACAAATGTTTCACAAAATGTTTGTTCTGTGGAAGGTTTCTGTTCTGTGTTGTTTCTTTCTTCACAGCCTTCTTCAGTCACACACACCATTCCCGGTTTGATCAGTTTCAACACACCCCAGTCATTGGAAGACATCGTAGCCGACAACATAGGCCCCTCACTGGAAGATTCTTCCCGCTGATAGAGAATCAACTCCCCCGTCTTGTAACGGAACACATACCCAAAACTCCCTGTTTGACTATAAGGCTCCAAAGACCATTCTTGCTGCAAAGACTCAGAAGGTGACGCCTGAGAACGCTGTACAAACACCGTGGATTTTTCAACTACTTTTCCACACAATTCTCTTATAACGGTCACAGCCGTCTCACCAATCACGGATGTAGAACTACTCATGTTGCCGACAGATGGATATGTCAGGACTATGGCAAAACTGATTTGTAACTGTTTTGTAACTCCCGCCCTTCCTTATTGAAAACAGGTGGGCAAGGGAGAATGGCGGGAGGCGGGAGGCGGGAGGGAGAAAGGGGGGGGGGGGGGGGGGGGGGGATCCACACTCCTCCCTTTTAAAAAAAAAGGCGGGCAAGGGAGAATGGCGGGAGGCGGGAGGGAGAAAGGGAGGTGGAGGGGGGGGAACAGTTGTGGGCGGGTTCAGGGAAAGGTCAACCTGTCACTTTGACAAGAAGTGGTCCATTTCTTCTCTCTCCCGTCCCACCATGCCTAATGTCGTCTATATGGGAGGGTTCCAGTGTAAACCCGCCAAGCCTTTACCTGAACACCTGGAAGAGTTTGTGCAGAGTTCAGGAGAACACGGAGTCATCATCATGTCTCTGGGGACTTTGCTGAGCTTCCTCAGGATCTGGCTGATCAGATCGCTGCAGCTTTTGCTAAAATGCCTCAGAAGGTCATCTGGAGATACAAGGGTGCCAAACCAGCAACTCTGGGCAACAACACTTTACTGGTGGACTGGATGCCTCAGAATGATCTCTTAGGACATCCCAAAACAAAGCTGTTTGTGGCTCATGGAGGAACGAACGGGGTTCAGGAAGCTCTCTATCACGGAGTTCCCATCATTGAACCTCTGATTTTTGATCAACCTGATAATGTGCATAGACTTGAAGTGAGGGGTGCAGGGAAGGTCCTTGACTTTTTTACTATGACGGAAAAGATCTTCTTTCAAGGTATTCAGGAAGTTTTGAATGATCCCTCCTACAGGATGAACATGCAGAGGCTCTCCAGACTGCACAGAGACGCGCCGATGAAGCCGATGGACAGCGCCCTCTTCTGGATAGAGTTTGTCATGAGACACAAAGGTGCAGCTCACCTGAGGACTGAGTCCTACAGGCTGCCCTGGTATTCCTATCACTCTGTAGACGTGATGCTCTTCTTAGCTGGAATCACGCTGCTCATTTTCATGACCTTTGCTGCTCTAGCACGACACTTGTGTTCTAGATGTGTGAGAGCAAAAAGTAAGCGTGATTAAAAAAAGACATTTATTCAGAATTGATTCTATCAGAACTTGAAAAATTATTATCTAAAAGCAAATTTCACATATTGTGTTGTGATTAATGGTGTATTGAAATAAAAATATTATAAAACTGTTGGTCTTGTTCAGGTAACCTGGAAGAGAATATTGCTTGACCACGAAACCTCCCTCAGGCGAACTGCAGTGTCCGATAGATACCTGACTGTTCTCTCCAATAAACATCTATGATAACCAAGTCGGTGTCTATGAAGATTCCTTTCTCATCAGCACCTCTCGACCACCACCAGAAGAAATTCACAACATCTGTATTCCAGAAACTGAGACCTGGGAACACTGGGAATGTTATTAGCACGTGTCTCACTAGCAGGGTCAAACCATAGCTGTGTGAAACTGCTGGTTAAGTCAGATGGAGAGAATAAGAGCACAGATTAGAAACATGAGGGACAGGGACAAGTCAAGGAGAAGGTGGTTTTCAGCAAGGTGGAAAGACAGCCGCGGAATCACACAATCTGGCCTCCATCCTGATTTTAATATTAAATTCCAAATCAGGATTAAAAGCAAACTCTGAACACGACCGTTAAAACAACAAATGATTATTGCAGTTTGCAGTGTTAAGTCAACATGTGAAGGTATTTAACCCTTGTGTGGTGTTCGGGTCTGTGGGACCTGTTTTCACTTTTTATTAAAAGAAAAAATGATTAAATTAATTAATTTTTCAAACTGAGACTCACTGACTTTGGCTCATTTTCTGTGAAGAACATATATCAGAATATATATTTAATGACCACACACCATACACCCCCCTACACATTTCTTTTACAGATAAGATTTTTGGGTCCACTGGACCTGGTGCTAATAGAAGTGTGGAAATTGATGTTCTGTGTACCACACACACATACGTACCCACACACGCACACACGCACACACACACACACAGCAGGCCTAGACAGGAGGAGGACAGAGTGTAGGTACACAGAACATCAGAGGGTCAAATGTGCGAGAAAATGAGAGCAGACAGTGTTGACAAACAATGTTGCAACACTGTCTGGGAACCGCAGGTGCAGAAACACAAAGGCTTTGCCAGTGTGGTTTCTTATCACAACCGGTGAAGATGGCCAAAAGGTACTCTGCGCAGAGGGCCCTGGAATTGATTTTGGAAGATAGAGAAGTTTTTGATGATGATGTAGAGGGAGAGGATTCAGAAGAAGAGGTTTCAGAATTTGAGGATCACATTTCTGAAAATTCAGAGTCTGACAGTGACTCTGAAGAAGATGATGAGATTGAGCATCAGCCAGTTCCAAAACATAGACGAGCCACAGGACCAGGCCGTCAGCAGCCATCCCCAGGACCAAGCCGTCAACAGCCAGCCCCAGGACCAAGCCATCAGCAACCGCCCCAGGACCAAGCCATCAGCAACCAGCCCCAGGACCAAGCCATCAACAGCCAACCCCAGGACCAAGCCATCAACAGCCAACCCCAGGACCAAGCCATCAACAGCCAACCCCAGGACCAAGCCATCAGCAACCAGCCCCAGGACCAAGCCATCAACAGCCAACCCCAGGACCAAGCCATCAGCAACCAACCCCAGGACCAAGCCGTCAGCAGCCAGCCCGAGGCCCAGAACAAGCCAGTCAGCATGGAGCAAGTGAGATGTCAAAAAATTCTGAAATTGAATGGTCTTCTCGCCCAAGAAAAGAGCCACCCCACAAGGCTGCCAATGTGATAAGGATGCAACCAGGAGCAACACGGATGGCAGTTACTCACACACAGGACATCAAGTCTTCTTTTGAGCTTTTCATCCCAGATTCCATGCAGGAAATTATTCTTGACTGCACTAATTTAGAAGGAAGACGTGTTTTTGGAGAGAGGTGGAAGGAAATGGACCAAACCCAATTACATGCTTACTTCGGAGTTCTCATCCTTGCTGGAGTTTTCAGGTCCAAAGGGGAATCCGCAGAATCCCTGTGGGATGCAGAAACTGGCAGAGAAATTTTCCGTGCAACAATGTCTCTGGAACCAAGGTAGTTTTCTCTGTCAACTGGACTGGGTTTCTTCTCTGAAGAACTGATGAAGCCTTCTGGATAGAAGGCGAAACGTCTTCAAGAGAAGAAACCCAGTCCAGTTGACAGAGAAAACTACCTTGGATACAATGACCTGGATGACTGAGAATTTACACAGACAATGTCTCTGGAAAACTTTCACATCATTTCCAGGATTATCCGCTTTGACAACTGAGATGACAGACCAGCTCGATGGCAGAGAGACAAACTAGGTGTCTTCAGGACAGTGTGGGACAAGTGGGTGCGCCGCCTCCCCCTGCTGTACAACCCTGGGCCAAATGTCACCATTGATGAACAGCTGATGCCATTTAGGGGCCGCTGCCCCTTTCGGCAGTATTACCATCTAAACCTGCAAAGAATGGTATAAAGATCTGGGCTGCCTGTGATGCCACTTCCTCATATGCTTGGAACTTACAAGTCTACACAGGGAAACCTGATGGAGGAGCCCCCGAGAAAAACCAAGGAATGAGAGTTGTCCTCGACATGTCTCAGGGACTCAGTGGACACAACATCACATGCGACAATTTTTTTTACCTCGCACAAACTGGGACAGGAGCTCCTGAAGAGGAAGCTGACCATTGTGGGAACAATAAGGAAAAACAGGTCAGAGCTCCCACCTCAACTGCTGACTTCAAAGAACAGGCCTGTCAAGTCATCCGAGTTTGCATACACGGCTGACACATCCCTGGTATCCTACGTGCCAAAGAAAGGCAAGAATGTGGTACTCATGAGTACACTGCACAGGGATGGAAGAATGTGTGACCAGGAACATCACAAACCAGAGATCATCATGGATTATAATGCCACAAAAGGAGGGGTAGACAACTTGGACAAGCTGGTGACGGCCTACAGCTGCAAATGGGGGACTCTACACTGGCCACTGGTGATATTTTTTGACATGTTGGACATCTCAGCGTACAATGCCTTTGTCATTTGGATGGCATTGAACCCAGAGTGGAAACGAGTGAAGCTCCAGAAAAGACGGCTCGTTCTTGTGGATCTGGGAAAGGCATTGGTGAGACCACAAATTGAGAGAAGAAAACATATCCCCAGAACCCCAGCCTCTGCGGCCATGGTGAGGAGGATTCAGAAGGAGAATGCTGGTGCCCTGTCCACCCAACCTACAGAACCACAATCTGCAGAGCCTGAAGTAAATGTGTGATGCTGTTGCAGTACGTGTCTGGCACTCATGTTTTGTGTGTGTGAGAGAGAAAGGTGTTCTTTCTGAATTCCTGATCTTTTCATTATTCTAGGTTGTGAACAGCAGCAACAAGAAGAAGCGGTGCGAAGTGTGCGGACCCAAGATGGACAGGAAAACACAATATACATGCATCAAGTGCTAAAAGTATATCTGCAACACACACACACAATAAATCTCTGCCCCTCATGTGTTGTATAGGCTGGTGCAGGCCGCATGCGGCTCTTTGCCTGGTTTCATGCGGCTCTAACGTTCATATCAAAGTTTGGGTTTGTGTTTTTTTAATGTGCGTGTTCGCTTCGCTTGAGTTTAATACGGTACTTTCGCCAAAAGCGCATGCGCGTTAGATGAAAATACCGCAAAGTTTCTCAGTCGGGACAAGATCTTTTGAGTAAACAATTAGTGTCAAGTTCGCCTTTAAAATGGCAGGAAAAAATGCACAGCCAAACGAGAAAACCTGCACGAAAGCTTCGTGACTCGTTTCCGCGATCTACAATTGAAAAGGCCACAGATTGCATTCCTCGCTGCCCCTTTTAATGTGGAGCCGCACTGTTTTAAAGCCCCGCTAGTCACAGGTGAGGCTGCAGCTGAGTTGGAGATTATCGATCTTTGTGAGGAGGACCAACTGAAACCTGCTTCAAGGGAAGGGGCCATTGAGTTCTGGAAAAGTGTGCCAATGGAAAAATACCCCAATGTCAAACGGGCTGCGCTTTAGATACTGTCAATATTTGGTCAACATACGTCTGCGAGTCTGTGTTTTCTACCCTGAAACACGTGAAATCAAAGCATCGATCTGTTCTGACTGACACCCACGTGAAAGAATTGAATACAAGCCAGATTTGAAGAGGATTGTTCAAAGCAAGGAATGCCAGAAGTCCCACTAAGCAACATGCATAGTAAGAGAAAATTTTTTTTTAAATTATTATATTTTTGTTTGTGGACTTAGTTGAATTGAGCGTTTGTGTGTGTGACAGTGCACACAATGTTCATTGTTGAAAATGACTGGCCTGTGGTCTGTAGAAGTCAAATTCTGTCATTATCATGTTGGTGTGTGACATTTACAATAAATCTGGCTAAGCAGAGGTCTGTGTGTGTGAGGAAGGGATGAGGTGATGAGGTGATGTTCTTGTGTGCCCATGTGTGTGATGTGGCTCTTTGCGGTAACACAGTAAAAAATATGGCTCTTAGGCTCTGACTGGTTGGCCACCCCTGGGCTAGTGGCTAAAAGGCCATGTGTTCAATGGGGCTGATGTGTTGTCTTGACTGATATATTTACTCTGTGTTCATGTGTTCAGCTTGTGTTGTGCACCTGAATGGGTTAAATTTCACGTTCAAAGAAATAAAAGTCAGTAGTTTTGAAAAACCTTGCTTCACTTGTAAATTTGTTTACACTCATCATACACTCATCACTCATCTTGATTTTCATTGATTTTCTTTATTATGTTTTAAATAATAAGTTATAAATGTGACCTAACAAAGGTAAAGGGCAAATATTAACCATATTTATTGTTTATACTGCTTGTAATTGGGATAAGGTAAACATCTGTTCACTATTTTAACATAAAAGTGTTTGATTGTGAGGCATTGAAAGCCACAAAATGCAACGGGTCCATCAAACCCCCCAAACGCTGGCTGAGTAACAAAAATATTACACAAGGGTTAAGGGTCCTGACATTTCACCTCGTGACCGACACACTCCCCAATGCATTCTTATCACTGCTCAGTGACGCCGTATTTCAGTGCCAAAGTCCTTTTCTGCTCGGAAAGGCAAAAGTGAAGCATCTGTTTTGTTCTTGTTGAGAATTGTCTTTATCTTGTTATGTGTTTCACCATATGTTTCTGTCTTCTCTTAGAAGTTAGGCAAGGTAGACTCATTAGCAAATGAAATAAAGAACAGAGACATTTGCAGGATTGTTGTTTGTTCTACTGTTATCTTAGGAGCCAGTCAGGCAGGAGCCAGTCAGGCAGGGGGTGTCAAACACTCATTGTAAACAGGATATCAGGGGGGTTGATGATGATCACATTTGCATGAAGAATGGGATCTGGCCACCTGGGAAAGCAATGGAAAAGAAGGACTGTATCAACACCAAAGGAGGCTGGAAGAAGAGGACGAGGTCATCCCAGCAGAGGAACTGGATTGGATTGCATGGACATTGTGAATTTGCATGTGTGTGACTATAAAGGACTGGGCCAAGGGATAGTTAGGTTGTCAGACTTCATGCCCTGACAATTGACTCTGTTGTTGCTAGGGTTATGAACTGGCCCGGAGCTCTGTAATATTTGTATCTGGAATTGATTATATTGTTAAATACATTTTGAAATTGGTACTTTACTTCTCGAAGTCTTCATTCAACGAACACGCGGATCGGCAGCTACATACAGGAGGTATTGCGATCCAACATTCTCCAGCCAAAGAATAGAATAAGAGGCGACACAAAGGTAAAAAATGCTATTTTAAAGTCATATTTCCCTGGATTTAAAAACGAAATAATTGTGTTTTCAGGGTATGACAAAAAGCTTACTTGAATCGTTAAATTTTATGGCTTTTTATTGTTTTGGAAATGCAAGTGTGATTATAGAGGAGGCCTTACTTTATCACACACAGCTTATGGACAGTCAATAATCATCTCAATCACTTTTGTCTTTGTTAGATCTCTTTTAGAGGCACGGTAAAAATGCAGGGCCTCTGGTTGTGGATGGCTCTATGCTTCCTCTGCCCGAACGTGGTCCATGGTGGGAAAGTTCTCGTTTTTCCGATTGACGGGAGCCACTGGGTGAACATGAAAGTCATTATCGAGGCCCTTCATTCCAGGGGCCATCAGGTCTCAGTCGTGCGGTCATCAGACAGCTGGTACATCGAAGAAAAGTCTCCGTTTTACAATTCAATCACGCTTGATAGCCCTTCGGGATTTGACGAAAGCTTCATAACGACCTTCATAGCCGGGCTGTTGGAGATCCGTCGGGAAGGGAAGTCTTTCTGGACACGTTGCAAACTGGAAATTGAACAGGCAGAAAAGAACCAGGAGATGTTAGAAAAAACATCTGAGTTTGCTAAAATGCTCTTGGAGAACAAAGATCTAATGCAGTCAATAAAAAACATCAACTATGACCTTGTCTTAACAGACCCTGTTTCACCCGTTGGTGCTATACTTGCCAACTATTTAAAGTTGCCTCTGGTTTTCAATGCCAGGTGGACGAGTCATGGTGAAGGTCATTTTGATATTGCACCTTCTCCTATTTCTTACATTCCACTCACAGGAACACAGCTGTCAGATCAGATGAGCTTTTTTGAGAGACTCCAGAATGTGCTTATGTTTGGGTTCTTGCAATATCAAATGCACTGGAATGTTGCACCAACCTTTGAAGGCTTAATTAAAAAATATTTCGGTCCAGGCACCGACTACTTCTCCCTGTTTCAAGCTGCTGATCTCTGGCTGATGAGAGTGGACTTTGTGTTTGAGTATCCCCGTCCCACCATGCCTAATGTCGTCTATATTGGAGGGTTCCAGTGTAAACCTGCCAAGCCTTTACCTGAACACCTGGAAGAGTTTGTGCAGAGTTCAGGAGAACACGGAGTCATCATCATGTCTCTGGGGACTTTCATTGCTGAGCTTCCTCAGGATCTGGCTGATAAGGTCGCTGCAGCTTTTGCTAAAATGCCTCAGAAGGTCATCTGGAGATACAAGGGTGCCAAACCAGCAACTCTGGGCAACAACACTTTACTGGTGGACTGGATGCCTCAGAATGATCTCTTAGGACATCCCAAAACAAAGCTGTTTGTGGCTCATGGAGGAACGAGCGGAGTTGAGGAAGCTATGTATCACGGAGTCCCCATCCTTGGACTTCCTCTGATTTATGATCAAAATGATAATATAAATAGACTTGAAGTGAGGGGTGCAGGGAAGGTCCTTGATTTTTATACTATGACTGAAGAGATCTTCTTTCAAGGTATTCAGGAAGTTTTGAACGATCCCTCCTACAGGATGAACATGCAGAGGCTCTCCAGACTGCACAGAGACGCGCCGATGAAGCCGATGGACAGCGCCCTCTTCTGGATAGAGTTTGTCATGAGACACAAAGGTGCAGCTCACCTGAGGACTGAGTCCTACAGGCTGCCCTGGTATTCCTATCACTCTGTAGACGTGATGCTCTTCTTAGCTGGAATCACGCTGCTCATTTTCATGACCTTTGCTGCTCTAGCACGACACTTGTGTTCTAGATGTGTGAGAGCAAAAATTAAGCAAGAATAAAAAAAAAAGACATTAATTCAGAATTGATTCTATCAGAACTTAGAACTCGAACTTGCAAATTCATTATCTACCAGCAAATTTCACATATTGTGTGAATAATGTTGTATTGAAATAAAATATTATAAAACTGTTGGTCTTGTTCAGGTAACTTGGAAAAGAATATTGTTTCTAACCAAATGGCTCCTGGTGATTTCACATCAAGTTATGAAAAGTGCATTTAGTTTGATTCCAAGAATATTATTTAAAACAGGAATAATAAAATAATCAGGATGAGTAATGACAATCATATCAGTCATCATTGAGTCATTGAGACACTTTCCGAGGGCTTTATTCCAATCAATACTTTTATCAAAGAACAAAAAACAAGCCCCACAAATTGTAACAGCAAATATTTCCACAACCTGTTGATCTTGATGATCAATCATTAATCTGGCTTGATCTGAATTATGGTTACGTGGAAAAACAAATATATTTAAAGTGAAATTACACATTTAGTCGTTAACAACCACTCAAACAAATATGCGTCAGATTGATATTAGCTGCCTGGTCATTACCACCTGTGTTAGTTAAGCTAAAACTAAGGAAAATCATGGAAAGTTAAATAAAAAAATGTATTAAACAATTTAATGTGTCCATTTTGATTGATGGGATGAAGATTCCTGGTGATCTCTTGTTTTTAGTGGGATGTTGCTGATGTCAACAGGATTCTGCTCAACAAAACAAACTGATTCAGAAGGAAAAGTGAAACCAAATAATGAGAAACGAGCCCATGATGCCGATCACATACTTGCTGGTAATGCAGAATAAAAACAGAAGCACAGTTATATCCACGCGGACAACAGAGCCATGAAGACCCACGAGCTGCTTTAGGGGAAAACCTTTTGTCAAAGTGTCCTGACTGCACTTTTGAAAAGGCTTTTCAAGACATTTCTGAAAGTTGCATTTCCCTGGTGGGAGCCGTCTGCTTCTTCTCTTGGCAACTATTTCTGATTAGGTACCCTATGAGACCCACACAGGTGAAGATGAAGAGGACTATGGCTATACCCTTGGGTGTGGTGAGAGTAGACACACTGTGTGTTATTAAACAATGAAATATCTCCTTTCTCCTTGATCATGTAAAAAAATGGTTTAACTCACCTGAGACGTAGCAATCCACTCTTGTGAGCGGAGCATCAGCTCTTGTCTGGTGAAATTTCCTTCACTAATTGGCTCACACCACTTCTTTGGAGCTGCCTTGTCAATGAGCACAAATCTACCCTTCCAGTCTGTCATAGCACAGGTGAAGTATTGGCCGTCGAAGAACAACAAGATCAGCCACACGATAGCAGGCACGAAACTGGACACAGTCTTCATGAACCACTCATACCATGTGAACCTGCTGGACTCATCACATCTGCATCTTTGAATGATCAACCTGCTGGACTCATCACATCTGCATCCTTGAATGCTCAACATCAAGATGAAGACCAGGATGGCAGGAATGATGAAGAATGCTTTTGAAAACGATCCGTTCCATTTAGGACTGCAAGGACACTCAAACTCCAGCTCCACCAGCTTCTCTAGTCCCGTGAGGATAAACCCAAAAGCCGCATTTGACACAAGAAGACTCTTGCTAAATGCATCTTTCAGCTTGGAAAACCATTGTTTTTTAGGTTACATTCTAGAAACTATGACTTGATCTTCTCACCTTTGTTGTGGGAAGTTTATAGCAGGAGATCTGTTGAGAATCAAGACCCTAAGCGCGTGTCTCTTTCTTGTTTTCTTATTGAGGTTTCAAGGCACAGTCTAACAGGCAGCTTGCTTCCTGTCAGCCTGTGCACCGAGCAGCACTCACGCCAATTATACGCCGCAAAAGCGGATGTGTGCATCTACAGGTCTTTTCTGAGAAGATATATTTGCAGGTCTCTCTTTTTGAGAAGAGAGTCTAGTCATGTTGGCAGGATGTAGTTTAAAACCCTTTAAAGCCGGACACATCAAAAATTACCCAGAAAATTCTATTTTTTTGGAAATGAGATGTTTATTGAACCATCCATCCATCCATCCATTCTCTACCGCTTATCCGGGGTCGGGTCGCGGGGGCAGCAGCCTAAGGAGAGAAGCCCAGACTTCCCTCTCCCCAGCTACCTCCTCCAGCTCATCCGGAGGGATCCCCAGGCGTTCCCAGGCCAGTCGAGAGACATAGTCCTGGTGAGGTGTTCAGGGCATGTCCCTCCGGTAGAAGACCCCCGGGGAGACCCAGGACACGTTGGAGAGACTATGTTTATTGAACCTTTTAACAAAATCCCAATTTTTTTTTGGTTTTGTTTATGACATTTTTTTGTATCAAATATGATACATTAGGCGATTTCGGCACCTTTTAGCTCACGACTATGTTAACTTTAGACACAAAAACAAAGTTTGCCCATAACATTTTGACAATATAGAACATGAACAACAACATTTTTCTCTTTGGTTTTTTTGCATAGCACTTTTTAGCACAAGAGGCACACTGCAGCCTCTTTTACGGGGTGGTGTTGGAGTTGGTTCCCTGTTTGAAACCCTGTTTCAACCGCTTCTCTTTATTGCTTCACTTCTGCAAAGTCTTTCCTGGAATTGGTTCCAGTTTTTGCTTTATTTGAATTTCTGCATGGAAGATTTCGTAAAGTTTTTGCTCTTTGCAACCGTAATCTGCCTTCCCACTGCCATAATTTCAACAATACTCGGTGGTAACGTTTTGGTTTTCCACACGTAGGAATCCACTGGGTGAACATGAGGGTCCTGGTTGAGGAGCTGCACAAGGTGATGGTGATCCAGGCTGCGGACAGCTGGTACATCAGCCAAACATCTCTACATTACTAGACCATCACACTCAACGTTGCTGTCAGGGAAAACGACACATTTCACCATAACAAGTTGTCAAGATTGAAATACAGCTTCTATGAATTGCACAGGAAAACATGTGAAGTGATTATACACTTTTGAGAGTAAAGAGTTGATGGAATCCTTCCAAGCTTCCAAATTTGACCTAGTTGTGACAGATCCTGCTGACGGAGGAGGGTTCCTGCTGGCTCCCCACCTCGGGTTGCCTGCACAGAGACGCGCCGATGAAGCCGCTGGACAGCGCCCTCTTCTGGATAGAGTTTGTCATGAGACACAAAGGTGCAGCTCACCTGAGGACTGAGTCCTACAGGCTGCCCTGGTATTCCTATCACTCTGTAGACGTGATGCTCTTCTTAGCTGGAATCACGCTGCTCATTTTCATGACCTTTGCTGCTCTAGTACGATGCTTGTGTTCTAGATGTGTGAGAGCAAAAATTAAGCATGATTTTAAAAAAAGACATTCATTTAGAATTGATTCTATCAGAACTTAAAAATCACACTTTGAAAATCATTATGTTGTAGCAAATTTCATATATCGTATGATTCTTGTATTCTTGTAATCGCACGAAATACACTTTTCTATAACTTGATTAGAAATCATAAATTCATCGAAAATAAAATCAGGACCCAGCTGGTTAAATAAACCATAAATGTCACCCAGTCAATGCATTTCCACAGTATTTAAGGTACAGAATTACACAGGATGTGCTGGACTAAGTAAAAATGAGTATTAGAGTAAAAATGTGCATGTGTGTCAGCGAGAGAGATGAAGAGAGATGGAAAGAGAGTAAATCAGTGGCTAAAGACAACTTCCTCAGTCATCAGTAAGTCTTGCATAAACCCTCCCACAGGATCATCCTACAGAATCTGTCCCCATTTCATACGAAAGAAGCAGAAGGAGGATTATTTTAAGATTGAGACAATTGCTGAGGGTTTTACTTCAATAAATACTTTTATTACAAAACAATTACAAAAAAAACACAATTTGTCACAGAATATATATCTACAACCTGTTTATTTTGATGATGAATCATTAATCTGGTTTGATCTGAATTACTGTTGATCAGCAGGGTCAGACTGGCTGGATATCAGTCTGATAACGCTGTCACGTGGAAAAACAAAGATATTTAAAGTGAAATTACATATTTAGTCATTAACAACCACTCAAACAAATATAAGTCAACCAACATTATACATCAGATTGATATTAGCTGCCTGGTCATTACCACCTGTGTCAGTTAAGCTAAAACTAAGGAAGAGGAAAATCATGGAAAGTTGAATAAAAAACAAATTAAACAATTAAATGTGTCCTTTTTGATTGATGGGAAGAAGATTTCTGGTGATCTCTTGTTTTTAGTGGGATGTTGCTGATGTCAACAGGATTCTGCTCAACAAAACAAACTGATTCAGAAGGAAAAGTGAAACCAAATAATGAGAAACGAGCCCATGATGCCGATCACATACTCGCTGGTAATGCAGAATAAAAACAGAAGCACAGTTATATCCACGCTGACAACAGAGCCATGAAGACCCACAAGCTGCTTTAGGGGAAAATCGTTTGTCAAAGTGTCCTGACAGCACTTTTGAAAAGGCTTTTCAAGACCTTTCCCAAAGTTGCATTTCCTCAGTGGGATCCTTCTGGTTCTTCTCTTGGCAACTATTTCTGATTAGGTACACTGTGAGACCCACACAGGTGAAGATGAAGAGGAGTATGGCTATACCCTTGGGTGTGGGGAGAGTACACACACTGTGTGTTATTAAACAATGAAATATCTCCTTTCTCCTTGATCATGTAAAAAAATGGTTTAACTCACCTGAGACTTAAAAATCCACTCTTGTGAGCGGAGCATCAGCTCTTGTGTGGTGAAATTTCCTTCACTAATTGGCTCACACCACTTCTTTGGAGCTGCCTTGTCAATGAGCACAAATCTACCCTTCCAGTCTGTCTTAGCACAGGTGAAGTACTGGCCGTCGAAGAACAACAAGATCAGCCACACGATAGCAGGCATGAAACTGGACACAGTCTTCTTGAACCACTCATCACATCTGCATTGAGTGATCAACCTGCTGGACTCATCACATCTGCATCCTTGAATGATCAACATCAAGATGACGGCTATGATGGCAGGAATGATGAAGAATGCTGATGAAAACAGTCCGTTCCATTTAGGATTGCAAGGACACTCAAACTCCAGCTCCACCAGCTTCTCTAGTCCCATGAGGATAAACCCAAAAGCCACATTGGGTGCAAGAGGACTCTTGCTAAATGCATCTTTCAGTTTGGAAAACCATTGTTTTTTAGGTTCCATACTAGAAACTATGACTTGATCTTCTCACCTTTGTTGTGGGAAGTTTATAGCAGGAGATCTGTTGAGAATCAAGACCCTAAGCGCGTGTCTCTTTCTTGTTTTCTTATTGAGGTTTCAAGGCATAGTCTAACAGGCAGCTTGCTTCCTGTCAGCCTGTGCACCGAGCAGCACTCACGCCAATTTTACGCCGCAAAAGCGGATGTGTGCATCTACAGGTCTTATCTGAGAAGATACATTTGCAGGTCACTCTTTTTGAGAAGAGAGTCTAGTCATGTAGGCAGGATGTAGTTTAAAACCCTTTAAAGCCGGACACATCAAAAAATACCCAGAAAATTCTATTTTTTTGGAAATGAGATGTTTATTGAACCTTTTAACAAAATACCAATTTTTATTTTATTTTGTTTATGACATTTTTTTTGTATCAAATATGATACATTAGGCGATTTCGGCACCTTTTAGCTCACGACTATGTTAACTTTAGACACAAAAACAAAGTTTGCCCATAACATTTTGACAATATAGAACATGAACAACAACATTTTTCTCTTTTTGCATAGCACTTTTTAGCACAAGAGGCACACTGCAGCCTCTTTTACGGGGTGGTGTTGGAGTTGGTTCCCTGTTTGAAACCCTGTTTCAACCGTTTCTCTTTATTGCTTCACTTCTGCAAAGTCTTTCCTGGAATAAGTTCTAGTTTTTGCTTTATTTGAATTTCTGCATGGAAGATTTCAGAAAAATTTTTGCTCTTTGCAACCGTAATCTGCCTTCCCACCACCATAATTTCAACAATACTCGGTGGTAACGTTTTGGTTTTCCACACGTAGGAATCCACTGGGTGAACATGAGGGTCCTGGTTGAGGAGCTGCACAAGGTGATGGTGATCCAGGCTGCGGACAGCTGGTACATCAGCCAAACATCTCTACATTACTAGACCATCACACTCAACGTTGCTGTCAGGGAAAACAACACATTTCACCATAACAAGTTGTCAAGATTGAAATACAGCTTCTATGAATTGCACAGGAAAACATTTGAAGCGATTATACACTTTTGAGAGTAAAGAGTTGATGGAATCCTTCCAAGCTTCCAAATTTGACCTAGTTGTGACAGATCCTGCTGACGGTGGAGGGTTCCTGCTGGCTCCCCACCTCGGGTTGCCTGCACAGAGACGCGCCGATGAAGCCGCTGGACAGCGCCCTCTTCTGGATAGAGTTTGTCATGAGACACAAAGGTGCAGCTCACCTGAGGACTGAGTCCTACAGGCTGCCCTGGTATTCCTATCACTCTGTAGACGTCCTCTTATTCTTAACAGCAGTTGTTTTGCTGGGTTTTGTTGTGCTTGTCTGGTTTTGCTTCAGGCTGTGTGTGAAAAGAAAAGAGAAATCTGACTAAGATACTTAGATACCCAAGATACTGTCGGTCTTTCCTTTTTTCATATTTGCCAATGCCGCATGGAGGCCGACATCATGGACATGTTTTCCTTCTGTGCTCTGTTGCGCAACTTCAGGACTGAAGTCCATGAGATCCGTTCCTGTAGTGCGGGGGTACATTCATTTGATTTTCATGCATAAACTCATTTAAAAACATGAACTATTAAAAAGGGAAACAGTAGGTGGCATTCGGAAAAGCAAGTCTTGTTTTCCTTCCCAACAGATAGGGTTAAAGTTTAATATACCATCATAAAACAGCTGAAGAGGAAACATGCTTGGTTTCTTTTTTGAATTTGGGTACTTCGACCTGCATCGACAACATTTGAATGGTAGTGAGATTCCTGTCAGGTGCTGGATGTGGGCTCGAGTCCCAGATGCAGAACAGACAGAATTTTTAACAGCAAGAAAAGGAAGGAAACATCCAGGTCCGTATTCCAGAAACTGAGACCTGGGAACACTGGGAATGTTATTAGCACGTGTCTCACTAGCAGGGTCAAACCATAGCTGTGTGAAACTGCTGGTTAAATCAGATGGAGAGAATAAGAGCACAGATTAGAAACATGAGGGACAAGTCAGGGAGAAGGTGGGTTTCAGCAAGGCGGAAAGACAGCCACGGAATTACACGATCTGGCCTCCATCCTGATTTCAATATTAATTACAAATCAGGACTTAAAACAAACTCTGAATTCAAATGTTAAAGCAAAAAATGATTATTGCAATTTCCAGTGTTAAATCAACATGTGAAGGTATTTAAGGGTCCTGACGTTTCACCTTGTGTGTTCCACACACTCCCCTATGCATTCTTATCGCTGCTCAGTGACACCATATTTCAATGCCAAAGTCCTTTTCTGCTAGGAAGGTTGACAGTGAAGAATCTGTTTTGTTCTCCAGCCACAGAATAGACTAAGAGGCGACACAAAGGTAAAAAATGCTATTTTAAAGTCATATTTCCCAGGATTTAAAAACGAAACAATTGTGTTTTCAGGGTATGACAAAAAGATTACTTGAATCGTTAAATTTTATGACTTTTTAATGTTTTAGTAATGCAAGTGTGATTATAGAGGAGGCATTACTTTATCACACACAGCTTATGGACAGTCAATAATCATCTCAATCACGTTTGTCTTTGTTAGATCTCTTTTAGAGGCACGGTAAAAATGCAGGGCCTCTGGTTGTGGATGGCTCTATGCTTCCTCTGCCCGACCGTGGTCCACGGTGGGAAAGTTCTCGTTTTTCCGATTGACGGGAGCCACTGGGTGAACATGAAAGTCATTATCGAGGCCCTTCATTCCAGGGGCCATCAGGTCTCAGTCGTGCGGTCATCAGACAGCTGGTACATCAAAGAAAAGTCTCTGTTCTACAATTCAATCACGCTTGATAGCCCTTCGGGATTTGACGAAAGCTTCATAACGACCTTCGTAGCCAGGCTGTTGGAGATCCAGAGGGAAGGGAAGTCTTTCTGGACACGTTGCAAACTGGAAATTGAACAGGCAGAAAAGACCCGGGAGATGTTTGAAAAAACATCTGAGTTTGTTAAAATGCTCTTGGAGAACAAAGATCTAATGCAGTCAATAAAAAACACCAACTATGACCTTGTCTTCACAGACCCTGTTGCACCAGTTGGCGCTATACTTGCCAACTATTTAAAGTTGCCTCTGGTTTTCAATGCCAGGTGGACGAGTCATGGTGAAGGTCATTTTGATATCGCACCTTCTCCTATTTCTTACATTCCACTCACAGGAACACAGCTGTCAGATCAGATAAGCTTTTTTGAGAGAATCCAGAATGTGCTTATGTTTGGGTTCTTGCAATATCAAATCGGCTGGTTTGTCACACCAAGCATTGAAGAATATTTCGGTCCAGGCACCGACTACATCTCCCTGTTTCAAGCTGCTGACCTGTGGCTGATGAGAGTGGACTTTGTGTTTGAGTTTCCCCGTCCCACCATGCCTAATGTCGTCTATATTGGAGGGTTCCAGTGTAAACCTGCCAAGCCTTTACCTGAACACCTGGAAGAGTTTGTGCAGAGTTCAGGAGAACATGGAGTCATCATCATGTCTCTGGGGACTTTCATTGCTGAGCTTCCTCAGGATCTGGCTGATAAGGTCGCTGCAGCTTTTGCTAAAATGCCTCAGAAGGTCATCTGGAGATACAAGGGTGCCAAACCAGCAACTCTGGGCAACAACACTTTACTGGTGGACTGGATGCCTCAGAATGATCTCTTAGGACATCCCAAAACAAAGCTGTTTGTGGCTCATGGAGGAACGAACGGGGTTTAGGAAGCTCTCTATCACGGAGTTCCCATCATTGGACTTCCTCTGATTTTTGATCAACCTGATAATGTGCATAGACTTGAAGTGAGGGGTGCAGGGAAGGTCCTGGATTTTTTTACTATGACTGAAGAGATCTTCTTTCAAGGTATTCAGGAAGTTTTAAACGATCCCTCCTACAGGATGAACATGCAGAGGCTCTCCAGACTGCACAGAGACGCGCCGATGAAGCGGATGGACAGCGCCCTCTTCTGGATAGAGTTTGTCATGAGACACAAAGGTGCAGCTCACCTGAGGACTGAGTCCGACAGGCTGCCCTGGTATTCCTATCACTCTGTAGACGTGATGCTCTTCTTAGCTGGAATCACGCTGCTCTTTTTCATGACCTTTGCTGCTCTAGTACGATGCTTGTGTTCTAGATGGGTGAGAGCAAAAATTAAGTGTAATTTTAAAAAAAGACATTCATTCAGAATTGATTCTTTTAGAACTTAGAACTCGAAAAATCATTATCTAACAGCAAAGTTCACATATTGTGTGAATAATGGTGTATTCAAATAAAATGATAAAACTGTTGGTCTTGTTCAGGTAACTTGGAAGAGAATATTGCTTGATGACAGCACATGTGACAGCAGCGATTAGGACCCAAAAGCAGCACTCTGGAAAACTGGACCATGGTAATGACCTTTATTAGCACACGGGCAAACAGGAACTCATGCAGACAAGGAAGCACAGGAAACAGTCCTTTCTTCAGGCCCAGGGCCCACACAAAGTCAGTGGGTTTCAGGCTCGGGGATTGGGTCGAGCAGAGTCGGAGTGCGGAACCGAGGGGGGAGGACTTGAATCCTCGGAACCGTACAGTCCCGTTTACAGCGGGCGGGAGTGACAGAATGGGGCTTACAGGAGATGAGGCCGACGATGTAGCTGAGCAGACTGGGGGTGAGCAGCAGCGAAGTTGGGGCCAGGCGGAGAAGTCAGGACCAGGTGAGCGGGCAGGAACCAGAAACGCTGTGGCAGAAGTCGTGGACAGGGGCAGAAAGCAGGTAGGTTTTCGAGGGAACAGGCGAGGCAGGCAGAACAAAGACAGGCAGGGTCGGTAACAGGTAATCAGGGAAGGGAAATAACGCTGGAAAGTCTCGCATCGATGCACAACAACAATCTGACAAGGACTGAGAGTGCAGGGGAGGCTTATAAGCTGGGCTGATTGGGAATGAGCTGCAGCTGTGGTGGCAGGTGAGTGGAGTTGAACTGACGGGGTGGGAGTGGCTGGCAGGTGGAGTGGAGCAGAGGGAGGGAGAGTGGAGCAGAGGCAGGTGGAGTGGAGCAGAGGGAGGGAGAGTGGAGCAGAGGGAGGGAGAGTGGAGCAGAGTCAGGGAGAGTGGAGCAGAGGGAGGGAGAGTGGAGCAGAGGGAGGGAGAGTGGAGCAGAGGCAGGTAGAGCGGAGCAGAGGGAGGGAGAGTGGAAAATTACCGGGACAGGAGGGAACTGGGGAAATGGGGCTGTGACAGCACTTGTATTTATCTAACCAAATGGCCCCTGATATTATTTATGAAGATTAAATGATTTCACATCAAGTTATGAAAAGTGTATTTAGTGTGATTACAAGAATATTATTTAAAAAAGGAATAATACAATAATCAGGATGAGTAATGATGATGATAAATGTCACCCAGTCAAAATATTTTTACAGTATTTTAGGTACCAAAAGGGAAAAATAAGATTTTTTCAATAACAGATTTTTAAACAATTTCAGAGTTCCGCAGGATCTGCTAGAATAATCAGAATCTAAAATGTATGTGTGTAAACAAGAGCGAATTAGAGAGAATAAAAGAGAGCTGTAAATCAGTGGATAAAGACAACTTCCTCAGTCATAGAGTCATTGAGACACTTTCTGAGGGCTTTATTCCAATCAATTATTGTATTAAAGAACAAAAAACAACAAGCACCACAATTTGTCACAGAATATATATCTACAACCTGTTGATTTTGATGATGAATCATTAATCTGGTTTGATATGAATTACTGTTGATCAGCAGGGTCGGACTGGCTGGATATCAGTCTGATAACGCGGTCACGTGGAAAAACAAAGATATTTAAAGTGAAATTACACATTTAGTCATTAACAACCACTCAAACAAATATAAGTGAACCAACATTATACATCAGATTGATATTAGCTGCCTGGTCATTACCACCTGTGTCAGTTAAGCTAAAACTAATGAAGAGGAAAATCATGGAAAGTTAAATAAAAAACAAATTAAACAATTAAACGTGTCCTTTTTGATTGATGGAATGAAGCTTTCTGGTGATCTCTTGTTTTTAGTGGGATGTTGCTGTTGTCAACTGGATTCTGCTCAACAAAACAAACTGATTCAGAAAGAAAAGTGAAACCAAATAATGAGAAAAGAGCCCATGATGCCGATCACATACTCGCTGAAAAGTCTCTTCAAGATGTTCCCAAAGCCTGCATTTCAATACTGTGGGTGTGGTGGGTGGTGTAAGTGGTCTCAGGTGGAATTCCTGGGGCCACCCTGAACCTGGGCTTCTTCTTCTCTTGCCAACATTCTCTGATTAGGTACCCTGTGAGACCCATACAGATGACGAAGAGGAAGCTCATGCCAATAACCTGGGGTGTGGGGAGAGTACAGACACACACTGTGTATTTTTAAACAATGAAATATTTTGTTTCTCCTTGATCATGTAAAAAAAAGGTTTAACTCACCTGAGATGTAGCATTCCACTCTTGTGAGCGGAGCATCAGCTCTTGTGTGGTGAAATTTCCTTCACTAATTGGCTCACACCACTTCTGTGGAGCTGCCTTGTCAACGAGTACAAATCTACCCTCCCAGTCTGTCATAGCACAGGTGACGTACTGGCCATCGAAGAACAACAAGATCAGCCACACGATAGCAGCCACGAAACTGGACGCAATCTTCTTTAACCACTCTTTACGTTTGCCAACTTGAGTAAATTTGGACTTGCCACATCTGCATATTTGAGTGATCAACGTCAAGGGGGACTCATCACAGCTGCATCTTTGAGTGATCAACTTTAAGGTGGACTCATCACAGCTGCATCCTTGAATGATCAACTTCAAGTTGGACTCATCACAGCTGCATCTTTCAGTGATCAACTTCAAAATGAACTCATCACGTTTGCCTTCTTGAGTGTTCAACGTAAATTGGGACTTGTCACAGCTGCATCTTTGATCGATCAACTTCAAGGTCATCTCATCACAGCTGCATCTTTCATTGATCAACTTCAAAATGAACTCAACACATTCGCATTCTTCAGTGGTCAACTTTAAGCTGAACTCTTTACGTATGCGTCCTTGAAAAATAAACATCAAGATGAAGGCCATGATGGTGGGAACGATGAAGAATAATGATGACAACGCTTTGTTCCAGTTAGGACTGCAAGGACACTGAAACTCCAGCTCCAACGCCTTCTCTAGTCCGATGAGGATAAACCAAAAACCCACATTTGACACAAGAAGACTCTTGCTAAATAGATCTATCAGCTTGGAAAAACATTGCATTGTAGGTTCCATACTAGAAACTATGACTTGATTTTCTCACCTTTGTTGTGGGAAGTTTATAGCAGGAGATCTGTTGAGAATCAAGACCCTAAGCGCCTGTGTCTTTCTTGTTTTCTTATTAAGGTTTCAAGGCACAGTCTAACAGGCAGCTTGCTGTCAGTCTGTGCACCGAGCAGCACTCACGCTGATTTTATGCTGCAAAAGCGGATGTGCGCATCTACAGGTCTTTTCTGAGAAGATACATTTCCAGGTCTCTCTTTTTTGAGAAGAGAGTCTATTCGTGTAGGCAGGGTGTAGTTTAACCCTTTAAAGCCTGACACATCAAAAAATAGCCAGAAAATTCAAATTTTTTGGAAATGAGATGTTTATTAGGCGATTTCGGCAACTTTTAGCTCACGACTATGTTAACTTTAGACACAAAAACAAAGTTTGCCCATAACATTTTGACAATAAAGAACATGAACAACAACATTTTTCTCTTTGGTTTTTTTGCAAAGAACTTTTTAGCACAAGAGGCACACTGCAGCCTCTTTTATGGGGTGGTGTTGGAGTTGGTTCTGGAGAGGACAGTGGTCTGCCACACTTGATTTTGGTTTAGAAAAAAAAGACGTCTCAGAATCTCGCGTATCAAATATGATACAAACGGCTTTATAAAAGCGCCTTGCAAATTAGTAAGCATCTCTCTTCAACATAAGGGGTGAATCATTTCTGCCCAGTCAGTCTTTATGACAATACAAGGAAAATGATGTCTCCAACTTATATATCATCAGAATCTCCCACTTCTAGTTATTCTCCAGTGTCACCAGTGTGTTATTTGCTGGGAGAGGCTCCATGTGCTGTGTACATGTGAGAACAGTCAAACAAAAGTGGAGAGACTACAGAAAGTTTAATTCCTGAAACCCTGTTTCAACCGCCTCTCTTTATTGCTTCACTTCTGCACAGTCTTTCCTGGAATATGTTCTAGTTTTTGCTTTATTTGAATTTCTGCATGGAAGATTTCGTAAAGTTTTTGCTCTTTGCAACCGTAATCTGCCTTCCCACCGCCATAATTTCAACAATACTCGGTGGTAACGTTTTGGTTTTCCACACGTAGGAATCCACTGGGTGAACATGAGGGTCCTGGTTGAGGAGCTGCACAAGGTGATGGTGATCCAGGCTGCGGACAGCTGGGACATCAGCCAAACATCTCTACATTACTAGACCATCACACTCAACGTTGCTGTCAGGGAAAACGACACATTTCACCATAACAAGTTGTCAAGATTGAAATACAGCTTCTATGAATTGCACAGGAAAACATGTGAAGCGATTATACACTTTTGAGAGTAAAGAGTTGATGGAATCCTTCCAAGCTTCCAAATTTGACCTAGTTGTGACAGATCCTGCTGACGGAGGAGGGGTCCTGCTGGCTCCCCACCTCGGGTTGCCTGCACAGAGACGCGCCGATGAAGCGGATGGACAGCGCCCTCTTCTGGATAGAGTTTGTCATGAGACACAAAGGTGCAGCTCACCTGAGGACTGAGTCCTACAGGCTGCCCTGGTATTCCTATCAATCTGTAGACGTCATGCTCTTCTTAGCTGGAATCACGCTGCTTATTTTCATGACCTTTGCTGCTCTAGTACGATGCTTGTGTTCTAGATGTGTGAGAGCAAAAATTAAGCGTGATTTTAAAAAAAGACATTAATTTAGAATTGATTCTATCAGAACTTAAAAATCACACTTTGAAAATCATTATGTTGTAGCAAAATTTCACATATTGTATGATTCGTGTATTCTTGTAATCGCACTAAATACACTTTTTTATAACTTGATTAGAAATCATAAATTCATCGAAAATAAAATCAGGACCCAGCTGGTTAAATAAACCATAAATGTCACCCAGTCAATGCATTTCCACAGTATTTAAGGTACAGAATTACACAGGATGTGCTGGACTAAGTAAAAATGAGTATTAGAGTAAAAATGTGCATGTGTGTCAGCGAGAGAGATGAAGAGAGATGGAAAGAGAGTAAATCAGTGGCTAAAGACAACTTCCTCAGTCATCAGTAAGTCTTGCATAAACCCTCCCACAGGATCATCCTACAGAATCTGTCCCCATTTCATACGAAAGAAGCAGAAGAAGGAGGATTATTTTAAGATTGAGACAATTGCTGAGGGTTTTACTTCAATAAATACTTTTATTAGAAAACAATTACAAAAAAAACCACAATTTGTTACAGAATATATATCTACAACGTGTTGATGCTGATGATGAATCATTAATCTGGTTTGATCTGAGTTACTGTTGATCAGCAGGGTCGGACTGGCTGGATATCAGTCTGATAACGCGGTCACGTGGAAAAACAAAGATATTTAAAGTGAAATTACACATTTAGTCATTAACAACCACTCAAACAAATATAAGTGAATCAACATTATACATCAGATTGATATTAGCTGCCTGGTCATTACCACCTGTGTCAGTTAAGCTAAAACTAAGGAAGAGGAAAATCATGGAAAGTTAAATAAAAAAAAAATGAAACAATTAAATGTGTCCTTTTTGATTGATGGGATGAAGCTTCCTGGTGATCTCTTGTTTTTAGTGGGATGTTGCTGATGTCAACAGGATTCTGCTCAACAAAATAAACTGATTCAGAAGGAAAGGTGAAACCAAATAATGAGAAACGAGCCCATGATGCCGATCACATACTCGCTGGTAATGCAGAATAAAAACAGAAGCACAGTTATATCCACGCTGACAACAGAGCCATGAATGAGCTGCTTTAGGGGAAAACGTTTTGTCAAAGTGTCCTGACAGCACTTTTGAAAAGGCTTTTCAAGACACTTCTGAAAGTTGCATTTCCTCAGTGGGATCCGTCTGCTTCTTCTCTTGGCAACTATTTATGATTAGGTACACTGTGAGACCCATACAGATGAAGATGAGGAGGGATATGGCTATAACCTGGGGTGTGGGGAGAGTACACACACTGTGCGTTATTAAACAATGAAATATCTCCTTTCTCCTTGATCATGTAAAAAAATGGTTTAACTCACCTGAGACTTAAAAATCCACTCTTGTGAGCGGAGCATCAGCTCTTGTGTGGTGAAATTTTCTTCACTAATTGGCTCACACCACTTCTTTGGATCTGCCTTGTCAATGAACACAAATCTACCCTTCCAGTCTGTCATAGCACAGGTGAAGTACTGGCCGTCGAGGAACAACAAGATCAGCCACACGATAGCAGGCACGAAACTGGACACAGTCTTCTTGAACCACTCATACCATCTGCATCCTTGAATGATCAACATCAAGATGAAGGCCATGACGGCAGGAATGATGAAGAATGCTGATGAAAACAGTCCGTTCCATGTAGGATTGCAAGGACACTCAAACTCCAGCTCCACCAGCTTCTCTAGTCCCGTGAGGATAAAACCAAAAGCCATATTGGGTGCAAGAGGACTCTTGCTAAATGCATCTTTCAGCTTGGAAAACCATTGTTTTTTAGGTTCCATACTAGAAACTATGACTTGATCTTCTCACCTTTGTTGTGGGAAGTTTATAGCAGGAGATCTGTTGAGAATCAAGACCCTAAGCGCGTGTGTCTTTCTTGTTTTCTTATTGAGGTTTCAAGGCACAGTCTAACAGGCAGCTTGCTTCCTGTCAGCCTGGGCACCGAGCAGCACTCACGCTGATTTTACAATGCAAAACTGGATGTGTGCATCTACAGGTCTTTTCTGAGAAGATACATTTGCAGGTCTCTCTTTTTTGAGAAGAGAGTCTAGTCATGTAGGCAGGATGTAGTTTAATAAAAGCGCCTTGCAAATTATTAAGCATCTCTCTTGAACATAAGGGGTGAATTATTTCTGCCCAGTCAGTCTTTATGACAATACAAGGAAAATAATGTCTCCAACTTATATATCATCAGAATCTCCCACTTCTAGTTAATCTCCAGTGTCACCAGTGTGTTATTTACTGGGAGAGGCTCCATGTGCTGTGTACATGTGAGAACAGTCAAACAAAAGTGGAGAGACTACAGAAAGTTTAATTCCTGAAACCCTGTTTCAACCACCTCTCTTTATTGCTTCACTTCTGCAAAGTCTTTCCTGGAATATGTTCTAGTTTTTGCTTTGTTTGAATTTCTGCATGGAAGATTTCGTAAAGTTTTTGCTCTTTGCAACCGTAATCTGCCTTCCCACTGCCATAATTTCAACAATACTCGGTGGTAACGTTTTGGTTTTCCACACGTAGGAATCCACTGGGTGAACATGAGGGTCCTGGTTGAGGAGCTGCACAAGGTGATGGTGATCCAGGCTGCGGACAGCTGGTACATCAGCCAAACATCTCTACATTACTAGACCATCACACTCAACGTTGCTGTCAGGGAAAACGACACATTTCACCATAACAAGTTGTCAAGATTGAAATACAGCTTCTATGAATTGCACAGGAAAACATGTGAAGTGATTATACACTTTTGAGAGTAAAGAGTTGATGGAATCCTTCCAAGCTTCCAAATTTGACCTAGTTGTGACAGATCCTGCTGACGGAGGAGGGGTCCTGCTGGCTCCCCACCTCGGGTTGCCTGCACAGAGACGCGCCGATGAAGCCGATGGACAGCGCCCTCTTCTGGATAGAGTTTGTCATGAGACACAAAGGTGCAGCTCACCTGAGGACTGAGTCCTACAGGCTGCCCTGGTATTCCTATCACTCTGTAGACGTGATGCTCTTCTTAGCTGGAATCACGCTGCTCATTTTCATGACCTTTGCTGCTCTAGTACGATGCTTGTGTTCTAGATGAGTGAGAGCAAAATTGAAGCGTGATTTAAAAAAAAGGACATTCATTCAGTATTGATTCTATCAGAACTTAAAAATCACACTTTGAAAATCATTATGTTGTAGCAAATTTCATATATTGTATGATTCTTGTATTCTTGTAATCACACTAAATACACTTTTTTATAACTTGATTAGAAATCATAAATTCATCGAAAATAAAATCAGGACCCAGCTGGTTAAATAAACCATAAATGTCACCCAGTCAATGCATTTCCACAGTATTTAAGGTACAGAATTACACAGGATGTGCTGGACTAAGTAAAAATGAGTATTAGAGTAAAAATGTGCATGTGTGTCAGCGAGAGAGATGAAGAGAGATGGAAAGAGAGTAAATCAGTGGCTAAAGACAACTTCCTCAGTCATCAGTAAGTCTTGCATAAACCCTCCCACAGGATCATCCTACAGAATCTGTCCCCATTTCATACGAAAGAAGCAGAAGAAGGAGGATTATTTTAAGATTGAGACAATTGCTGAGGGTTTTACTTCAATAAATACTTTTATTAGAAAACAATTACAAAAAAAAACACAATTTGTTACAGAATATATATCTACAACGTGTTGATCCTGATGATGAATCATTAATCTGGTTTGATCTGAGTTACTGTTGATCAGCAGGGTGGGACTGGCTGGATATCAGTCTGATAACGCGGTCATGTGGAAAAACAAAGATATTTAAAGTGAAATTACACATTTAGTCATTAACAACCACTCAAACAAATATAAGTGAATCAACATTATACATCAGATTGATATTAGCTGCCTGGTCATTACCACCTGTGTCAGTTAAGCTAAAACTAAGGAAGAGGAAAATCATGGAAAGTTAAATAAAAAACAAATTAAACAATTAAATGTGTCCTTTTTGATTGATGGGATGAAGATTTCTGGTGATCTCTTGTTTTTAGTGGGATGTTGCTGATGTCAACAGGATTCTGCTCAACAAAATAAACTGATTCTGAAAGAAAAGTGAAGCCATATAATGAGAAACGAGCCCATGATACTGATCACATACTCGCTGAAAAGTCTCAGAGAGATATTTACAAAGTGTGCGTTTCAGCACAGTAGGTGTGGTGGGCGGTGTACGTGGTCTCTCTCAGGAGGTCCTGGTCCGTAGAGAGCTCATCCTGAGCACGGTGAGCTCTGCTACATCTGCATCCTCCATCTCCACCTCCTGTTGGCAACTTTCTCTGATTACATACACTATGAGACCCACACAGATGAAGATGAGGAGGATTATGCCTATAACCTGGGGTGTGGGGAAAGTACAGACACACACCATGTATTTTTAAACAATGAAATATCTTGTTTCTCCTTGATCATGTTAAAAAAAGGGTTTAACTCACCTGAGAAAAAACAAACAGCTGTTGTGAGCGGAGCATCAGCTCTTGTGGGGTGACATCTCCTTCACTAATTGGCTCACACCACTTCTGTGGAGCTGCCTTGTCAACGAGTACAAATCTACCCTCCCAGTCTGTCATAGCACAGGCGAAGTACTGGCCGTCGAGGAACAACAAGATCAGCCACACGATAGCAGGCACGAAACTGGACAGGGACACAGTCTTCCTGCACCACTCATCACATCTGCATCCTTGAATGATCAACATCAAGGTGAAGGCCATGACGGCGGGAATGATGAAGAATGCTGAGGAAAACAGTCCGTTCCATGTAGGACTGCAAGGACACTCAAACTCCAGCTCCACCAGCTTCTCTAGTCCCATGAGGATAAACCCAAAAGCCACATTTGACACAAGAGGACTGTTGCTAAGTTCATTTTTCAGCCTGGTAAGCCATTGTTGTCTACTTTCCATACTAGACTGACCGAGGAATGAAGGCAGTCGTTGTAACAAGCCCAAAAGAGGGTCCACCGTTGTGAACACATTGGCAACAGCTAAGTGATGCGTAATTAACGCATCCAGGGGTAAGTTCTGCCCCCGGGCCAAATGCCACACTTCCACTCTGATTGGTTTTGAACAAAGGAGGGTGTGTCGTCTGCTCTGACATCGCCTGAGCCGATTGGTGCTTGCTGGGATTCAGGTGGGGTTACATTTTAAACGTGTTTTCCCTTGGACAAACTGGAGGGAGGGCTGTAAAGTGGAGGGAAGTTTGTTCTGCAGCTCAGCACTTATCACTCATTTGCAATAGAACCATAGGAGCGCGGTGCACATGTCTATCAAAAAAGCAAACTTTTCCCACGGGAAATTGCAACGACGCAGGCGAGGTTGTTGAGAAATCGACACAAAAGGCCAAATATTGCATTTACTTGTTATGAACATAAACATAACCACGTCTGACCCCACAAAGGTAGTTCCCAGTGTCCCATGTCCTTTGCTTTATTTTTCTGAGTCTCCAGTATTAGTCGATAAGCCTCACGGTGACGCTCCTGTTTACTTCATTGGGCCGCACGATGGCGCTCACGTCGCAGTACAGGCGTGGGTAAAGGGGATTACACGCACAGGAGGCCATGTTGGACGTTCAAGGGGATCAGGTACATCCAGCCAGGCCACTGATGTGATGACATAATTCAGAAATGACCTAGGGAGGTTCAAGAGCATCACCATAAGCTCCTCACGGTAAAACCCGACAAGTGCGTTTAGAGCCGCCGAGAAAGATGTGGCTGCGTTTAAAACTCCTTTTAGAGTCGGTTGTCATTTAACCCCGGCAAGTTAGAACCGAAAAAAAACACTCTAAAGGGCTGGGTGTCAGCAGTTTACGCGTAATAGTGACTGTGCAGCTGTGGAGAGAGAGCAGCTGCTTTTATTCGAAATTTCTTAAAAACGTTCAAATACACGCCATACATATAAATTCAATAAAATGTTTGCATTATGGAGTCTCGTGGAGACACATTAATCCACAACTAACATCAACACCGTGCGTGTGTGCACGCCCCCGCGCCCGTGTGCGTACATCCACGGTCGTGAGCGCACAGGGAACGCGCAGCTTGTCGTTGCTGCTGGAGTTCTGCCAGCATCTGTCCCTCTTTTTTTCCGGTCCGTACTTGTGTTGTGTCGCCGCAGGAGGATTTTAATTTGACCAATACTTTTTTATTTATTTTAATCGCCGGAGCGAGATCGCGAAGGAGCGCAAATGCGCATCGGTCTGCGCATCTTTGAATCTTCCCAACTCCACCGTGGACAATCTTCCTGACATCTACAGAGTTCCCATCCGCAATCCAGCGAGGCTTCTCCGCCGCCTATGGCCGCTCATCGGCATCCCTGAGCCGCTGGCCTCGTCCCAGACCCTTCACCCGTCGATGTTCCCGAAAGGTCTTTAGATCGGGAGAGACGTCTGTCAGCATTTTTCGTCTTTCGTCCGCGACTGTCTGTTGGCTTTAAGAGCCAGGTGCTATGCTGGGCCCATCTATCTAGATCTCGTGATTAAAACACGATCTCTCCTCCCACATTCGTCCGACCGAGACCCTGGTACTCTTCATCAATCCCCGACGATGCATCCGAACGCAGTGATGCTGGCGACGGTCCTCCTGGGGAACTTGATGCTGCCTTTCATCTGGGCGCAAAACGGTAAGAAAGCAGATGTGAGCGTTTGTAAACACCGCGGTAAAAGTGACCCGGCTTGTGTGAAGGCAGCCGAGTGAAATGTTCTTAGAGAGGATTTCTGTCTTAATGCTCCTGCAGTTTCAGCCATCTCAGCAAGGCCAGAGTTAGAGGTCTTCCAGCTCCGACTCAATATCTGACCTCACACGCGTGACGGGGACACATTTACAAGGTTATTTAATGTCATTTAAGGTGCGTCTGTCGTGGTTATGGGCTGCCACTAACCGTGCAGTAAAAGCTGCAGAACAAAAACACATTAAGTGGTGTTGCTGAGGTTGTGCCATCATGGAATGAGGTGTGAGAAGGTGTGCATAGAAATGCAATCGCGCACTGCTCCAGCAGAAGGGACTGGCCGCCAGAATGTGCCCGGCAAGATTAACCCGCACAATGATCTCATGTTATCAAGGCAAACAAAGTCTGAAGTCTCTCCCGGTGCGTGTGCTGTGCCGTAAACACAACAAACACTGGCTCCATCTGTATCACAGCGGCTGGCTCTCTGCATCCAGTTCTACTCCACTATTCTACCACATTTCCTGCCAGCTTAACTGGATCTTTCTCTCCTGGCCAACTGGATCAGACTGCAGTTTCCTGCAAAATAAAATCTCCTAAAATATGATAGTGTCTCCTTTGTGCCCGTCCGGGCATCAAATGCATATTTCTATAAATATTCTGAGGGGAAAAAAAGAGGAATTCAAAGTTCACGTCTGGTTTCAAATTCTGATGGATTGTCATTATTTGGGACGTGACCTCAGTAGGAAAATCTGGCATGACTGTGAAGACCTTCAGTATGTGCACAGAACCACACTTGCTGACAATATGACCGCTGCCTTTATTACATCATTTAAGACCAAGGCGCGTCAAGGCCCCGTTGCCGACAAATCAATATCACCAACGGCAGAGATAAGTGGAGAATACTCATCATTTTAATGTCCACTTTGTCCTTTCCGTGGTGTACCTGGACGCCTGCTCGGCTAAAGTTAGGATAATTTGGTGATTGGAGGGGTTATAGTCACTCCAATCGCGGTTGGTAATGATTTCTTTTTTTATCGGTCAGAATGATTTCAGCAATAATCAAAGGTGTTGTAGGAAAACTGGGACATCGCTTGATAGTTTTGTGCCACATGCAAACAAACACTGTGCAACTAAGGAAGCAATATACAATGTAATAAGAACCCCCCCCCCAAAAAAATCTTTTGATTTATTTCTCAGAGGTGCTTGACGGATGTGTGCACAGTCAACTCTTCTCTGATCTTACTAGCTGGAAAAGCCAAATAGAAAATAATCCGACTGTATCATAAAGCCACAACAAAGGTGTACCATTCACTTCCTGTGTGCATGTGCGCACAATAGCTGAGGCCTAGCAAGGCGGAACTACTGCCCGGGGTCAGTGGTGAGACGGACCGCTGCTCCCTCAGTTATTCCAAACATCTGGGACTTCTCATTCTTATCCAAAACGGAGACATCATTCATAAAAGCTTTGCTAGGTGAGGAAATGCCCAACTCCTTAGGCCAGATCTGGGTATTTGCTGGCATCGGCTGCACTGAAAAGCCATTTCATTTTTCTTTCACAGTTCAGATTAAGGGCAATCGATGCGCGGCTTCTTACGCAATCCCAGATTTTCTCCTCATTTCAAACAGTTCATGCAGTAGCGTGGGGGGAATAATAATTATAAGTGCGAGAGATGTAATCACTGGATCTGCCAGGCCGAGGGAATTCGCGTCATTATTCCCTCACATGGAAGGGGAAGCAGGCCCACCATAGGTGGCCACTTTCTGCGACAGATATTCCGAGCGCTGTAAATAGCATCCGTCCGTTCTGCCTTGTTTCTATTTTTACCAGCGAGATGCAGCGCCGAGAACTGTGGCTTTAAGGTCCTTTTGTGAAAGTGAATTCATTAACTGTTAATGGACGGCCGCCTCGTGCACAGCTGTTACAGCCTTTCCTGAGACTTGCAAGGCGGCTGCGAACTGTTTAAGCGGCGATGTGATTATGCACGAAAAAAAAAAATCTTCTGAAAAGGTAGCAGGGGCTGACCCGAGGAAATCTGTGCTTATATAACCCACCCGTTTGAATCGTATAGCCGGCTTGTGTTGCCACAACTCTGTGTCCTGCCTACAATGTATAAATATGAGCTGATGCCTTCATTATAACGGGCCTTAAAGTGAAGCCGTGTCCATTTTTTGGGGGGGAAATCTGGACACTGGCCTATTTTCAGTTACTATTTCAGGGCTAAATTTGGACGCAGCCACACAGAGTAAATGCAGCTCAAATTCCATCTATTATTTATGGGCTAAATCCAGAATCAGAATCCGTTTTGCGTATTTGGGATGCTGCTGGGTGCGATTTCCTTTAGGGGAGGACGGTTGGAGTCCAGATCACTCTCTTACTATTGCAGTGCGAAGGCGTGTGCCTTATATTGCATGTGATTGGATTACCACGTGTGATGTTTTCATGTTCCTTCTGCACGGTCATTCAACCCGCAGCGGTATCGGATTTTGAAATTTTACAGCTTTGCACAGTTCGATCAATAAGCCGACGTCATGCAGCACTGCGCCCGGGATCGCATTTCTCCCAGGCCCTGGACAAAGGTGCACCGGTGAGTCGGGAAAAATATGCCGGAGGACCGAAGCCAGCGCTTCCACTGAGTCATTCCTGTGAAATTTGATCCGGACTGCACTGATTGTGGAAGTATAAAGTCCACCGCAGGTAGACTGTACACTGATGCACCGTAAGTTGAGCAATTATCCTTTAATAGTCATTTGTGCAGGAAAGGCTTTTGCTGAGCGTGCATGCTGCGTGTTGCTGCACACACTCACAGCTGGAAGTTTCCCAATTTAGCCTCAGCCCTGCTATACTGGCTGCTCTGGTGAACCCACTGTGGCTAAATGTGCTGCAGAGACAGAGAATACTCTATTATCTTCATTCATACCTGACGGCGTGGCCATTGCTATGTATACGTGGGAGGGCGGGGGATAGGATTCATCATCACCCCGACAGAAAACAATTAGCGTGGCAAAGACTCTCCCAGAGATGTGGTTGTTCTATTTTTAGAACCGCTGAAGCTCTACCTTCTGCCCCATGATGCACCTCTCCACTCAGTTTTGTGGTTTTACGTCACTTCATTTGATTTCACTTGTTCTGACCTCGGAAAAAGAAACGGGAAGCGCTCTTTGGTGGTGATTAGAGGAAGGGATTAGAACATTTCTACCCAGCAGAGGGGTTATTGGGATTTAAATCTCATTAAACCGTTGCCTCTTTGCTGTGATCTGAAAGACGGGCTCCAGTGTTGCGATAATATGGAAACAGTTTGGCCCATTCAGCTTTTGCAAATAGTGGCAGCATTTCTGCTGCGCAGCAGTGACTTTAATGGAGCTAATGACTGATGTGATTGAGTAGGTGAAGACAACAACGCGAGGGCTGTACCTCATCACAGCTGTTCTCAGAATAATACAGCCGCATGCAATGTTTCACACAAAGATACAAATTGCACTAAACGCTCTAGGAATTATTATTTCCTTACAAACTAGACATTAACTTTAAGAGATTGTAGAAGCGTTAGCTGCTAAGCTGCCATGTAGGACCACAACCAAAACACCTGCATGGGTTAAACATGTGGTGCATCTGCGTAACCTCGGTCCTTAGCTGATACAGTCGACCCAAAGAAGTGTTTAGACCGATTTACTCGTCAAACTGGCTTAAAAATTCAGCCGCAAACTGGCTGTTTTTCTGCTGCCAAACAGCGTTTTTATCTCAGCGTTCTCCAGGCTTGTTGCAGAAATACCATTTGACCTCTAAGATTGATTTTTCAGGAACGAGGCTCGCTGTTTACCTGTTGTGTGTACAGAACGAAAAGTGTCAAAAGCCCGTGAAAGCATCGGCGCTGTGTCGAACATGCCGCGTGCTTCGGTAATAAGCCGACATCCAAACGATACATGCCTGCTTGGATGGAGCCTTACAGCATTAAATGAAATATAACAGACAGGACGTGCACGTGGATGGCACTCATACGGTGCAAGTGTCACCAAGAACAGACAGAATGTGAATGCACCGATGTCCACATAATCCTAATTTCATTTATGTCAGCAGTGCACGGGGTGTGTATGTCTATTTTTACACCATTAAAAATCGATGAGTTCCTCCCTCATGATTATTATATGATTATTTTTGGCGCTACCCACTGATAGCTAGTTCCCCTCTCCTTCCCATGTCAACGGCGTGCTAGCGTTAAAACAATCCTCACTTACTCTGTCGTATCCGTCTCTCTCTCGCAGGTACAACAAAACTGTAAGCACAGACAAACACACCGCTGACCCGGAGGGCGGGAGGGCGCTGAACACAGTCTGTTGTGGGTTGTTGATGCGTTGTAGGAAGGCAGCTGACTCACTCTCAGGCAGCATGGCGGTGGAATGTGGCTTGTTGCTGATCCTCAGGGGAGAAATCTTCCCTATCTACATCAGTGCGGCATGTAGGCTGTAATGACCATGACATCCATGTAGCCTGGCACAGAGCTACTTACAGAACCCTGGCATATTTGGCATGCCTCAGATGTTGGACTCCTTGTTATTTGACATTTACCTGCTCAAGAGGGCAGATTTAAGCCTTTACAATATGTGCAGCAGGCTGCAATTGTTGGACCAGAGATTTTGGCTTGGCCTCTTCGTGACGTCACGTGACCTTGACACGCACAAGTGCAGCTCGTGGGAAGAATCAGTCAAAAGCTGGGGTGTCACGATTTTGATTCGTCACCACGCCTGGCGCGATATCGCAGCAGAACAGACAAAAGCCGAAAAGGAACAAAAAGCCGAAAAGTTCAAATTGAAATCTTACTGAATCGTGACCGGGAAAATTGAATCCTGTTCCAGTTATAAACGTAGTGATTCATTTTATTTTATTTTTTGCTAATTTCCTGGAAAAGCTACAAAACACAGGACGCGCTGAGAATTGAAAGGCTCCTCGGGTCCACATCAGTCAATATTATATAGATGTACATTCATAGATGTGGTCATGCATAAAGATGAGGCATTGGTCAGTAAGCTGCTGAGATAGTGCCATCTATTGCTCCTCCGGTTGTCAGTTCTCTTCTCCCAGCATGTCTTTGAAATGAATTACTACTGACAGCCGCTTTGTGTTTTGTTCAGACTGTGTAAAAGAAGTGGACGTAGCCTCCGGCTGTGAAAAATTAAGCCAGTGAAATTTGCCTTTAACCTGTATTATCTTCTCATGGACGCCAGATGATGAGAAAATGATCCACCGCTCACGTTATTACCCCAGTGAACTAGTTATTAACCCGAATAATGTCTCCTTTGTTACATTGTTCTCTTAAAACGCCGGTGGTTTGTTTGAGGGCAGGGACTGTTTCTGGTTTTTCCTCGGGTCGACCTCTCTCTTCCAGACCGTCATCTTGCCCAAACATGGTTAATTTTGATTCAGAAGTTTCCTGCTCCGCTGTTTAAAGCCCACAAACGTGACACGACAGGGCCTGGTTTTGTTTTCGCTGCTACTTAAGGATTCGTGCTTGAATGACACAAAGGCTAATCCCCTTTTTGTCCGAGTATTTATTCCTCCTTCTTAGTGACCCTGATTTTAACGAGAGGTCGGCTGATTCAAATTTCATCCTCCTCCAAAATTGATAAGACTTCTGGGTCGATGGCAGCTTCTGTGAAGCAAACACAAGTGGATCTTCAGTCAGATGAGAATGTGGCTGCAACAGTCTAGTCATTACTCCATTCAGCCTCTGGGTGTGGATGATCTGCTTCCGCTGCCCAGATGTTTCCACCAGAAAAGAAACGCACGCTCATTATTATCACAGACAAAAGAAGCAGCACCAAATATCATGCTGTGCCTTAATTTGCTTATTGAAATTAAAGAAGAAAAAATCAAAACCTGGGATTCTGATAATGTATCCCCCTCCCCCGCTACATCCATTCATACCTCCTACTTAGTGTTCCATCATCTGTTCCCGTGCTGGTGGTGCTTCTAAAGACTGCAGCAGGCCTGTAAACGGCTGTGTTTAGCCACAACACAGATTCCAACGCTCCGGAGACCACAGGCTCTTCCTTCATTTCCTCTCCAACCATTGAGGGCAGCGTTAAAACAGCCCCCACCCCCCCACCCCCACCCCGTTGGGCTGGGTCTGTGCTTCAGGTGATTTGTCATCGGATGAGTTTCATTATGGCTGAAATTGCATCGCGGGCTAACTACTGATGTGAAACGGGGGTAATGCATCAGGTACAAGGTATCAGCATCATGTGCAGCTGTGCTAATGATGTTGATACAGGCCTTATATTTATGAGTTCCTCCGCAAGTTTGCTTTCCTTCCTGTCCAATCAGGGACTAAATAGAGAGTAGCATATCTGCGACTGCAAAATGAAAGTGCTTTCGTGGGATGTATCAGTGCTGTGGGTGGATGCTCGGGTGGTAGGTTAGTTACAAAACACAATTATGTACTTCTATTGTATCTTTAACATTTGACTCCAGTATGTCAATTAATTGACAGTTATATCTGACATGGAAGCTGGCTGAACTAACTTATGATCTGGTTTGGATCCATACGTACAAATATACTGCATATACAACACATATTGATTCATTAAAGTATATCGGTCTTTGCAAATGTACTTTAAAATCATTGTAACATTAAGGTATCGTTGCGCATTGGAACATTCTGAACAATCGCTGATCTTGTCTGCATATGCTATGTTGATCCAAAGCTATTGATATTTCCATGCATCTGTAGGTAAATCTGATTCTTCTGCGCAGGGATCTTGTAGATTTCTGCCGCAGCGGTGCCACATGCGGGTTATTGGAACAGTTGACTCTACATTGTCTGGAGGTGTGACTGAGAGTGTCAACGTGTTAACAATGTGAAACACTGACAGCAGGGCTACCTGTTAATTTATGTGCGTTGGAAATGGCTCTAGAATGAATCTACTTTGACAACCTTTGTTGATCAAAATGTAAAAAAAAAACAAAGACTTCTCATTCCAACATTTGA
This sequence comes from Takifugu rubripes, assembly GCF_901000725.2. Taxonomy (NCBI): domain Eukaryota; kingdom Metazoa; phylum Chordata; class Actinopteri; order Tetraodontiformes; family Tetraodontidae; genus Takifugu; species Takifugu rubripes. The sequence goes on along the minus strand of NC_042297.1, from coordinate 9,450,629 downwards.
TTCTCAGTGGGAAAAGACACAAAGGCCACAAGATAAGCCAAAGTCATTTATTGTTAACATTGCTAAGCCGTATATGACACTGTTGACCCCTACATTAATTTTATGTAGGGACAGATGTATAACATGATATTAGCTCAGCTTCCCAAGTCCTCACACTGTAAAAAGTATGTAGGTTCTGCTGGAATTTCCACAGAGCTTAGCCTCTGTCAAATGAATGAATAAAGTTTGACTTTAAAATCAAACCATCTGTTTGACTTTAAAATCAAACCATCTGGAAACGGGGATGACTCAAATGCTCAGAAAGGAGGATCAAACCTCAGAGGAAATGTCTCCAAAATACTGGGAAAATGAAAATGAGTTCAGTGGTGAAACCGCAGAGTTTTTAAATCATATTTTCAAGTAAAATCTGCATCACATAAACTGTAACTAAAGTTTACAGTGGCACATGATCATAAACAGAGAAGATACATTCAAGGTGAGCCTGGTCCTGCTCCAGGTTTCTTCCTGTTAAAGGGCAGTTTTTCCTTACCACTGTGGCTTGTTGGGGGTCAGGTCCTGGGATTCTGGAAAGCGCCTGAAGACAATAATGATTGTAACAGACGCTATTTAAATAATGATTGACTGATTGAAGGTTATTGTGAAATAAAGACTTAAGGAAAAGCAAAAATCCAGTATTCTAATAGTCCACTAGTAATCAGAGACAGTGAATGTTAGCTTGCCTGACAGATGTTAGCCTGAGCTGAGGCTACGCTCCTTTTTTTCACCTAGCAATGATGTGACAGGTTTCCTCTCACTGATTTGGTTTTAATCATCTTCTCTTGTAGTCTGATCCTGTTTGATTACCTTCTTCATACCTTTCTACCTTTCTCTCTCCTGCTCCCTCTTCTTCTCCAGCTGGGTTTGTGAAGTCGCCGATGTCTGAGACTAAGCTCACGGGGGACACCTTTGAGCTGTACTGCGACGTGGTGGGCAACCCAACTCCGGAGATCCAGTGGTGGTACGCCGAGATCAACCGGGCTGACTCTTTCAAGCAGCTATGGGAAGGAGCCCGCAAGCGCCGGGTATCCATCACTACAGCCTACGCCTCCAATGGGGTCAGTGTGCTGGGCATCAAGCTGCTCACGCTGGAGGACTCTGGGACCTATGAGTGTCGGGCCAGCAACGACCCCAGACGCAATGACCTCCGACAAAACCCCGCCATCACCTGGATCCGTGCCCAGGCCACCATTTCGGTCCTACAGAGTGAGTGATCTATGTCCTGTCGTACCTAGGTGGTGAAGCACCAGTTACCCGTCCCAGCCACTCCAATTCCCCTCAAGACCTCTCACTTACTGCTGGTCAGGAAAAATGAAAATCAACCGTGTAATCTAGACTGATATTAATATTAACTTTTAAGAAGAATTGATTGTTTTTTTGTTTTTTTTTGAGCCGTTCATGCTGGTATTTGCATTTTGTGTGCTTGTTGGATGGATGTCGATAATTCTTAAAGAGAACTTGGTCAACTGCCCGCCTCTTCCCAAGCGCTGCCCTGTCCTGGTCCACATTTCCATCCTTTTCCTACACCACAACTTTGGTTTTCACTAACTTACGTTCCATTTACCAAATTCTAACCATCACGTCTCTTAATTTCCTTCGTTTCTACTCTAACTTCACGCACCCGACAATTTACTTCAAAGCCTTCCTGTCAAATGCAGGGGAAGCCCATCGCACTTTGAAGTAATTGCGCTTTGATTTGACCGGGCACAGTGCAAATGGGAAAAAGGAGGGATCTGAATCTTCTTTTCAAGGATGATTCCTGCAGCTGACGTCCTCCTGATCAAGGCGAACTTTCAAATTTTATGCTTTAACCCAGTAAAGAGGAGAGTAAGTGAGAGCCTTGAGTGTCTCATTCTTCATGAGACAAAGATCTCCCCCTTCTCCACAAACCAGACTTGCATGTGCGCTCTGTAACCTTTAGGTGTGGGACTGTGAATCAGTAATGACATTATATCCGTAAACTATCTGCACTAGAAAGACAAAAGAAACTGCGTTTGGAGCAGACTCTTCCACTCCCAGCATGCTTCGCTGCTTTGACCACTGAAGCAGGAGGAGATGTGGAATGTTTATTAGTCGCAGCGGCGCTTTCTGGGGAGAGCGCGAGCCATAGTGGCTCCTCTGATTGGACTAATACATTTTGATTTCTCTGAGAGGATTATTTGATTAGGTGGAAGGCTGATGCAGTTTAAACAATTAAAGGCAGTGTGGAGGGCAGCAGCTGTGCAATTGTCACATTTCCTAGTTTCCTGTTCCTTTGGGAAACTTAAGTCGTCAATAAATATATTCTGTCATTACTGAGACGTTTATGTTCTCCGCATATGCATGTAATGTCTTTTTACATGTATATTACTGGCTATACAGTGATCCCTCGCTATATCGCGTTTCATCTTTCACGGCTTCGCTGCTTCACGGATTTCTTTTGCGAGTCGTTCATTGCAGTTCTCAAATATAATCGAAGGTAGCATATCCGTTTATAAAAATCTTCTTGCTCAGAAAAAGAAAGAGCGCCAACAACTACCCATAACAATGTTCTTCTCTCGGAGAAAGACTCCTGCGCCTTCAGTAGAAACAGACGCTACAGCGGAGCGGAGTCAGGACGAAGAGGCACAGCTGGGACTGGGAAATACGCCAGTGACAATGTTTCCAACCTTGTATTACTATATTAAAATTATTGTTTTAAACTAATTTTGGGCTTTAAAACAGGTTCTGATTTTTGGTTTCATTCTATAGTTCAGTATTGCATTGTAAAATAAAAAAATAAAATAAAGATAAACTACTTCACGGATTTCACTTTTCGCGTGTTATTTTTGGAACGCAACTCCCGCGATAAACGAGGGATCACTGTACATGAAGCTCTGTCATATAAATGTATAGTTTGTAGTTGAGGACCAGGCAGAAGTGGTCTGGTTTGATCTTTTGCTTTGTTTATTTTGTGAATGTCACCCGCTAATCTGTCTACTTGCACTACTTTTAAACATGTGTTGAATGATCCAATAAGCATGCATGCGTTCATAAACTCGACCGAAGCTACATCTATGTTATGTGCTTCCTGTATGCAGATAAAGCAACGCTGCGGCCAAAGCGTTAAGCATGAAACGCAACAAATCAGTGTTTTCTTTTCCAGGGAATTGTATTTTTTTTTAAAGAAAATTGTCAGGAATTCTAAGAAATTAGCTTAGCAGCCTAGCATACAGAATGAATAAGTTAATATTTCACCCCACTGACGCAATTTCATTAGAACAACATCATTCCACATATAAAGATGCGCGACATAGGTGCTCCTCAAAATAAAAACTTTGATTTACACCTGCAGGCAACTTCCTGAGTCTTAAATTGATGTGCTTGTTTTAGGATTAATGGAATAATTCCATGCAAAACCCACACAGGAGCAGGGAGAGCACATAAACTCCACCTAGAAAGGAAACCTAGAGCCTTCTTGCCATGAGGCAGCTGTAACCTTCCTTAGGAATAACTGGCAGTTAATGGAAAATTGATGGCAAATATGGCACGTCAATCACCCTCCGCTGGCTTAGTGTTGACAGACAGCCTCTGCTCCTGTGGCGCATCCTGGTCCATATGTGTAACTTTAAGTTTAAGAAAGGGTGTTTGTAGATTTTGACTGTGTTTTGTGACATGAAATGAGGCCATTTTTCAACAATAATACAGCGGTCCCCTAAATCCCCAGACCATGCACGGCCCCTTACCACCCTGCAGCCAATCTGAATGCATTATTCATTAGTCCCACCTGACATTCACTTAAAAGCATCCCCACTATCCTTTACACCATTTTAAAACGGCCTGTAGAAAGACCAGACCACATATTTACTTGGTCCTAGCAACATTTGCTCAATGAGACGACCACCAGCGTTTACCAGATTTTTGTTTTAAACAGACATTTGGATGAGGTGTCCTACAAACAACCTTCTGGTTAAATTGCCTGTGGACCACCATGGCATATTTTCAAAATGTTAATTTATATACCTCATGTTGTGTGTGCATGTCTCTAAGATACTATTAATAGCACATGTGGTCGTCTGTGACAGCGAAGAGAGAGAGAGAGATAGAGAGAGAGAGGGAGGAAGAGTCGGGAATGTGGGGGGAGGGGAGAGATATCCCCTCAGCTATTGACTATACTGAATTGCAAGTCGCTTGCTAGTCTCCGTTTGTCCTCCTTTGCCCTGTCGTCCCTCTTTTTTTGACTGGTCTTGCAGAAGCCAGTGGTAGGATTATGACGCCTCTCCTTTCTGCTCCTCCCCTCGGGGGGGGGGCTCTGTCGTTGCCATGGTTGGCCCGCCCTAGAGGAAGAGGAGGGGATGGAGGAGGGGCACAGCAGAGGAGGCTTCCTCATCTCCTCTCGAATGACATCTCCAGCTTCCCTGAACGTCCTTGAGAAATCGACCCTGACACTGTTTAGCAACCAGTGTGATTAGCGGTTAAGACGCGGCTAATGCAGAGACGAGTGAAAAATGGCAAAGCATCCGTATGAATTTTTGCTTGGGTAACATTAGTCGCAGCTGTAACAAAGCTTGCAGAGGGGGGGGGGCATTTCTGACAGCCTCATCATTAGCTACTGTCCCAAGATGCTACATCTAGTGCTACAGCTACATTCAGTATGCAAGGAGACGTTCAACATTCAATAAACAGCATTTAAGCCCCATTGCAGTGGAAATATAAATGCGCTTCATGTTTTGTTTCATTGTTGATTTGTTTGTGAGCACATCTCCACTTTATACTCCCACACGGATGATGTAAAAACAGCATACAGCCTACAGCTACTCAAACATGGGTGGAAGCATTTAAGTCGTTGTGAGCCCCGGTTCTGTGATGAGGTTTGACTGTCTCTGTCTTGCAGAGCCAAAGATCAATCCGTCCGATCAGATCATCCTGGCTGATGGCGCTCTAAAACCCGTCACTCTTCTGTGTGACCTCGCCGCATCCCAAACTCCTCACAGAGAGAGCTTCTGGATGAAAAACGGACGGGAGATCTCCAACACACGGACGGAGCTGAGGAACACGTCGTACAGGTGACCAGCAGCTCCCAGAACAATGCACGCTTCCAGCAGCACAGAGTGAATACAATTCCTAGTTTGATCATGCGGACGTAGAGAAAATAACACATGGTGAGGAGCAGGATGTGTTCTGAGAGGGAGGTATTGTGCTGATCATAAATGGGTCAGACCAGTGCTGAAGCTTTGTGCACATTTGCACAGACTCAGAGGAGCAGATTGCATCAACAGTGAACTATTTGCTGTGAGGATCCCTGGCTGCAGCTCTCCTTTTGCCCTTTCTAATGTAAAATAAGGGCGATACTGCACCAGTTTGATGGTGCTCGGAGCACCAATATCGACCCAAAGTTTTACCAGGGGCACTTAGGCTGTGGAGGCTGGGGGCTGATGGGCAACTTTCCTGCAATTTTATTTCCATATGTATGGGGTTAGTTCTAGAACCACGGAGGAGGATCTATTTTTGACAGAAGCGGCATCCAGCTGTACTTGCACATTCACATCACATTTCAAAATGACATCTGTTTGGAACTTGGGAAATCAATATAGATGCCCTCATTTAAAAACAACGCTAAAGCAAATTCATGCAAATTTCTCTGGATTAAAGTGTCTCCTAACCTAAGTGCTGAACACGACCTATGCTTATTTAACAGGAATAAACATCTGAGCCCAAACAACCAACTGGCTGTTAGTTCCTGCTGTCAGACAGTATGACCACTGGAGCACAAAGCTAATGTCGCCCCCGTAGACATCCCACTGACTCTTCCTAGCCACAAGATAAGACCAATTGGTCACTTCCTTGTCACATTACATCAGTGATACTGTGGAGATTAGCTAAAATGCCCTCCCCTGCAGAATCCAGGGCTGCTCTTCTCTAATCTAACAGCATAATGCCAAAATGTGTCCCTCCCCTGGCTTAGTCAGCCCCCCCCCCAAGCTTTCACAGTTGCAGTCCAAACTAATGACTGCAAACCCAAAACAGACGACTTTATTTTCTTGACTGCTCATGAGTCAACTGACCAGTAAGTTAAAGTTGACGATATACGGGAGTGTATTTCTTTTCTTTTTGTTGCAGAATCAATAAACCGCGGGCGGATGACTCTGGGGAGTACATGTGCGTGTACACGTTTGACATGGCGCCGAATGGAAATGCCACAATAGAAGTAAAAGGTAAGTTCAGCCTGATGCGTCACAACTGGACCTTTGTTACGCACGTGTACCCCTAAAGCCGCGTGAAGACCCTCCTGGTCGGCTGTTTAAATTCATCCTGAGTGGCGCTGATGACGGGGTGGAATCCGGAGGCTGCTGTCACTCTTGGCCTAACAAAATGGACAGAGCGCGCACATGCGAACACAACCCCTGGGACAGGTTTGAAATGAAAACGTGACTGTTAGCGTTGGTCATGACGCAGGGACGGCGCGATGTGAGGGAAAAAAAGGCGGAGAACAGCTGGCCGACCGAGGGAATGCTGCGTGTAGTAGAGCCATCAACTCAAATAAGGATTCTCCTCTGAGAAAGGGCAAGTGGAAGGCTGTTGTAGAGAAGCTCGCCTGTGTGCAGTGTTAAAGCCAATTTACCGCGGCGCGGCTGTGGCACATACTGAGCACGCCCCGTCTCTTATGCCGCAGCTGTCTTAAAGCGCGGCCTGATTGCGTAATGGGTGACGACTGCCTGTCTTCTGCTTTCACCGATTGTGAGATGATGGGACTCATCGCCTTTCAAAGTGAAGTGTCTCCGCCATCACAAGACTGCAGGCCTGTGAAGCTCGCCATGTGTCCCCTGGACAGAGAGTCTTTTTCCTGATTTGGTGATCTGCTATTGTTCTTTAAAGAGGACTGAACAAAGAAATGAGGACTTGGGGGAAAAAAAGGAAATGATTCAGTTTTAAGAGCAGGTATATTTGCTGCTTCTAAATGATCTCATCTTTAATTGCGTTCTGGAGGTGTTGGGAGGTCTTTCGTGACCCAGGTAACACTGTTATGCTAGCCAACATTCTGGCAGCAGTTCAACGAGATCCCTCGCCTACAGTGTCCTTGGCAGACTCATCCTTGCAGGACTGGGCTCAGAGGCAACAGATGGAGGCTTCTGTGATGTTGTAGGATTAAGGCTCTGAATCCGGTCGCAGCCATCTCTCTGTGGCAGCAGTGCGGTTTATTGTCTGTGCTGCTAAGCACGCCACGGACAAATTTTTGCTACCTTGTGCGGAAATTTGAGAAACGCTGCGCTGAGCTCGACTCCATGTCAGAACACTAACAGGCTAACTGACAACCTCTGCTAACCCTAAAATGTAAATTAGTGACATGATGGCAGAACACAAAACCTAACTAAGGAAAACATTCAGCAGGTCTTTGTCATCTCATGAGATAATAATTAGCTGGGTCTTTTTTTAACTATTCTTTGGCAGCTTTGCCTTCTCACATAAATGTGCCACTTCACTTCTCACTAGTACACAGATTACAAGTCACAGACTTCTTACACAGGGGTGTGAAGTAGATATTTCTGCCTGCTTAGCGCCACTCCGAGGGTTGTCTCTGTCTCGACAGTCGCCGACATAATACGGTCGGGGCTAGACGCTGAAGAGATTGGCCACTCCCCCGATCAGCGAGCACGTGCGCGCCATAATTAGAGCGGGGGTGATGTCACCAAAGAGCTTGGAGCCCTCCTGCCCGGTTATCCGTGTGCAGCTGAAAAATGCTCACACCAGGCTTCTCCCTTATCCTGCTTAATTGCAGGGAAGGATTTATTGTGAATTTGATGCTTAGCGGGAAAGCAGGGAACGCATCTTCCTGCATGGCGCGTTCTCACCTCTGGGAAAGCTCTCTTCTGCTCTTAAGTGTTTGACAGTGTGTGTGGGAATTCTTCATCATCATAACGATGTAGCAGCGTTAGCGTCGTCTCATCCGCTGCAGCTGATTCACACCCGTTTGGCTCAAAATCAAAAGTGATGTTAATTCACTGTGGAATTGTTTTGAATGGGAACATCTGGCTCTCGAATAATACCGTCCCTCCGCCTCCATGACCTCCTTATGTTCTATTGAAATATTTGGATCTTTTCAGAACAATTCTCTATGCCACATTCCTATGCTTTCCTGCTCTTTGTTCTATTCGATTTATTTGTCCACTGCAGTTCTACAGGCACCCATGCAGCTGCATATGAGACAACAGTTTGAGACAAAAGCATTGTCATCTTCCAGCAAAGAGATAATTGTGCTTCTCTTCATCAAGCCTCCTGGGAGGAGTAAAACCATTTTTGAACGCCTTCCCCCAACAACACGGCCGACGAGTCTTTCTGTTTTGTTTTTACCTTCGCAGCAAAGCCGGACGTCACCGGCCACAAGCGGAGCGAGAACAAAAACGAGGGGGAAAATGCAATGCTCTACTGCAAGTCTGTGGGTTACCCGCACCCTACCTGGACCTGGCGCAAGGTGGACGGCACCTCCTACACGGTACATGCGGAAGCAGACCCGCAGCTACAGTACGACCGAGAGTAGGCCGCGCAGCTGCTCCGCGTCGGCCGCCTTTGACGCTATTAACATTGAGAAATGGTCGTTGTGTTGCAGGACATCGACAATTCCACCGGACGCTTCTTCATCTCCAGCAGAGAAAACTACACAGAGCTCAACATCATCAACCTGGATATAACCACCGATCCGGGGAAATATGAATGCAACGCCACCAACGCCATAGGAAACACCGCGGTGATCACTATACTTCGAGTGCGGAGCCACCTGGCGCCACTCTGGCCTTTCCTGGGTGTGCTTGCAGAGGTTATAATCCTAGTCGTTATCATCGTTGTGTACGAGAAACGCAAGACGCCGGATGACATCATTGATGGTAAGAAAAGCTTCCTTCTCTTGCCAAATATCAATATCTAACAAAGATGAAACCAGTTGATAGAAAACCTCCAGAAACTGACAAATTATTCTGATCTATGAACTATACTGCAATAATTTCTTACCTACATGATGGGCCTGGGTGCAGAGCAATCTTCACTTTTGATGATATTAAATCAGTAAAGGTTGCTTTGAACTGTCACAAGGCATTTTAGAAAGTGCAGAGAATACCCTTTTCAAAAGGACAGCCTGTAAGGTCAAATAGCATCAGCAGAAGAGCGCGTGCCATCCAAGGGTACACAAAATTTTACCCATGCTGCTTCACTATTAAAGCAGAAGGTTGTGTTCACTCTGAGTTGATCTGGAGTGGCTGACTGCCAAAGGACGTACGTGTCTTTTAGGACCTCAAACAGCGCGTTGACTTCGGCGAAGCATGCAAATCTGACCTTTACACATGATGTGAACAACAGTGTGGCCTCATTAAGAGTTGACTGTACTTATGGGAGAGGTAAGTTTAGGGCTGTTAGCAGCACGTAGCTGTAACATATCAAAGTAAACTGTGTACTTTCACTCAACTCCGCGTTCATTCTACTTTCCAAGGAAAAATAGACTCAAAAGGTTTATTTTCACGGCGTTATTTGAAGGTTGTGGATGTGCTTTAACCATGTGTATAAATCCAAAGCATGCCTTTGCGCACGTTCTGTCGTCATCATGTAACTTCTCAGCACTTTTGACATTAACCTGCACGCAATAATAAAGAGAATTTGAACGCACCACTTAAGTCTTCAAAACTGTTCCCACAGTTCTGAATGTTATAAAGACAGATCACCTGAAAGGATGGTTTTAGAAAAGGGAGCGGGGGCTAAGGTCTATGCAGAAGGCCACAGGAGGTAAAATATGAGAACAGGAAAGCAGCAGAGCGAAAAGCTTAATCAATACTGGAGGATAAACTCTCCAGTGCTTGAATATGACCCCAGCTAATAGTCAATAAAACCCACTAAATGTTCAGCCAAGCATCTCCTGTCTACAGAACATCACGATGGGGGATTGGATATGGGAACAAATACCAAATCAATCCACTGGTGTTCATGATGTGAAAAACAGACATAAAACTGTTCACAAAGTTTTCATTTGCAGTAATGGTTTTTTTAAAATTTTAACTTTTTCTATAATGACCAAACAATATTCTTGTGCTTTAATTTTGAAATGAAATTTGTTTGATTTAATACGGGAAAAGAAAACTATATAATTTCTGTTGGACTATATATGCTCAGTTACTGAGTCTTTTAGAAGATCCAGCTGAGGCATTTCTGGACAGACACACTGTATGTTTATAGGGAAAAGGAGGGAAAAATACAAAAATGAATCAATTAAATTGTGATGAAGACGTGCACTGAGGGCCGCAACACTGCTCAGCTGTCGCCCCCTCAAGACGCTGACATTTTTCCATCCCTTTCACCTATTTTTAATCGATCTGAACCTATCCTAATGGTCTATATTGCCGAAAATATGCCATTTGTAGCTACCTCACAACATCGAAGCGGCCTCCTCCTCAAGAAACGATTCGTCAGTTAGCCTGCTGCTTCTCTTTTAACCGAAGCTGTGAATGACATTCAGTGCGTGTAGTAAATCTTTTTCTATATTTACAGTTGTTTAAGATGTCTTTAGTACCTGTTAAATAACTGTGTAGCTACCCGTGATGCAACCCCCCCACCCCACACACACACACACGAAGCACAGCTCAAGTAAGCTCTGTTCATGTCCTCTAGTTTAGTTTCATCTACCAGAAAAATGAAGCGATTAAGGTGGATTAAATACTCCGTGTTTATGCCATTCAAATCAGGAACTAGGACTCCAGGCTCGTGATGCACAGCCTCGCTCAAATCTCCTTTTAGCATCCTGTATTCCCAAAGGTTTTGGCCTCTGCCTGCCTGCATTATGAATTCTGCTCTCCTGATGGCTTAGCTGCATTTTGAACACTTTTCTATTTCGACAGGCGGGATCTGCCCTTTCTGCCACCACTCAAAACAAGTTGCCAGTATTCTAGGTTTTACAGAGGCATTTTAACGAAGGGAATTTTAAAATTCCAACCCAATATTATGATCACATAAAAGAAACAGTAGATTCAATTGAAATAGTATCAATTCGGGGACATAGCTTGTAACAACTGTTGTAGTAAACATAGTTTTTATGGCGTGAGGAGTGGAATGTATACGCAGACATCCTCCAACTGACTCCAGAAGCACATTTTTGGGAATAATCTGCTCCACATTAATGCCATGGAATGCTGCTAATGCTGCTTATCTCTGACTTAAAGCTGCATGAACCATATCTCGCTGTGACAAGCTCCTTACCTGTTGACACATTTCTATCTGTGTAACACCGAACCACCATTTCACCCCCAAAAGAATTACTGTAATATCACATAAAAGCAACTGTTTACAGCCATTGCTCTCAGATGTGACTACTGGCTTTAATCACCGGGAACTGATTAAAAATAACCAAACAAAACTGTCGATACTGGGGGGGAGGGGGAGCCCTGCCAAGTCAGTCACACTCTCCCACCCGGGTACCGAGCTCTTTCACAATTGCTATGAAATTGCAAGTGTAATGAAAAGATGACTTCAAGTGAGCCGTCTGTAACCCTCCTGCACATATCATATACGCAGTCTGAAATGAGCAGAAACCCCAGGAGGTTCCGCTGGCCTTCCAGGTTGAGGCTGCAATCCTCAGAGTCAAAGACGTTAATGTTTGAGACAGCCTATCATGACTAGAGGCCCACAGAGCCAGGTCCTGAGGCTTTAATTGTACCTGGATCTCCTGTGAATCAACGGGACACAAAGCTTCTCAACACAACGCCCGTGCACGACTTTTCTTGAGCTCTTGGCTGCGTCGTCAGTAAATGTCACTGTTCCCGCATCTTCATTGTCTCCTGATTGACTCTGTTTTCTTTTCTCCTCCTTTCTTCCCATTTTAAAGACGATGAACCAGTTGGACAAATGTAAGTACCCGAATATTTCTTCGGTTTGGACCTGCCGTTCGTACCGCAGCGCTGGAAACCGCAATTATTATAAATGCAGTTACCTTAAGGTCACTAAGTCGTACCTGCTTCTTTTCAAGGAAAACAAATTCAACAAACAACCACAAGGACAAAAACATTCGCCAGAGGAATACAAAGTAAGCAATTCACTCAGGTAAGACGGGACGGGCGGCCAAATATAGAGCTTACTGTGCGGATTATCCGTAGTCACGCCTTCTCTTGATTTTCGTCTCTTCACAGATGAGATGACTGAACTGATTTTCACGATTACGTAACGGTGTCAGAGGTGGATGCGGGACTGGGCAGTATGGGGCAACGACAAAAAAGCACATCTTGTCTCATTTGATGAGAAACAATATCAGCGTAACACTGGCAACAAAAAGAACATAATGGCTGTCTTAAGCATGCCTTATTCAGTCTTACACGGAGATTCCAGGATGAAGAATATCGACTAAATCCACCCTCAAAGGTGTAAACATTTTTAATGTACTGTTGGTGTCTCCTTTATTGATTTCATCATACCCTCAAATGAGGCGATCCCTTTTGTATTACATATCATGTACAATGCATGCAAGATAATTACGCAATAGGATACTCAGAATAGACAATTTCTGTGGTTATCCCTCGTGTGGCTTTTTTTGCATCTAAAAATGACCTATGTTTTTTATGGAGTCATCCTTATAGTTAGTTTTATTCTTGAAGATTTGTACAGCATATCATGGTCATTTAACTATGGTTGATTTTGTGACGAGAAATCCACTTTTAACAGAAGCTAAATGTGAAGCAAGGGCTTCGGTATCTGGCAGTATTAAAATCTGAGAGTGATTACATTTAAAAAAAGACTACTGTGTGTGTTTAACTATCTAAGGGAAAAAAAAGTATATGTGTATTATTTTCATTTCTTTCCAGAGTAACTTAGGAGTCTTGTATATGTTGAAGTATGAGTGTTCAAATGATAGGAAATATGTTAAAAAAATAATATTTTTTTTATATTTCCCAATTTTATTTGTTGATTTTTATTTTCTAATCTCTCTGTTTAAATGGATAGCATGGCTATAATCCTATGCAATATGTATTCTTAAATAGATATATGGAGAACAGTTTGTTTTAATGAGTGAAGCTTTAATAATGTGGGATCACTTGGAAACTGGCATAGCAAATTTCACTGCTGTAGCTGCATGACTCCCGTTTCAATACAAACGTATCCCTGTGTGCTGCGGTGGCAATGGCCCTGCGTTAAGGTGGGAGCAGAGGGACCAGAGTATATATCCACGATCAAACATTTGAGTGAGACCGATATTTTTCTTTTCTGAATAAAAACTTTGAAACTTTGAAAGCGTCTTTGAAATCCTTTGACAAACCGCGGAACATTTACCAACAACATTTCAGAGAACACGCGGCGCAAAAAGAAACGCTCTCCCACCACCGCCAGGCACGGCCCACGGGAAATGTTTAAGTAAAAAGAAAAAAAAAAGAGTAAAGCTTAGCAACTGACTTGGCTTTTCTGCCTTCAGCTGTTGTTCTCTCACTCCTCCAGCAGTTTCCTCAGCTCAGTCTCCACTTTCTCCACAAAGGCGGGGAAGCTGGGATCTAGCAGGCAGATGCGCAGAATGAGCTCCAAGTCACCTTGAGTGAAATAACTATGGCGGTACACTTCAGGCAGCCTCACAACAGTCTCTCCTAAAAAATGCTGTGAAGGGAAGGTGGATATAAGCCAGAGTGAACCTCTGCTGTCATATGAGATGCTATACTGCAGCGCTACATCATACTCTGTAGTGAAAACAACCCTGGCATGGGTATTTATTCCCTTATGAAGACTGATACCTGGGTTAGCTGCTCCATGGTTATTTTCCCTTGGACAGCTTGGGGGTCAGCCCTAACTTCCTGTTTCTGCCTCGTCTGCAGAGCAGTTGTAATATATAAACAATAAAGGAGAGATCAGAAACACGCCACGGCACAAAGGGGTTATGCAGCCAGTCAGTGGCGTCTTCATTACTAATTGAATGGCATCCACCAATCAAAGCCCCTTCATCTTCCTCACTATGAATCCCTTCACTGTCCCCCCTCTCTCACTAAACCCTCTTTCAGCGCTTCTGGTCAAACACAATTGTTTATTCATTTTTGCTCATGTACGAGTGCATATAAATATGCACCAATCCTCTATGAGTACTCTATTTAGCAGTATAGGTGTAATATTAGGTTTTCTATGCATTTAAAAGCAAGTCAGCATGTATGGTTGAATTTATTTTGCAGCTTTACAGTTTTTCTGTCCTATTTTCTGTTGTGTGGTTGAACGTTTTAATCTACTTTCGTCCTGCTTCCAGTCACACAGACTGTGAATAGCACCATCTAGTGAAAAGCCTGAAGCCACTCAGGTCAAAGACTCATCTCAATACTGTTATTTAATCAAGCAGTAATCAGACTTTAAAAAAAAACATCAATGCGCATATTTTTGTGCAGAATTCTTCCCATTTATATACGTCACACTGCTTATTTTTCCTAAAAACAATCAGCGCACTCTGATTAGAACACAATGTTTGCTGTTGGGTTCTCATTTTTTATATAATAAACTGCAAAATTGGCCAACCTGTGTCGCTGGAGCCGGTGCATCAGCAGGAGATTGATTTGCAGCCTGCAGAGCGTCGTCCTGACTGACAGTTGTGTACTCCCTCAGTTTTTCCACAGCAGACGAGCACTCCTGTAGAGCCTCTGCCCTGCTGCGTCCATCAAACTGCATCCTCACCATGCGTCCCTCTCCCTGCAGGAAACCGCACGCGCATTAATTCTCTTTTAATGGCCCATTTGTGTCAATGAAACCCGTCTGATTGTTCTGAACACATCAATTAAAATAACGCCCTTATTTGATTATGTTAAATATGTTAAATGCGTCGAGCTCCACTACCAGAAACATATAAAGTCGGCCGTTAATATGGTTACTGTTATTTCCCAGCACTTTTACAATGCTTTTGGAGAAAAATACTCACCTTCAGGGTGAAACGAAACATCAGGTTATCCAATTTCTGGTGGACTTTGAGAGCATCGGCGACACAGAGCAGAGGTATGGTATCCTGAGAGAAGAACCAGACTGGGATGTGAGCAGCAAGAACACAGCACTGTTACGATTTAACCCATGGAAAATGTTTTTAAAAATAGCAAAGATGATTACAGTTTATATCAAACTTGAGAAACAATTACCTTCAAATGTCTGCAGGGGTCTCTGTTTACTCAGTTACCTCAGCTTTAAAGTTTGTGATAATCTTTGCTGTGATTAAACGTCACAAATGTAACAGTTTAATCTAGCTAGGTTATAGAAAGTGCTTCAGACTCACCGCTTCTGATACATCACCTGCACTGAGCCAGTAACAGGAGGTGTTCCCAGTTCAACTCTAGCTTAAATATTGATCACAGACACCTTTGGCAGATTCGTTCAAGTGAACAAATGTGCTTTTTGAAATACAATAGTTAAAAAGTGCCTTGAAAATATATATTGCCTCATACTGGAGGCCCCCTAAGCATTTTAAAAAATGTCAGAGAGATTTTAGACCAGCGCTCTGGACCAAAGGGTGAAAGAATAACGCCGATTAATGAATCCCTGAGATGGCGACCAACACTAGAGGAGCTCTGATGGGTTGTGGTCAAAGACTTCACGTACAATCACGTGGCATTTATATTTGTTTCTTTCTCTCCCCTTTCTGCCCTTCCCCTCTCCTTATCCCCCCTTTTACAGGATGGATACAGGCAGATCCACCCCCCCATATGATCCTGGACCAGCTCAAGAGTTCTTCCTGGTCATGCTCTGGGTTTCTATTAATGTCCCAGAGACAATCTTGACTGTAAGAGACGCTGTAGGACTTGTTAAATTGACATTTTTAAAGGAACCTCCTAAATAACACCTCAACTGTCTTCCCACAGCACAAAACAAATGTAAAACTTTCCTCCAGAACATCCTGGCCCCTCCATGCCTCTGCAGCAGTCTTTAATGGAGCAGTCTGTCATCCTGTGTGAAAGCTCACTGCGGTCTGACCTGAATACCTGCCTGGCTCGGCGCGATGCTGCAGCCATGTCACCCTCTACAACTCAATGACACACTGAGTAGACCCTAAAATTTGATGTTGCGTTTAATGCAGGGGGTGAACATTTTGTTGTACTTTCGCCGTCTAATCGAGGCTTCTGCACTGCTGAACTCCTACGGACAAGAGCACCAGCATGAAAAATGCTCTTTGCTGAAGTTGACAAGAAGAAGTACTTACTTTGCAACCCACGGCCCACTTTTATTAATTAAGATGTTTCAGTGTGCTGTGCCAACATTAGCAACTAACTGAATTATGAAAAGTAAAATATATTTGAAGTTCATCTTGGCCCATTTATAAAGAATACAAATTAAGTCAAAGCATTTAAATGGATGGTCAAAACCAATTTAAATTGTCTAAAGAGTATTTGCCAATAATTTTCTTAAAATGATATTTAAATTGAACTCAAAAGGTTCATAAATGGAAAAATACATTTAGCAAAACCCACTAAATTTTCCACCATGATTAAATCCTTACATTTTCTGCTAATTCATGCAAATGTAGGCCCATTATATATCTGTTAAACTGAAGCATTAATTGAAAATTTTGCAGCAATATAGAGTGACTGGCAGAAGCAACACTGCAATACCTTTTGGTATTTAAACAATTTAATGCAAATAACTGTATCATCACATCTCTCTCTGTCTCTTCACAATAGTTTCTTCTTAATGATCAGGGAGAACAATAATAATACGAATAATAATAATAATAATAATAATAATAATAATAATTTTTAAAGGAGAATAACTCAGTTTCCTTACCAAGCATTCCTTTCCTTGCAATACCAACAAGTATCCAGCTTCAACAATAGTGATAAGAAGTTCTGGCTTTTTCTCATGTTTCTCATAAACCTGTTAAAGAAAGTAGATCATTAATACACTTTACAGTGTGTCTAATACACTGGTTAAACTGCGCTGAGGTTGGAAATTCATTTATTTACTAAATGTATGTATGTATGTATGTATGTATGTATGTATGTATGTATTGGTTAGCTTATTCTACAGTTCATTTGTACTTGTAAGGGAGTTAAAACCATTAATGCACCTTATAAAATGAAAAGTGAATATTGAAAGCTGCTGTCATGTCAATGTTGTTATGGATTGGATTACTAGTACTTAAATTGTACTTAATATTAATTATCCAAAATACAGTTATGACATACTCGAAGCAGACACATACACACAAGTGTGAGCAATTAGCAAGTTTGTCCTAGTTTACGCTACTTAAATATATATAATTATACATGGGAACTTGTTATAAGTCGCCTGTTGAGCTATAATATAATGCTTATGGGCTACTTACAGAACTTTTCTCATCTATTAAATAATTATCAAAACGATGGCGGCTGCTAGCATGCTAATGCTAGCTAGCGTGTGCGTGTGCCTGTGCGTGTGCCTGTGCGTGTGAGTGTGTGTGTGTGTGTTCATACCTTCCAGGACGTCGATCCTTTCACGTCCGAGTCTGGAATGAATCGGCCATAACGTTTGAGTTTCCAAGTATTCTTGGTGGTCATTTCTATTTACTTGGAAGCTTCTCTAGACACAGATTATGCGGGAACTCAAGGATTGAGACACCTATCTGGTTTTAGGCTGTTTTTGATGGAGGGATTCCTGATTATCCGCAATACTGTACAACAACATTCAAAAAGTAGGTTGCAAAATTCAAATAAGATGTCTATTTAAATTATTAGAGTCAAAGATAAAGTTGTTTCTGCATCATCGCAGACAACTTTTATTTATTATGTATTCGCCAGCGTTGCGATAGTTGGATCATTTAATCTGGATCATACATGTCATATTTTCATAAAATTGTTAAAAGTGTCTATTTCGGAGTACTAGTATTGCTCTTCCAGATATGTATGTAGATGTGGTTCATCTTTATTTGCCCACATTATACATGTTCTGCTACTTAAATCATGAATCGACTTGTTTCGTTTCGTTTTCTGCCGCGGATCCGGGTCGCGGGGGCAGCAGCTTTAGGAGGGATGCCCAGACACTTCCATCAGCTCTTCCGGGGAATCCCCAGTCGCTCCCAAGCCAGGCGAGAGATGTAATCTCTCCACCTAGTCCTGGGCCGGCCACGATCCCGAGATACTTGAACTCCTCCACCTGGGGCAGGACCTCCTCCCCAACCCGGACAAGGCACTCTACCTTTTTCCGAGCGAGGACCATGGACTCTGACTTGGAGGTGCTGATCCGCATCCCTGCCGCTTCACACTCGGTCGCGAACCGTCCCAGCATTTGTTGGAGGTCCCTGTTCGATGGTGCCAGAAGAACTATGTCATGCGCAAAAAGCAGCGACAATCTTCCGCCCACCGAACTCGACACCCTCCACTCCCCGGCTGCACCTAGAAATTCTGTCTATAAAAGTTATGAACAGAACCGGTGACAAAGGGGAGCCCTGGCGGAGTCCAACCCTCACTGGGAATGAGTCCGACTTACAACCGGCTATCCGGACCAAAGTCCTGCTCCTTTGGTACGTGGACTGGACGGCCCTTATCAAGGGACCTTCCACCCCATACTCCCGGAGCACCCCCCACAGGATGCTCCTGGGGAGCCGGTCATAAGCCTTTTCCAAATCCACAAAACACATGTGGACTGGTTGGGCAAACTCCCAACTCCCCTCAAGCACCCCAGCAAAAGGTGATCCGTGGTTCCACGACCGGGGCGAAACCCTCATTGTTCCTCCTCGATCAGAGGTTCGACTATCAGTCTAATCCTCTTTTCCAGCACCCTGGCATAGACTTTCCCAAGGAGGCTGAGGAGTGTGATCCCCCTATAGTTGGAACACACCCTCTGGTCCCCACTCTTAAAAATAGGGACCACCACCTTGGTCTGCCAGTCCAAGGGCACTGCCCCTGATGTCCACGCAATGTTGCAGAGCTCCGCCACAGGGCAGCTGTTTCACTACCTCGGCAACTTCCGCTCCGGAAATTGGATGGTCCACCTCCTGGTCATCCGACTCTGTTCCACCTTGAGGATACGTGTTGGTAGGATTGAGGAGCTCCTGGAAGTATTCCTTCCACCGCCGGATAATTGCCCCAGGAGACGTCAGCAGCTCCCCACGCACACCTAACACGGTGTGGGCGAGTTGCCGCCTGCTGCCCCTAAGGCGCCGGACAGTTTGCCAGAATCTTCTCGGAGCAGACCGAAAGTCTTCCTCCATAGCCTCACCGAACTCCTCCCATGCCCGAGTTTTTGCCTCTGCAACTGTTGCGGCCGCAACCCGCTTAGCCAACCTGTACCGGTCAGCTGCTTCCGGAGACCCACAGACCAGCCATGACCTGTAGGCCTCTTTCTTCAGCTTGACGGCTCCCCTCACCTCTGGTGTCCACCATCGGGTACGGGGATTACCGCCACGACCAGCACCAGCGGCCTTGCAGCCACAGCTCGCGACAGCCGCCTCGACAATGGCGGAGCAGAACATGGCCCATTCAGACTCAATGTCCCCTACCGCCCTCGGAACACGATCAAAGCTCTGTCGGAGGTGGGAGTTGAAGACCAGCCTGACGGGTTCCTCCACCAAGCGTTCCCAACAGACCCTCACTAAGTGTTTGGGCCTGCCAGGTCCGTGCGGTGCCCCTCCCACCTGATCCAACTTACCACCAGGTAGTGATCAGTTGACAGCTCTGCTCCTCTCTTCACCCGAGTGTCCAAAACATATGGCCGCAGATCAGCTGACACGACTATAAATTCAATCGTTGACCTACGGCCCAGGCTGTCATGGTGCCAAGAGCACCGATGAACAACCTTATGTTCGAACATGGTGTTAGTTATAGCCAAACTGCGACTAGCACAGACGTCCAATAACTGAACACCACTCTGGTTCTGATCGGGCAGACCGTTCCTCTCAATCACGCCTTTCCAGGTCATGATGTCGTTGCCCACGTAAGCGTTGAAGTCTCCCAGCAGCACGATGGAGTCCCCAGTTGGGACACTGTCCAGCATCCATCCTAGATCCTCCAAAAAGGGCGGGTACTCTGAGATATTGTTTGGTGCATACGCACAAACAACCGTTAAAACCCGTTCCCCGACCCGAAGGCGCAGGGAAGCAACCCTTTCGCTCGAACGCGAGAACCCCAACGTAGAGAGTCTGGAGGCAAGCAAAAAGCCCACCTCCGCTCTCCGTCTCTCACCCTGAGCAACTCCAGCATAGAAGAGTATCCAACCCCCCTCAAGGACTTGGGTTCCTGAGCCGACGCATGAATCGACTCCCTCAGGCTAATCACAAAGATCTTTCTTTCTTCTTTTTCATAAGACGTTTAAGCATCTGTGATCATCTTCAACATGCAGCTTACTTGGAAATAACTGAATGCACAACTATCCTATTTTTTTAAAAAGTGAAAGACATCTGAAGGTTAAACTGGTTATACTGGAAAATATGCTGCCTGTATAAATAGACTTTAAATAAAGACAATTTCCAGCGCACCCAAATAGTGCCACATGTGAGAGCGAAGGATTCCTGTGGAAGATTAGTGGTTCTAAAAGCACAGATGGGTAATGGCTGGGCTCGGTCCTTATGGAAAAACTGTTATTCTCAAAGGTCAGTGAATTTTAAAGATCAATTTGAATTAAATGTGCATCACAGTTTATACAAAGACAAGGACAGGCTCAAAAAATAAAAAACTAATTTTATAAAATGAATGAATCACTAACTCTTAAACATTGTTCACACAGATGAGGAGAATGTGCCCTTTTCCGATAGGACACACTTCAAAATGTGATTGTGAATTATAAACCACTAAATCGGAGCGTAAACATTTGGCGCCCGGGAGCTTCTTCGCTTCGACCTGCGTGCGCAAATTACGCAGTGGATCAAATCGATAATGGAGGTGACTTCAGCAGGTTTCAGTGGGGGGGGAGCCCTGCCGCGAAGGTAACCCAGGTTTTCCCATCGTTTACCTGTAGCCTCAACTCAAGAAAACAGGGGAGCGTTTTAAGAATGGGGAGAGCATTTCCCTTTAAACAAGGTGGGCCGAGCTTATTTGCAGTTCTCGCTCCTATGGCAACCCAATAGCTCATCATCATGAATATTCAGAATTTGCCAAAACGCACCGTGACTGTGGTTCACTGATGCCAGCGGTGCGTGGAACGCTCCACTGTGTTTTTGCGTTGTCTGCAGGCGACCGGCAAGACCTCCCCAATAAACGCGCATCCCTCGTCGTTCGCGACCTTTCCCTCGTCCCTGCACGACAGTTCTTCTGCACGTCTCTCACATGTCACGCTAAGGTGACTTTCAGGCAGTTTTTTTTTTTCCTCCCACTTTTGCGCACGATGACGGAGCGGCACAAAGGCAAACGCCGGGAACGCGGTAGCCATGCGGGCTGTGCGTGAGGACACATGCGAACTGTCAGGTACTCCGCTCGCTCATCTGTCTGAGGAGAGCCACGGCGGTCCGTGTCATGTGCAGAAGGATTCCAGGGATTCAGATTAGCTCCAGACTGATCACACTCACAGGCAGATAGGGAGCGCGGGGCTGGTGGCGGCACCCGCGACAATTCAGCTTCACAATTTCATGTGTTGAATTTTCATCACCGTGTCTCAGTGTCACAATGGACAGGCTGCACTCGTCCATGCGTAAAAGGCTCTACAGTTTGCCACAGCACATCGGGCACAAAGCATCCATCATGAGCGAAGGAGAAGACGCAGACAAGGACACCAGGAGGAAGAGTATCAGGATGAAGCCTCTGCCGTCGCCGACCTCTGCTGGGAGCTGCAAAGGCATTGGGGAGACCAAAAGTGGCGAGTCTGGGATCATGGAGACGGATATAGGGAGACCGATGAAGACCAGTTCGAACGGGGATTGTCGGAGATTTCGAGGCAGCCTCTCGTCCATCACCAGTCGGCATGTGCACGAGTCGGACTCGGCGGAGGAGAGGCGTCTCATCACCGAGGGGGACGTCACCCCCAGCGAGGAGAGCCCCCTGGGTGCCATCGGCGACGGGCCGCCCGAACAAGGCGCGCAAGGGGCCGGCGGTGGCGGCGGCACCCAAAAAGACTCCCCGGACCAGCAGCCGGGGTTTGTAAAGTTGGATGGCATCGATCAAATTCTCCCGGACGACGAGAGATTATATCAGGCTGGCTTCATGCACAGACAGTTTGGAGCGATGCTGCAACCGGGGGTCAACAAGTTCTCCCTGAGGATGTTTGGGAGCGAGAAGGCGGTCGAGCGGGAGCAAGAACGGGTTAAATCGGCGGGGTTTTGGATAATTCACCCGTACAGTGATTTCAGGTAAATGCAGACACCTCACACCGCACGCGCTCCGATCAACGAACGGGTCCGTGGGACGCGTCACGTTAACGTCACAGGCCCAGATGTTTTCATCTGGCACTTTGCTCACGTATTTCCTCTCCTGAATGAAATGGCGTCAAACCCAAAACTTTAATTGTAATAAACTCTATTCTGCTTAACAGTCATACACAGGTAAACCAAGTGTATTTAGTGTCACGGATCAGTTAAAAGCTTTTACATTAGATTCTCTGTCTTGTCATGAACTACCCTCGTAAATAGGCCAGATTTCCAAATTTGTTATTCTCCTAAATGCTGTTCCTTTGCATGAATATGCTTCAGAAACCAATCTGTGCTTTTCCTTGAGAGACTGTGCAATGGAGATGATTTTTCTGTCATTTAGTGGAGCAATCCACAATGTGCACTCACTCTCCTTTAATACAAAATATCTTGTGGCATAAATAATCATTGACTCTGATTAAAAGCTGGAGTTCTCCTTCTAACAGCTGCTGTCTGATGTGTGCCTTTAATAGTGTTGCCAGGCCTTCTGTCAAACTTTGCATGTAACGCTGAATACACAAAGTGAGTGCCAGCGCCGGTTCATATTCCTGTCTTTGTTCATGTCCTTGAGTTTGTAATTGAACATATTTCTGCGAATCAGCCAAATGGATGCTCCCGTCTCACACAAACAAGATTTGAATTAAAGGCCTTGTCCTTTTGGCTTTAGGCAAATTGGGAGGCTCCTTCTACATTTCTCATTAGTTGAATTAAACCAATCAGCGAATGCAAATGACACCTCACGCACATGACACACGTCAGGAAGGCCAAAGAGATAAAGAAACAGGGACAGCTTGAGCGTGAGAAATAAGTGTGTGGACATGTTTCTAGTTTGGCCACATAAACTATCGTTATATTAACCGAAACAAAAAGGAGGAATGAACACAATCACATCCAGTTCAAATTGGTTCTTTTAACTATTTCCTGTCATGTAACTGATGTTATGAGTCAAAGGCCCAGATGGAAAAGGTTAATCGGGGTCTTTTTTGCATCAGAAAAACAACCCATTCATCATTTTATGCTTTTTACTCAAGACGTTTAGATCAACTACCAGCAACTGTCATGTTTTTGAGGAAACAATTGAATGAGGAACCAACCTAAATGATTATTAAATTATTATTATTAGTGGGACGTTTTCCATTTTTGTTCTGCTGCTCCCAGCTGGTTCTATTTTCTTTGACCCTCCCTCCTCCCGCTTACTCA
The DNA here is from genome assembly GCF_901000725.2 of Takifugu rubripes. Taxonomy (NCBI): domain Eukaryota; kingdom Metazoa; phylum Chordata; class Actinopteri; order Tetraodontiformes; family Tetraodontidae; genus Takifugu; species Takifugu rubripes. The sequence continues at coordinate 9,427,159 of NC_042297.1, read as the reverse complement.
CTGGTTTTACATGTTGACACCAAAGGAGAGTTGGGGCTTCGTTCTGGTGCTAAAAAGTCAGAGAGTTGGCTTTGAGCAAGGCACTGAAGCAGGGACTCACACTCAAGGCGAGTGCACTCACGTAAAAAGTCACAGGGAACAAAATACGTGAGGAAATGAGGTCAGACCTACTTGTTCGGTCTGAGACGGGACACTAATTCTAACCAAAATTAAGGAACAAACACCATTATTAATGAAAAAGGGCAGAGAAATACCAAAGATGAGAGTCAGGACAAGGTGACTGGAATTAAAGCCCTCAGAGAGATGAACAGGACCTTTTATTGGGCCATGAAGAGGAGAAGGGTCTCTGACGAGATGTCCCCATCCCATGGCTGCATCAAAGCTTCGGCGCCATAAGCTCAAATTAGAGTGTCACAAGAAATCACATACTCATCACTGCGCCGGAATTCAGTGAAATCTGCCCTTGTCAAGTATTGTATAATGCTAAGAAGCAAGGGAGGAGCAATATCTTGCAAGGGGAAAAGACGGATTAAAAACGGCATCATAATCCAATCTGCTGCCTCGTTTCCAGATCCAAAGCCGAACGATCTCCTTTGATTCAGACCGAGCAGCTCTGTCCGTGAGCAGATGTGGTCACTTAACTGGGGAGTGAAATCTACAAGCGTCCCCCCCCCCCCCTCCCCTTCCCCCACCGACTTTTAAATAAGATGGTGGTTATTGCTGTCTCTGACCACGGAATATCTGCAGGCCTTTGGGAAGGGATTGGTGAAAAATACAATTGATGCTTACTTTCCTGACCACCCCGCCTTGCTTTGTCCTGCCCCCGTCGGACAGCTGCGTCGCTAGCTTACTTTTTCGCGAGCGCTCCATCCTGGAAATGTGACATTTCACCTTTTAAGCCGTTCCGAGACCCAAACATGCCGTTTTTTTTCTGCACTCCTGAACATTGTATTATGCTCCCGATGGCCAAATAGATGGGAAATATCTCAATTCCTATGTAGACAACGGGCACCGTTGCCTTTGTGTATATTCTATCAGCATTGTGCGGAATCCTAGCAAGCGTCGCGCAGCAATATTAGAATGCAGCCCTCTGATCGTCAAGTGCCTTTTAATTATCTTGTGATTCAAAGCCCAGAGGACACATCTGTTGGAAAGGCTTCCACATTTCCCTGGCGGAATAGAAAAGGAAATTTCACACATTAAAACTTTGACGTGAAGGGTCTATTAATCCCTCCTTTCTCCTTCTGAATTTTGTTAGCAACACTATCAGAGAGGGGGGGGGGGTCGGCTGTCCACTAGTTTCTGTCAATCAGTTAAATCCCTTTGCGACACAAAGGTGAATCCTTCCATTCCGGCTGCAAAGCTCACTTTTTCTCCAGGAGCCCTTTATTCCTCACAGCACAGCTTGTTCTGTTTTTTTCCCCTCGCAAGACACTTATGAACACGGAGGCAAAAATAAACCACCAAAAAGGCATCTTGCGATTTTGACATTTTCCTTTCGCTGGAAACACATTAAAGAAAAGTAGAGCGCGCGTAGTTTCAAGTGGGGTAATGGTTTTGACGACGCAAAGCGTGTTCAACAGGGAAACCTTCCAGCTTCAGAAGCTCTGATTTCTTGACTCTTTGTCCTCCGTCCACGCTTTGTTTCAGTCAGGTGGATTATAGTTGATTTGGGACAACACTGTCTTATTGATTTGCTTGGGCCCTGCGGGGGGTCGGACTCTCGGTCGCAGGATTTGTTGAAAAATCAGATGAAGAATCATGCGCATCTGCAACGAGGGCGAGCTCGGTCCTTTTGAAAGAGTGAAGGTGAGATTGCTGAGGGAATGTAAAGTCTGAGTAAACACGCTTTATTGCCGTGAATCTCAATAAAACACGTTTGATTTTATGTGATAGTAGTTTTGACACTAAATAGGATGAACGACACTCTGCTGCTATCCGCCTGCGTTAAATAATTCCCCCTTTAATTTAGAGAGGGTAAAACACGGGGATTACAGATGGTTCTGGCCAGGCCTGGAAGTGAGGTAATCAAAATAGACTGCTGCACTCATCCACGAATATGAGGAGCCAAGAGATTATTACAGTACAATTTATTTAATGGAGGGAGCCCGGGGGGGACGTGCGTGGCTGCTGGGTGGAAGGTTGACTGTCATCGTCGGGGAATGATTGAACAGCGCCATGTGACCTCACAAATAGGTGGGAGTGTGTAGATGGTACACGTGAGTCCAACTGTAAAACAACAGGCTTTTTTAAAGCATGTACTACAGCACCAGAGCGGAGTTTCCCCATGGTAACGCAGTGGTCATCTTTATCAAGTGGACATTATATCCATTTTAGTAATGGGACGTTCCTGGCAGCAGTGTTGTTGTTGTTGTTGTTGTTAAGGGATGCCTCCCCCCCAGCTGGAGATGTTTGATGAATTTTGGTCACCTGACAAATGTACTGCTTCCCTTCCGGCTCTGCCGTCACATGCTCCGCAACATCAATCTGTGATCTCTGCAGGCGGATGCACAGCGCCAGTCAACCGAGAACCATCTCCCATTTTCTCTCTCTCCTTTAACACTTCCGAGTGTCACGTTTATTTATGTTTCCGCTGGACGGATGCTGTTGTCCCAAAAGACCAGCGTGTTTAATATGCCTCAGAATGCAGCAGGGTCGTTTGGAGAGAGATCCGGTTAATCTGAAAATGATTAGAGCCCGGTCACGTTTGAAGGGCTCTCTGCTTTACTGAGACCCTTCCATGTTTCACCTTCTGATGGTTCCACGTTGTTTACCTGCTCTGTACGTTCAGTGCAACAGTCCGATCCATCGCGATCTTCATCTGTCCGCTTGCAGAAGCTGACGCAGGCTCGCAGGTCACATGAGGATTTGTGACGCACACGTTTGAATTGAAAGTGGAGAAGGACAGGGATGCACACTACGGAGCTAAAGCAGATAATGAACTGGGAAGAACTGAAACCGCTGCCATGCGTCTTTTAGCCAGGGTGGTTGTGCCTGCTATAAATCTTAATATGATAGTTTTAGCTTTAATTCCAGCCTGACATTTCACATGTAATCACCGCTGGTCCACAACAATTAACATCAACTCAAGTTATGTAGGCGTAATCACCCAAGTGGGCATTCCTAAAGCTGATCCTGGGTGATTCAGCCTTCTCATAACCTGACTGAAGAGCACATTTCTTATTCCTTATTTTCAATAACTGCAGTGTCATGGGTGAATTATTAAATAAAAAGGAAAAAAATGAACACAAGAAACATTTTTCCTGGGGGTATTCAAGCAAGCACATCTGGCTTGATTTAATGGGAATTTTATGATGATACGAATTAACAATCAAGACTGTAAAATCAACTCCTATTTTCAAGGCGTTGTCTTTGATCAGTCAGCGTCCACGCACACTCTTCTCATGCTTATGCTTACATGTTTGTTCCTCAGTTTGTTTTTGCCTTATTAGACGGCGGAGGGAGAGCTGGGATCATTTAAACGACACGCTCACATTAGGAGGCTCGTGGCAGCATCATTGTTTTGACCTGGGAAAAATGAAACTCGGACATCCTGAAGCTCTGTCCCCGTGCGCCTGGCGAAGGTCAAAACAGATCCCAGTATTAATTGGAAACCACGTTGTGGCCACCGTCCGTCCTTGGGCCGACCAAAAGCATTTTGCTGAGGATATTTTATTTCATGTTTTGCCCCTGAAATGACGTCTCAATCACAATTTGTTTAATATAGTAACCAAATTTAAGATCCCCCAGGTTGACCTCTCAAGGCTGTTCATTCCTCCATCCCCATGTTCTGCTGTGTCTGGTACAGGTTGACCTTTCCAGCCCTGCGCGCGTCCCAGGTGGATTCTTACACCTCCTGTCTCACTGAAATTGGATTGGTTTTTTTCTTTTTTCTTTTTTTCCCATCAGCCTAGATAAAATGACCAAGATGTCAAACCGGCGCTGATATGCTGCCGCACGATGTGAGAAACACCAGATTAAATAGCACTTTAACCGCAATAAAGGGGACTGGCTGTTACAATGAATGTCAATCCTATAAAATGTACAGTCAATCAGTCAAATGCGTGAGTTGCGCACTTTCAGGTGACTTGGCTAGCAACGGCAGAGGTGGATTAAAGACATTAAGTAAAAGGATTTTATATCTGATAGTAATTTCTCTGCATAATTTAACCAACAACATGAACGTACAGCCCAATAAAATAATATTTTACAAAACCTGAAACCTTTTTACATGATTTTCAAAACATTTCAGGAAATGCATTTGCAGTAATGGGAGACAAAAACCTTAGATTTGGTCATTTCTTGGTAATGTATTTGGTTTGTTTCAATGTGTGTTCTGTGTTTCCTTTTTTCTGAATGACAGATGCATCTCATGGTCTTTTCCCCCTGCTGCTCAAGCACATGGTTCAGCATTTACAACGCAGGAATGTGTCATTTTGATCTGGAAGAAATCCACAGGAGCGACATCTCACACCTGCCACTATTACTACTATTACTCCTCATGTCATAATATGTAGTTAGTTCTTTAGTTAACAACATGTTATTTGTCTTTAATGGTGCCACTGAGCACCGGGGTTCACACTGTATGGTTGTGCAGAAGCTCAGGACGGTGGGGTTTCCACTTAGAGCACCAGAGATAAGTGCGCTGAATAAGGAACTCTGTGTGTGTCTGGCCTGATTCACAGGAAATACTTCCCTGGATCAATGTGTTTGGCCTGGCCCTGCCACATGCTGGGTGTCTAGAAGACTCAGAGAAATGGCTGGATTATGAGTCGCAGAATGGCTGAGACTGTTCCCGCTTCTCTGCTGTCAAAAGGGTGTTGGCGCTGGAGGGGGGGCTCCTGATTTATTTTTACCATTGCCATAACGTGTCCTTTTCGTGGCCCGCGTTCACGTCGGCATTCAGGCGCCACGATCTCGTGTGCGTTAATCTGATGCCGACCTCACGTAGCGTGCAAACAAAAAGGCATGAAGCTCTATCACGAGAAAGGGAAAAACAATCAGATAAGCTGCATCTCTCCTCTTGATCCGGGCGTGAGTGGATTTCTTTGGTTTTAATTCTGCATTAATTGAACTTCATTGTATTTTATTTCTCAAAATATTAGATGGTGCTGGTCCTCTTTTCTGCCCAAACATGATCATACCAGGCATGAGAGGTTCTTCTTTCTATCCCCTCATTTTGTCTTTTGTTGCCCCTTGACCTTGGATTGGTTTGATGACAGAGAGACAGAGCGAGAGAGACAACGCGAGAGAATTTCGTTGTAGCTGCTCCATTTACTGATTGCAGCACCTGAAGTGGTGAAGATAATGGCTGATGCAGCCCAGCGCAAGGGCAGGAGGTGATGGCACCGTGTGCGACCAGCGTCTGGTGTTATGGACAGTAGAGAGAGAGTAAGGCCACTGTGCCTCTCTCTCTCTCTCTCTCTCTCTCTTTCTCTCTTTCTGTCTATCTTTGGCTGTCTTGTCCATCAGAGCAGCGTCCGGCCGAGAGAGACGCTGGACCGTGTTCGTTCCACCACGCTCTGCCACCGGCTGACAGGAGACCCTTCTGACATGACCCTGAGGACCGTGCAGGAGATAACAAGGCATCATGATAAAACACAGATGCAATTAGTGGCAGGATGACAGTGAGCAACACTGGAGTGCAGATCTTGGCACGTTGCAGAACAAGTGCATGTTGCTGGCACTGGCTGCAGAGCTCTCTGTCCTCTACATGTCCAGGTTGTCGTCTTTCCATGATTTTCCAACTGGGGAGATATTTTGTTTGCGTCTATATGTATGCCATTGCTCTAAGAGCACTGCTAGCCGGTAGCGCTTGTACAGGATTCTCAGCAGGGCTATCGTGACCAAGGGTATGTAGCCACTAGTGATAGAATGGCGACAGCATCAGGACAAAACACTGTAAGTGGCTTCAAATCTTTCTTCTCAATTGGTTCCTTTGATTAGCTCTGGACAGTCTGCAAAGTGGCATCAGATGGTTTCAGCGCGCGCTCTTCAGCGCGCACTTCTGAGATATCCAGACTGGGCTTACATGAACGAGGAGGTCTGGGACAAAATCTCCATCATTTTGAGACTGGCGCAGCAGAGATTTTCATGTCTCATTGGCCAAATTATTTTTAGATAAATCAGAGATAACCGTGATTATAAGAACGCATCACTTTTTATAGTATCATCTGGCAGATGGAGAGGACATGAAAAAAAAACTCTCCTCTAGATCCAAAGCCTCCTCTGCATTATATGATGGGCAAGAAAATACTCCTAATATTAAATGACCCACAATTTTCTCAGACAGGATGTGATGAAAAATTACTGACATTAATCATTTCTGATATATGGTCAGTAAAAAATATAAGCTTTGATTGCTCTTTTAGGCGCATTGATCTTATGGACTCAGACCTGTACGTGTTTATGACCCATCAGCTGATATAGACAGCTTTAAAGGTAAATTGGGGAAAAAAGAACCATGTCCTACCATAATAATAGTTGTAATCTTATTTATAGATCTCTTTTAGCACTGTTCAGTAAGGTTAGCGCCTTTCAGTTGTGTTTTATTTTGTCTACTCTACCCTCTGCAGATATTTAGCAAATCCCCCTGTTTCCCCGTAGCCTGAGGTTGTGGAGATTTGCCTCTCCCTCCGCTGAAATCTTCTTAGCCTAGGTTTGATAAAACGGCGCATCTCGCCTAAATATAGCCGCCTTCGACTGCACAGCCCTAGTGTCAGTGATGTGCTCGCAGTGTGCCTGCTGGCTGCGCTCGGCAAAGACAGCAACATCACGACAGTTCACCAGAGCAAGTGACAACAAAAATAGGATTAACCCCTTTAACCTGATGTTTTTTAACCCTCAATCACACTCCTTTGTTTTAAAATCACTTTACTGCACTCCTATTGCACATCAGTCCTTTTTTTTTAAGAAAGCAGAGATCCATGAATATGTGAGCGGCTTCGCTGTGCTTGTACTTGTTGTTTTTGTCAAGTTTATTCATGGTTCTAATCATATAGAAGCATTTATCCTTCATCGCCGGGCCGACTCGACTTGTACCCACATTATGCTCGGACGGGCCGTCCCCGAACTGCAGAGAGGAAACACCGACTGTTGTCCTGCTGTTCCCATTCAGTCAGAATCAAGGGGCCAGTAGGAAATGTTCTGTGTCACTTGTACCTGACATGACAGGTGATCTGTTCTCGTGCTAGGCCATCACTCTCCCAGCATGGTAGCAAGCAGACACGTCTGCAGGAGGGATGGAAACACCTGCACGCACGTGCAAGCAAATACGCACGTGCACTCCAGCACCAATGGGGTCCATTCTTTTGTCCTCTGAGCCTCCTTAATTTTAATACCCTGAAATTTAAATGTGAGCCCATCTTGGGCCTTTGTGCTAGCTCCTGCAGTCCTTTTCAGGTAGCCCGGCTGGCAGGGTGAGGAGAATGAAAGAGGCTTATCATGTAGTCTGAAACACTCTGAGTGTGAGAACATGTTCCTCCTGCCCCTGGTCGTCCCACTGGAGAGCAGAATGGACTGTGGATTTGTCAGTCTACAGTCAGGAAAATGTCAAGGTTTCCTTCATCACAACCTGCTATAGGAGCAGAATAGATTGGGTGTGATTTATTGTACAGTTTCTTTGCTCCTGTGTCACTTGTGTATGTGCTGTATTACTTCTGCCTTCTATGTAAGCTTGATTAATATCTGCTTGCAAAACTAAGAGATTGGCATTAAAAAGGCTAACAGATTTTTGCTAACAGATGACGTTAGATGACGATCTGTTTTTTAAAAAAAAAAAAAAAAGGAATTCTTTGGCTTTGCCTGGCAGGACACCCTTTAGTTTAATCGTTTAATGGTTCAGTGGTGGGAAACGGAGGGTAAACCAACCCAGTTATTACCTAATACTGACCCTACATTCAGATGATAAATTCCCAGATTAAAAACAGAGCTTCTATAGGAGGAATAAATCTTTTTTTTTTTTTTTACAGAGTTAAATACATAAGTGTAACAGTTTTGTTTCACACGAAATAAACAAAATCATACTTGCAAACTGGCATCTGATCGAGTAGAATGGTAATTTTTTTTCTATGAAAGTGGAGTTATGAGATACATTACATTGAGATTTAGGAAATAAAAAAAGAAATAAATAAATCTGTATTTATAGAACAATCTTCTGCTATGTTGGGGTCCCTGTGCATAATAAAACACAGTAAATGGATCCCTGCTATCTTTAGGTCGCCATTAGGAGGCAACCACAAGAGTGAAGAGTGAAAAGAAGAAGACATGCACATACACGCGCACACGTGCATAAATACATGCATGTAAAATCACAGAGCACACAGATCCTCCTGCAGGCCCTCAAGAACTCCACTCCTTCCCCACTCATTTCATCCACTATTTTAGTGAATTGTCTATTACACATGCATATTAAGATGCATTTTCAATGAGTCAACAGCAGCTGCCCTTAATCTTATCAATCCCCACTCCCCGTATGACAAACGAGGCTTACTCAAACAGGTGGCATCAGCAGCGGCTCTGTTCTGAGAGAGTGACATTCAGGGGTGTTAAACAGCATTCTGGCTTTCTAGGATAATGCTGTGGACCCTTTAGCACTCCTTTATTCTTTATTTCACTCTATTTTCCCATATCGCTTATTTGTTTGTAGAGATTTGTCTGCATTTCTCGGGAGCTGACTGCTACCATAAAATAATGATGTGGTCCAGACACGTGAAGTCGATCAGTTAGGTGCAATCGTTTGTTTGAGGTGATTGAGCAAGGTTCTAATATGAGAAAAAAACATGTTTTTAAGCAATAGATTCTATGTGGAAATGCTTTTGTTCAAGTAGCAGCGGCCAGAAGTAATAATGATTCCATTCGGGCTGATAATGGCGCTAACTGTAATTGCGTCTGTGTGGCTTTTGTGCTTGACTCCTGTGTCTGGATTTGTCTGTATTTAAACAACCAACAATGTTAAGTGGCATCCACACGAAAGGATGTGTGCTTTGAACGGGCTCTCGGTCCGGCCAGCATTTGAAACATCAAGATCACGCCGTGAGGAGCCACGGCGTTTGTGTTTCCGCTGTTTTCCTTGTCTTCATGGGCTTAACGTAGGCAAATGCGACGGAAGCGATATCTGTGTGAAGATAACTCCACTTGACAAAAAGTTGGAGGTCGATGCTGTTTTACTTTGAAGAATTCCAATTGCTGTTTCCTCTGTGTGCTTGTGCCTGTGTGAGCTGCCACGAAGCGGAGACGCGCCGCAATGATGCGTGCATGCGTACGCGGGCAAACGTGGGAAACGCCTGTGTTCACAGATTATTTGACCTCTAAATTCAACCAACTGGGACAAAATAAAACATCGGTGATGTCGTCTGCTGTGCCTTTAGTTTTCATAATGCCTTCTGGGATCGTCACGCTCAGAGAAAACAAATAAAGACTCAAAGTATTATCTGTGGCTGAGTCTACACCTGTTAGAGAGAGACGTTCCCTGTCTTTGTCTCTGAACGTTCCATCCATCCATCCATCCATCCATCCATCCATCCATCCGTCCATCCATCCAAAAAGCAGAACTTCAAGAAGAAAAAATAAACATCCTGGACAAATCTTTGTTGAAAGACCTGGACCGCACCATCTTGTGTTCATATGATCTTCACTCTGTCTTCTAAACATTTATTAAAATTTGATTTTGACTTTTGCGCTTAGTTTGAGCACATGACCAGATTGTTGTAGCGTTGCTAGCCTTACTGGCTGCACCAATAAAGTGCGCGATAATGGTTAACGTTGCAGGTAGACTTGACGGGAACAACAGATCTCATTACTAAGCCAGCAGTGCAATTTATATCCAAAGTTACCATCTCAAAAGATAAATGAGGCCACCGCACACTTTGTGATTAATGATTAACCCCTGCTGACCTTAAAGCTCTGATATACTGTTCCACAAATGGCTTGAACATCATCTGGTATCTGGTGAGCAGACACAAACACAATATGTTGTTATGTTGTCCACTGTGCAGCTAGCTAACATCAATGTTGCTAGACTGGGTGGGTTTCTGCCCAATCGGATCAAGTTGGCTTGAAAAAACAGAAGCCAGAACCATAAAAATCTTTTTTTTAAATTGTTATACCAAGTAAACAGATATATGTATATCATCCTTTGATTATTGATATTAAGATCTTAAATTATATGAATATGATGTATTATTAATATTGCGAAATAATCTGCTGTAGCACCATTTTGTGACCCGTCTTTCTCCATTTGGCTGTTCATGCAGGTTTTATTGGGATTTGACCATGTTGCTGCTGATGGTGGGTAATCTCATCATCATACCTGTGGGCATCACATTCTTCAAGGACGAGCACACGCCCCCCTGGATCGTGTTCAACGTGGTCTCGGACACTTTCTTCCTCATGGACCTGGTCCTCAATTTCAGGACGGGCATTGTCAAGGAGGACAACACGGAGATCATCCTGGATCCGCAACAGATCAAGATCAAGTACCTGCGGAGTTGGTTCGTGGTGGACTTCATCTCTTCTATCCCCGTGGACTACATCTTCCTCATCGTGGAGACGCGCATCGACTCGGACTTCTATAAAACGGCGCGCGCCTTGCGGATTGTCCGGTTTACAAAGATTCTCAGCTTGCTGCGACTGCTGCGGCTCTCCAGGCTCATTCGCTACATCCACCAGTGGGAAGAGGTACGAACGTGTTGTTACGATGCCGCTTTTGTTTGACATATTATATAAGGCAACCAGATTTTGAGATCTGGGTTAACGTGAACAGAGAAAACACTTTGATTTTCTGACAAATTGACAGATTCATTCATTTAAGTTAGCTCTGCACAATTATTGCAACCAATTATCATCCGAATGTGTCGCCATGCTGAGGCGCTGCTGCGTGGATGGTTGCAGAACGCTTCCCCCTATGTCTCAGAGATGGCTGCTGCTTCTGATTACACCCAGCCGTGAAAGCAGTGAAGAGGCTCTTTTGCTGTACCCAAGTCACCAATAAGTTGATGAATGCTGGGATGCTGATTAGCATTTTTCCCTCTGTGAGCCCATCCAGCTAGCAGTGGGACCGCAAACGCCAGAGGCACCGCTGCTACAGCGAGCATGATTATAATTACAGCAGTAATTATAGAAGTTTCCTCTGCTGTCACATGATTGGCGTTGTTGCCAAGACTCCGAGGTAAAAGGTGCAAAGTGAAGAATTAGAGCGCCAGCATGGAGTCAATCAACATATTCTTCACTATGAGGATAATACGGCCAGTCAGGCCTGGAGGGCAATATGAGAGATGACTGGAAGATAAACACATCTTAGCAAAAAGCTCGATCAGGCGCAGTCGTGCTACACGACCTGTGCCATTGGAATAGTTCAAACTGTGCTGTTCTTTATTCTGACTCTGAGCCTTGCCCTTCCCGTAGATACAAGATAGATGACAGCCTATAGATATGCATGGGTTCTATTGGTCAGGGGTTAGTTAGCATCTCCACCTACCGCAGTGGAGATTTTATCCTTTTCTTCCTGTCCGCAGAAGCTAATAAACAGCTGCACAGTAGAGCTGGATAATAAAAGAGGTTCTTTTTAAAAAAAAAGAAATTATTAAGACACAGAGTATGTCACATATTTTCTAATTTGTTTTTGGTATCGCCTTTTAAAATGCACAACAGACCACTTAACTGGGATTTTTCTTTTGGGCCTAATGTCACATTCATATGTTAACAATGCTGTATTGATATCCAATAATTAGCTTGTTTGCGCACAGCAGCTCTCGGATAGTCGGCGGGTTTGTTCACCTGAGTGCCTGACATCACAGGGACAATTGGGGAGGTTGAATAGCAGGTTGATTGCCAATCAAACAGCCGCAGACCTGCCCGCAGGCTTTAAAAGTTTCCTCTCTTTCAAGTATTCCGTCGTCGCTGTGGGTAGAACCGTGCGAGAGCGGTGACACTGATCACGCACGACCTCTGTCACGCCATTTCAAAGATGGGAAAAGTTCAGATGAAGCATTGGGGAGCGCTACAGCAGCGGGGATCAGGAGGAGGCAAATTGTGACTACTGACATAAATTATTCTGATGTGATCTATGAGAAGTAGGCATTATCTTGAATTCATTTCTGGTTTTTTGGGTAGGGATGACGTCATCGTTGCTCGGGCGTGAACAAAACATGCTTCCTTTAAGAAGCTTCATTTTAAAAGTGACATTTTCACACATTTTAACCACATATCACAGGTATCGTATTGCTTCAGCCCAGCTTTTCCTTCACCTTCTGAAGCAGCGGCAGCTCCTTTAGCGAGCTGCCATTTACAGGTTTTATGTGTGTGTGTGAGAGAGAGTGTGCATGTTTTGTTGATGAACGCTAGCAGGGCAGATAAAGTGAAAGGCCAGCTTAGCTCCAGCACCAGAGTCCTCCAAAGGCAACCTCACAGAAATGTCATCTGTCAGTGATGAATAACTTGGTGCCGGGGTCTCATCTCCCGACTGACTTTTGGACCTTTCCTATTGACACCTGCAGCTCAGACGAGGTGTCGTAATCTCTTGATACTTTTTTTTTTTTGCATGAGGGTCTCAGAGGATGTTGTGACTTGATTTGCAGCAGTTTTTGTTAGAGCCGTTCCAATAAAAACTGCACTATTAAAGCATATACGACCCTGATTTAATGGCTATTACATGTTTGTTTAGATGGTGTACCAACAGTCCAGCAAGTGGGAGGTCCTGTCCCTCAGTGGTCCTGTCCCTCAGGTCCTGTCCGTCAGTGGTCCTGTCCCTCAGGTCCTGTCCCTCAGTGGTCCTGTCCCTCAGGTCCTGTCCCTCAGTGGTCCTGTCCCTCAGGTCCCAGTCTACTCTCAATCTGAAGGTTGATGATGTTGCAGTCACAGCACGGGTCCATCCAGTTGCTTTAGACAATTAAATTAATTTTGTTTATGTTGTGCATGGTTGCGTTTTCACCGCTGGAAACAAGGAGGTGTCTTTACAATTTCCATGGGTGCTGTACACCCACAGGAGACTTTGAGGATTCAGCGATCATGTCTGTGTTATTGTGAGCACACATCCATGAAGGTGATTATTTTCCATTTAAAGTAAAAAAAAAAGATTTTAAAAGAGCCAGCGGATTTCTTGTTATAGCGGATGCTAATCTTTCTCATAAAAAGCTGCAGACCCCTGTTATCCTAACAGTGCATGAAAAGCTGATTTATATTTATCTTAATTCACAAAATATCTCCAAGCTATAAATAGCCCTGCACAAATTCATTTGGCCTTTTTGTTCGAGTGAGTGGGGGCTTCATTTCCGCAGTGAGAAGTCACACAGAGGACACTTCTTCCAGGAAGCGTCAAATGCGGCTCGGTGCGCAACACTGCGTGGTTTCATGCTTCACGAAGTGATACTATTGGGAGCAACTTTTAAATTAGAATCTGTTCGTCACACAGCCGCTGCTGTGAATAAAGCTCTTTAAGATTTCATTACAATACGGCCGCATGTATCATCAGCCTGGGAGGCAGGACAAACCGAAAACAGGGACGAAACCATCATCAGATGCATCGCAATTAGAGACTGGGGAGATGGACACTGTTCAGAGCCAGTACAAATAAGGGCATAAAACAAAACAGCTGGAGAATTAGTGCCCCATCAAGACCTCTAAAGGCCTTGTCAAAAGCTGACTGTGGTAATTATTGGCTGCCTCACTCAGAGAAATGTGTTACATTGCTTAGTACAGCCTATTGCAGCTTTATGGGCCAGTCCGACACACTGCAAATCTTTCATAATCCATCAGGGACAGTTTGCTAAATCCCACGCAGCAGCGTCCTTGGTCATTTCATGAGTGAAATGAGAATCAGTCCAGTGGATGTCAAAGCACTGAATTTGCTCAAGTCTCTTAAAGGGAACCAGGAAAAGACCGTCCTCAAGGTTCTCAAAAATTGGCTTAGTTGACAGGTCAAGGAGAGGTCACCGTTGAGGAGCCGACCTGGATGTCTGTGGCAGAATGTCATAGACCTTTATTGTGGCACCAAAACCCCGTTGGACTGTCAGGAAGAGAAGAAATATCAGGGGGTTGTTCTGGGTGGGCGTTGGTGTATCGTCTATTTTAAATGGGATAGGATGCAAATGTTCTGCGCCATTGTTGCATTTTCTTTTGCAGAACGTATCAAGAGAGCGATCTTATCCTCACTGACAGCAATCATGAGCATGAGACTGAGAGTCGCCTGTTATTACAATGAAGAGTTTTATGTTGTTCCTGATCAATGTCGTATTCTCTGGGGGAGCGCGCTCTTTTGAAAGACACAGCTGTGTTTGTGTCCTTGAGCGTGATCTTCACCCAAACCTTGAATCTGAATAAAGGTGTCTAATAATGCTCCAGGTCAACCAAATGGATGGCGCGGATGACTGCAAACCTACATCTCTTCTCTGTCTACACGTCTATCTACACAATCCTTACAGTGAAAACTGTATAAACAAGACAATACCACTCCTAATGTGCTATTCAGGATCCGGATGAACGTCCTCGTCAATTGGGACATTCAAGAGAACATCTAAATCTAAAAGCTGGAATGGTCCTCAAATATTTCAGCAGCTAACGTGACGTCTGTACAATCACGTCATGCTCATCTCCTCAAACACTCTAATCCATATCCAGAGAGGAGATTGTGACATAAGTAAAGCAAATACTCCCCGGCAGCTCAGGATCTTCGATGTCCTTTTTTATTGCAGCTATCATAAATGAGCTCTGATTACTTCCATTTCCTTTTCTAAACACTCCAGATTTCAGGCTGCTGAATGCTGTTTGCAAACACAGGGTGTTTTCTGGTGGCGGTGACTATATGCCAGCGATTACAGTAATATACTGCACATAATGGCATTACATGTGTGTGTGCACATCCCCCACACACATGCACGTTTCCTCCGTCTCCTTCTGTCAGTTTCCTCTTGTCAGCTTTTATCTGGATAAAAATAAGACTGTGGCCGGATATTCCCCTCATTTGAGTCGTCTCCTTTTGACGAATCGGTGACTTGGATGAGATGAGTCATCCCGTTAAATCAGATTCAAAGCAGCACGCTAATGTCTACGCTCTGAGGGCTTCCTCCCTGTCTACAACATGAACATCTGGAGCGGCGAACCATCGTTTTTAGGGTGGCCAGAGGAGAATTTATGTGGCCTTTGCAGAAAAGGGGACAATGACTCGAGAAACTTGTGCCACGGAGCCAGTGTTTGTTCATTAAAGGTGGCAGAACATCTATTTCTATGAATATTTATGGTTCCCCTGTCAAAACGCCACAGTTAGAGGTCAGTGAAAGGATGGGGCACTGGGTAAAAGTTTGCATGTTTCTGCTCTGCGACTCAGGAGAAGGAGTGAGGCGCCTTTCGTTTCCGCTCAGTACATCTTTGCAAAAATATTGAAATGAGCGAAATCAGCTAATCAGCCCCCTGCTCACTGACCCATTACCTTGGCCAAGGACTGCTCTATCTGTGATAAGAAGAGCTGGAAGAATAGATTTAATGGGCTATTATTGAGCACACAATGAGGCTCGCCAGCAGTGGTGACAGGTCCTCAAAACTCTGAATACGCCTGGTGTGATATCAATACTCGCGGAGGATTTGCTTAAAAACTAGAATACAAAAAAAACGTGTAATTCTGCCCAAACCCAGTGGCACAGCTTGGTAGGAAGCGCTGTGAAAGGGTTTTTTTGTGATCCAAGCCCTCCAGGCCTGTTTAGACAGATGATGGAAGGGCTATCCCAGCGGTCCACTCCCAGGCCTCCTTCTCATTCTCCACGTTTACCACGGCAGCGCGAGCGTGACATTTTCGTCGGGGGCATTTAAAGTGAGAAATCAAACCCCTGCCAACGTCATCGCGTACGATTAAAACTGAGACATGCACAGATTGATTTAGTTTAGTTACTCATTAGTGATTACAGGATGGTGCAGCATGTTGCTCTATGGACTGGATTTGATAATACGTGTTCAGACTTAAACGCTGTTTAAGTTGATAGATGACTTCAAAGTCGCTGCGTCAAAGTGTGAAACTGTATTGCAATATTTAACAATATTACGTGATTAAATTGTAAAGTTGTGCAGTCGGTTGAAAAGATGCTCCTAAATGAAAAGCCCATTTATTTATTCTTTTTCTCTCATTAGCATGCCACATAGCAAAGTGCAGTCAAACCCAAAAGCAAATGTCGGTAAAGGTCATCTTTTGAGGTCACACAATGAAAAAAACAAAAGGGGGGGGGTAGCTGAAGTATTCCTCTTTTCTCTTTCGTGCCAAGCATTCATCATCATTAGCAGCACGAGCTGCAAACACCAGATGCCTCAGACGAGTGCTACATCAACTGTGTCTGGGCAGCCACCATCAGCACCGTGGGACATATGCATCTATTTTCTTTCACCTGGATCGCACTGTTCTCCATCCATCTGCTGGAGATGACTCGGCAGCTGCCTCCTGGGCCTGATCGCTGCCTCGCAAAGTTCCCAAAGATTCGTTTTTATGGCTTTCTTTTTGTACTTACCTTTAGCGTTGCTTCCATGATGATCAGATGGACTGACTGTGATTTTAGACGAGCTACTACTGCTGACAACGCGAAACCTATCACTATCATTTCATTAGCATCCTTTGACTGTTTTCCTCACGGTGGATAATGTGGCTTTACCCACAGGATGACTGTTGCTTATTTACTGCCTTGTCATGTTGTTTTATGAGTTACATTTATGGAACAACTACATTGCAGTCAAGGTCAAAGTGGTTTGACCCATGGTTCTGCTCTAAAAAGGCCTCCTGTACAAGGGAACCAATAGGCCCCCCCTTGAGGAAGTGTTGTGTACCCTCATCAATCAAAACGCTCTTGTTTATGCTGATGCTAATACAGCCAAGCTCTCGGCGTGTCCCTATCAATTAAAACAAAGTGCTGGGCAATCCATCATTCTGGGTGTAACACACCGTGTTGCTAAAGTTGATTGTATGCAAAATGTTCATTTAGCGTTTCATATGCATCCTTGCTACTGTGCAGTCCATGTTTCTTTGTTAAACATGTAGCTGCTTTCTAATGTCCTTCAAATGAAATGAAAGGGATTTGAGGTTTGCCTCAAAACATTGATTCTTTGATAAAGTTTAAACCCTCTAAAAGAACCCATCTCTGGAGCTATTTAATTTTTAACTTTCTGCCCAGTGTGGAAGTATTTGAAATGATTGCAGCTGTAAAAGGAGATAGGGGCATCACCTTCTTCCCTGACAGTTTGGGTTACAAACTGAAGATTTGCATGGCATTACTCATGACAGTTCCTGCAGCGTCTATTCTCCTCACAGTGGTTAAAGTGCCCAAGGTCCTTTGAGGGCATGTCTACTGTAGGAACATAGCAGAAGTTATTGTTGCACAGTAATGAGTCACTGGGGCTGCGCCCCAAGATAGCGGAGAGAATTTATCCTACTTGAGAGAGGCACTGATGCTGTGGAGGGCCTGATAGTGTTCAGTGTACTGACAGGTTCAAGAACAACCCGCGACACACTGAAGACAATAAATTTCATGCTTCATAAGGAGAGACGCCTCCTCAGATGAACCAGTGCAAAGATTTAGCACATTTGAAAAGATGACGTGAAGAGAATCAGCATGATTCCACAAAACAGCAGTTTTCAGTTTTTTTAATGGCAGCTACGCCGGCTTCTCTTAAAAGTCAGTGTGGTGCTCTTTAAATTTTAATACTTCATCATTGCAAGTGAACACAAACCATGTTGTAGCAAACCCAGTGAGGTGGCTGCTAGAAGTTGGGTTTGAGGTTGGAAAGATGTGGGTTTAGTCCCTGTTTTTATATAACACATTTCACAAATGCGAAGAGGTACCTCATGATTTATTCAGTCAGCCAGAGAGTGAATTTAGCACACTTATGCTATTAACTACAGCCCATGAGCTGATGTGATGTAGACAAGAGGCTTTATTTGTTGCTGTGATTACACAAATGGTAGTTTGCCTACACCTGGAGAAAAAGTGGTGGTTGCAGACAGAGCAGGTCCTGCAAGGTGAGTGAATCAGTGCAGGTGGGGTGAAAGTGCCCAGGGCGACACATTTTGAACAAAAGGCCCAGTATTGAAAAAATAAGATAAAGGCAGAAGATGAGAGAAGGAGGAATGCGTAATGTTGCTGAGCAGGGACGCTTGCATCCACTCTGAGATAGCGTCGTGTGCCACTCCTCACCTGGGCATATTTTCTTGGGCATTCCTCTCGCTCTGTGCTTGCTTGTTGACGGAGGTAAATTCATGCGAATTGATGGACGCGGCACTGTTGCAGCTCACCGGTCGCTGCCAGCCTCCACTTCAACGAGCACAACGAACTGAAAAATACACAGATGCACTCTTTGAGATGAAAAGAGGAAAAAACAAGCATTCCCAGTCATTTTAATGACAAGGATTCAAGATGAGTGACAGCCGTGTCTTCATCGTGCTCTCCTCCACTGCCAATGGAGGACATTGATAAAAGATCCCCCCCCCCCCCCCCCCACTCAAAAGAGCTTAAAAGTCACTGAGTGGATATTAATAAGGAGTGGAGTGGTTAACGGCTCGCAACACGGTCTTCAATGGGATTAAGAGGCAATTGAATGGTGGAGGCCATTAAAAACCACATCAGCCGAGAAGCTGGAGCGTCTTCTGTGTATATTTAACATTAGGATTAACAAACCGAGCCTGTGAACACCCTCACCCCAGGAGGGCAGCCACTGCTGCCCATGTACCATTATTGTGTTTGCAAGTGGCTGCAGATAAAGAGCCATTCTGCAGCAGGGGAGGTGAAGCTCCAGTCTGAACCCAGTGGACCACTTTCACTACAGCCACATCTGCATCCACTACAATTAAACTGGTTAAAGACTCAAGGGTTTAAAGTGCATCCCCTTCTCATTCCAGTCTCTTTGCCTTCTCTTGCATTTACATTTCCCCCAAATTATAGCTTGGATGTGTGGTGTGTGTGACATAAAGCAAACTGTTGAATGACCCCTTTGATTTTCTTCTATCGTCGAATTCATCCACACCTGTAATTTATCAATAACTAGAACAAGGTTTGGAGGCTCTCTTCCTTCAACTACATTGTTTCAATATAACATTGAATAATTCATCAGTATACGTCAAATACATGATGTGTGTTTGTTTATTTATTTATGAGAAGTTTCTGAATGAAATAAATGTCTCTAAGTATTTACAAGTATTAACAAAAGTCACTTATGAAGTTCAATTTCTCAAGCCAAATCTTCACCTTTTTGGTAGAGAGACGACTATTAAAAATGTTTTAGAGAAGCAAATTGTATATTATAAATTATAATGATAAATTATTATCCTCAAACCTGTTAAACAAATGTAATGTAATTTTTTGTTCTGTGATGTCTTTGTTTTTGTTTTATTTATTCTTATCATTATAACACAATTGTACTTTTTCCCTCTTGATTTATTATTTTTGGTATTTAATTTAATTCTGTGATGTTTTTCCCCTCCCAAAACCATAAAATCATTTTAACAAAAAACACACAATATAATCAAAAACACATTTAACAGAATCTGTCTATTATTTTTTAAAAATTACCCAGAATGCCTGTTTCTTTTCTGTTTCCTGCTTCCTTTGGCTCCACCCCTTTTTAGATCTTCCACATGACCTACGACCTGGCCAGCGCCATGGTGCGGATAGTCAACCTGATTGGTATGATGCTGCTGCTGTGTCACTGGGACGGCTGCCTGCAGTTCCTGGTGCCGATGCTGCAGGACTTCCCTGCCGACTGCTGGGTGTCCAAAAATAAGATGGTGGTAAGTGGCTCTCCTGGGCAGATTCCTCCTGCCTGTTTGAATCACATTATGTCCTGTCATATCTTATCCATCAGCTCCAGTAATTACTGGTCTCAAACCCTTTTGCAAAGAACGCTTCACCTCTCTGTCGTCTGAAGTCCCAGATCAAATAAATCTATCTGCTACATTTAGCCACATTTATTCAATTTACTGATTGTTTTTATTTATTCAGAGCTTACAGCAATGCCCCCGAGGCTGTGTGGGGGGATATTGATTTTCCCAGTAGGATGGGGAGCCCTCCAGTCAATATTGGTCCAATATTGACTGCTTCTAGTGAGCACTCATGCTGCGCTGTAATTTTGCTGTATTGTCAAGGCAGCTGCAGGAGGAGAAGCCGTTTAAAGCTCGGCCAGCTTTCAAATTCTTCCTCTTATGTAAGACAAGTGTTGGACATGTGTGTGACTCACCCTGAGCTCATGTTAATACCGTGTAAAAGAATGCGGTTCCAAAGCAAGCAGACTTGATGCCGTGTCATCCGAGGGGCCCTCAGCAGAGATTGATCGGGCACCGGCGATGCTGCGCTCTCCAGCGAAGCGGAGCAATAAATCCACACGTATTTAACCCTTCTGGAACGCAGCTGGGGCCGCTAATTTCCCAACTGATGCATGATCAATGTGCATGACAATTTGTGAGTCAAATAGTAAGTGGAGAGCTTTCCTGTGGTCCCATATTCATGATAAAGTCCAGGCTGCCGGTTCGTTCTCTTCTGCCTTCAGTGGGTTTTCTGGGAACATTTAACTCAGACCTGGTTTATGTGATAATTGGTCTGTTTATTAGTATTAATTTAACAATTAATTTGAATGATTCCACGGCGAGTAATGATTTCTTGACCCCCTCTCCCATTAGGAGGGTGCTGCTATATCTCTAAATGAGTCGCCAGCTCATCGCAGGGCCCTATGTGACCATTTTGGGGTTTTGCTACCTTGCCCAAGGGTACCTTGGCTGTACTGTGAAGGTAATCTGGCACCTCCCATGCTACTAGAGCACCTCCCATCTTTTGTCCTCACCGGGGCTTGAACTGAGAACCCTCCGCTTCTTAACCCAGTCCCTTACAGAGCGAGCTCCTACTCAATTTTTTAAAATAAATTTTATATTTTTACATGAATCAAAAATTGCCACTGCTGTGGATTACATGAATAACACGCTCATTCGTTCATTCATTGGTGCATGTAAACACAGGTCTAGGGCATAAATAAACAGCCAACCTCCTCCAATAAAGCAGACACTTAAAACACACAAAGACATCTAATTATGTGCACTGGAATAGTTGTAACTCTTTAAACTGCGGGGGAATAAAACAGCAACTGTAAGGAACTTTTCATTATTGCCCAAACCAGATTGTAATCAGCCGCGTGCTCGCCTCTGCGTGCTAGAGCAGATGTCACATGAGTTGTTCCATCGCTCAAGGTATGATGTATTTGGTTCATCATGCCTCGCTGCCTCCCTGACATGCTGGCTTGTTATATTTAATCACAAGAAATGACAGATGTTGGAAACCACTGTCCCCTGAGATGTTTCACACGTTATCTAATTTCTCTGTGTTTTCCATACCTGCGTGTGCAGAGGTGCACGGCGTCTGGTGTGACAGTTTGAGTGAGGAAAATCATTTTGGAGATAAATTGTTGTTACAATCCCCTTGTTCCTCAGTTTTATCACTAGTTTAAAAGGGAAGTTGCAAAGGGATTATATTTAGTTACGCAAGGCTGAGCTGTCAGGAAATATAATGTAAACTGTGGCTCGTGATTAAGGCGGAGGATTAAGATTTAATGTGATACGTCTGTTGTTTCAGTTGCAGTGAAATTAAGGGCTAAGCTGTTTGTTTCGCTCAGACCGACATTCTAATGCACTTACCTCTACTTCCTGATGGTGCCAACAAAGAAAACGCATGTCTTGCGTTAAATGTTTCAGGAATAGGGGCTCACATGCCAAATTGCCTTGTCGCGACCCGAATCCAGGCACTTGTAACGAGATTATATTTGGACGTTTTCTGTCCAACCTCCGTCTCAGCTGTGTTCCCAACATTCCCACTAAAGTGGCGCTGGCAGACGCTGCCAATGCTGAGGCCCTGGGACACGGGCAGCAGCGCTCAGTGTACTCGCTCTGAAATCCCGTGTGATGGATGTATCCTCTCATTAACATCAAAACGGAGTTTGTTGTGTTTTACGGCGTCTAATTAACTAATTAAATGCAATACATTCAAGAATCTTTGTGACAGCGGAGCAACTCTTTCTTTCTGAACGCGTGCAGAGTGATCAGACCGGAAATGTGATCCCTCACATTTGTTTGATGTGAAATGGCAGATAGTGACAGTGATTTTTGCACGGTGGAGGCTGATCCGCTCCTGATTGGAATCATTAAGAATCTTCTTTTACAGTAGCTGTGCCGTTATCTTGCTGGGTCATCGCTCCTTACCTTTTGAGGGGGGCTGCCCGCATAAAATGTCTCTCTCTCTCAACTGTGGAAATGAGTTTGAAAGCAATTTGGACATGTCACCCCCAGGAGAGAGTTGATATTGATTTGCCACGAACTACCACCGGGATATAAAGGAAAGGGGCCAATTTATCTACAAATGAGAAAGCTCACAGATAAATCGCTTTTTTTTTTCTTTCCCAAAAAGCTGACCTACTTACTGTCATGCAACCCTCCACTCGCGTTCCATTCTCAGGGCTCTGTTTTAGGCTCTTGCCCAAATGTCGGCTTGCTCCAACTGTTTGCATATTGAAAAGTGTGTTTCACTCTGCCAGCTGCTCCTTTTTGGACCAAGACAGTGTGAAGTGGACAGCTGCCATTAGTTTTGGCTTAAATAATTGTGTGTGTGTGTGTGTGTGTGTGTGTGTGTGTGTCTCCACGGGTGCTGATTGACCTTTAATGTGCCGTCACCCTACGTAAGAGGGCGCGAGAGATAGACGATGCGTTCACCCTAACTCACCTTGTCTCCTCTGTTTCATCCAGAATGACACATGGGGACAGCAGTACTCCTACGCACTTTTCAAAGCTATGAGCCACATGCTGTGTATCGGCTATGGCATGTACCCACCGGTGGGCATGACAGACGTGTGGCTGACCATCCTCAGCATGATCGTGGGTGCTACCTGCTACGCCATGTTTGTGGGCCACGCCACAGCGCTGATTCAGTCCCTGGACTCATCTCGACGGCAATACCAGGAAAAGGTGAGTCACAATGTTGTGTTACAGGAAAGGTGAAGTTGAGGGCTAAATGGCTGTTTGAATATAATGAAATGTAGTCATTTAATTAACATCCATTGGAGTCATGGGTATCAACTGTAATGAAACTTTGAGAGCAGCCTATAATCTAACTAATGGAGGTGGCAGATGTTGCTTAGGGTTTCCTATGTCAACACATAAGTCACCATTGAATCAAATGCTCTGGAAATGAGTCCCCTTTCTCCTGCCGTTTGTGAAAATTCAGGCTCTTTTGAGAAAAATGTAGGCTTAATTGTCTATGACTGGTTATGCAGTTGGGCATGAATATGGAAAAAAGAAAATCTAGGCTAGCTTATCATATGACAGAGCAGGTAAGCACCAGCTACAGGTGGGAGACAGGAAAAAAAGCAAATGCAGGGTGAGCAAAATTATACATTGATTTTTTTCCCCAAGTGTAATCAATAAAAATAACTGGGCTGAAGCAATTTGATAGAAAAGTATTTTTGCTCAGTTGTTAGAGGTCCCTTATGCTGCTATAAGAAATCTTAAAAATATAATATGATGAGCAGGAAAACCAAAATACTTAGTTTTTCGTGTCAATTGTTTCACTGACAACTACCTGCACACTCCCCCGGGATTCCACAAAGCAGCCTTTCATCATTGGCCGGTGGAGTTTAGTCACCTCAAGGAGTTCCTGACAGCTGGCTGTGGTGAGGGAGTGATGGGAGGGGATGATCCAAGGAGACAAAGGCTCTAGAGACGCCCAAGCAAGAGTAGGAAAAAAGAAAAGCAAAGAAGAACAAAGTGCTCAAACATCCAGGAGCTGTTTTCCACCAGGTTCTGGCCAATTCTCACCAACGTTGGGTCCCGATTAATGGCAGTAATCTCACTGGCAGTTAAATGGAAGGGGTCACTCTTCCATCCTAGTATCCTACCAGTACTCTACTGGTCGGATTTGTGATGCCAAGTTAACAGCCGGAATTTCTGGACACCAGTCAGGATTTGCTGCCATTTTGGGGTTCCCCCTTAAAATGTGTTAAGAACCCCACAGTCAGTTAAAAGGGCTTCCCCGTGTTCCAGCAGCAGCTGCCAGCAGAGAGGTTATTATTGCAGACCAGGATGAATTTTTAAGAGGTGGATTCTCTCATTTATCTTTCTGGAGGCCTCAGTGATAAGGCTCTCTCTAGGTACTCACCACGGTAAATGGTTTTCTTGCTCTGGGAGCCACATGGTGGTAATTTCTACTGTACTGTACACAGCAATGCTTTAGTCTCATCAAAGCTAGCTCCTTCAAAGACCTAAACCTTCTCCATAATTGGCCCTCATGTCATTTGTGTGACAATCAAATCAGCTTCCCCTGAGATTTCACGCTGCTTTTTCCATGTCAGGCTGATTCCATAATCCAACCACTCAAGATGTGGACAGTCTAACGGTCACCCCCAAGAGTTTTCAAGGGACAGGTGGTTGATTTCAAATGGTCACTGGGTTTCAATGAGAGGGACTGTTGTTCCTGTCTGCTGGAAACTAGCCTGGACAATTTGGAAATCCAATATAGTCCAGTGCACCATCAAGCTTAATAAAAATGTCTTCTGTACCTGTCCCTGTGCTTCTGAGTCAGTCATCAATTTAAAAAAGAAAGGTTGCTATGGGAACCATAACAGTATCTACCATTTTGCTGCAGGGTCCATCATTTAAAGAACAGGAAGCATTATTAGTTTAGTTGAGATTAGTGCAGTCTCCTCCTGTATTGTTAAAATATTTTGAAAATGGGATTTAGGAACATTATTTTTCATATATATTTACTTCAAATGTCACTCAAGAATAGACTCTACTGACATCACCATGAACTCGAATCAGTTCAGATCAACTTTATTTTTAGTGTCTGTTACAGTCAACATAGTCTCCAGAAGCTTTACAGAAACCCAGAGCCTGACCCCCAGCAAGCAACAATGGCAAGAAAAAACAGTTTTTAAAAGGAGGAAACCTGGGTAAAGGAGGAGCGGGGGGCAGACAGAGGAAAGAATAGGCATATATGCAAATACATTAAGTACAAGGAGGAATCAAATGCCATAGCTGAGCAGGTCAGGGGTCACCTGGCCTCACCTGGTCTCATCTGGGCCCACTAGTGCCCCCTAGCATGCA
This sequence comes from Takifugu rubripes, assembly GCF_901000725.2. Taxonomy (NCBI): domain Eukaryota; kingdom Metazoa; phylum Chordata; class Actinopteri; order Tetraodontiformes; family Tetraodontidae; genus Takifugu; species Takifugu rubripes. Next base: position 9,402,063 of record NC_042297.1, on the reverse strand, counting down.
CCAAGAGAACTGCTGCATCACCTGGTACTCTTCACTGGGGTTGTGAGATAGCTGAGAACAGGAAACAGGTTACACACATACATTATATATTAACTAATCTATGGAAAGGTGGCATATATTAAAGGTGTTTGAAACATTTAACTTACAGAGCTCTCACCCTGCTTCTCTTTCCTGTATTTGAATGGAAAATATGAAAATCCAGTGATTTTTAATTTTAAAAAATTGTTCTGGTTAAATAGAAAATAATTTTATGGTTAAACCATTGGATATACTGTATATAACAATAGAATTGTATTTGTTGATAATAATTTTATTTGTTGATGACATAATCAATAATCACAAGGCAGAAATTCTACTCTTGTTTCTACAGTGTCATAAATATATTGTACAATAAATGATTTATACCTTAAAACTGAGTCAGGTTTTGAGGTTGGATTCAGTGCAGAGGTGGTCAAGAATGATTGTTGCGCTAAATTCAGTTAGAGATGGGCTAACAGCATCCTCCCTTAATGAAAAATCTCAACAGAAATTCTTGGTACAGCTCCCTCATTGCATATTCCTGGAGTCCATCTCGCTTCATTTATCGAAATAAATAAACAATTTTTGTCTGGGTAAATATTGAAAGTGCCACTTGATTCGTTTCAACAAAACTGGTGACAAAAGTGCTAAATGTTTCAGTAAGGTTGAAAACGTGCTGCGTGGCCACGATGAAACACCATCTGTACAGTTCACATGTTGAGGTGACTTCGACAGCCACTGTAGTTACGAAGCTAATCAGTGAATAGCAACTGCCACAAGCCCCTGGGAGAGCGTAATGGGGAAAGTCTTCAAAGTACACCAATGAGAAGAAGAAAGGAGGGGAGATTTGCCATCAAAGATGTTGGAAATTATCATCAGAAAGCCTCGGTTTAATCTTTCCTGAATAGATTTCTTTTACAATGTGGCACCATGTGATAAATGCCTGGGCTGTCAGAAGCTTGCAAGCAGACTCAAATAAGCTCTTGAAAGGAATCTGTCCCCGTGTTAACTATTACACAAAGCAGAGAGCGCAACAATCACACTAAATACCAGGAGTTGGAGTACGGCTCCTGCTGAGATGAAAAATATCTTTATTAGTCTCATTTTCAGTCTGCTAAATATATATTCCTGATAGCGGGCTTTTGCTGCGTGTAAACACAGCCTCTGGGAAACTGAATAATGAAATGTCTTCATAGTCTACCTCTTTGCAATGCAATTTGTAGCAGATGCATCTGACAGCATGGGTTAGATTGGCCTTACATCCAATCCGAATTGAAAAGAGAACATTTGAAAGTGGACATGATGTAGCAGCTGGTCCTAGCATCCATATTTTCAGGTTAAAGCGGGCAGACGGCATTTGTATCCTGTTATTATTTTTTCCTTTTTTTCTCTTTAAAATGGATCTTTGGACAGAGGTTTGCATCACACCCTGGTCTCTGTAATGTCACATGAATCACAGACCTGGGATTACACCTTGCCTGCTATTAAAAAGCACATTTTTGTGGAACTTACATGCTTTCATGTTCCATTTACATACAGGGATGGCTGTTTATTTAGCACAATTTGAAAATGGGAAGTCATCCTGATAATAAGAGTTTTCTTGTAATAAAGCCAGGGGGCTGCATCGATGGAGAGAAAAAGAAACAACTTTAGATGGTTTAACATTGATGCATATCTCATCAGGATTCTCACCAGCAGCAGCCAGAACATTACATCATCAACATTACACATCAAAACCAGTGATTTACATCATTTGCATAGACTTGTTTAAACTCTGGGGGGAATCTCTTCAGGTTTTCTGTCAGCAGCTGGTAACAGAGCAGAATTGATGGGGCTCATGCCGTGCGTGTCATGCACATCATGGCTCTCTTCCTTCTGGAACGCTGCAGGCTATCTAAAATGGCTCACTGCGGTGGCATTAGGCCAGGCTCTGGTTCGGCGTTATAGATGCAAAGTAAGTGCAATTACTCGCACAATTGTAATGTTGTGTTCGCACTGATTTCATGTGAAAGACGGAGGGTGATCCGTCGCTTCTCACACCCCCAGTTCTGCTGCAGCGCAGTTAGAAACGGCGTGAGCCAGGATGGGTTAAGAATCTGACAGTGTCCCACGAGGTTTTTTTCCTCTTGTCTCAAGCATGATGAGCCCCCATTATCACACAAAGAGAATTACATCTCCAGATTGGGGGCACAAGATGGCTGTACATGTGACTGCGCATACAGGGAAGCCTCCACTCCGGCTCTCTGTAAGCCGGCGATTATCTGTCACGATGGTCCTTGACAGTGGGAATGCATACAGTAGGCAGAGAAGGGGATGGGGATGCCAAACAAAAGCCATAATCTCATTCATTTGTAGGTAATGTGTGTCTTGTCTCATTTTAGAGAATCTCTCTGATCCTTTTCACTCATGATTCATGCACATTATTAATAATTTGTGATTACTGAGAAAAGTTCTCTTTGTTGTTAAAGAAATCAGGGGCGGCTCTTGGGATTTGTTCATGTCAAGCGTGTTGTGGCAAGCCAGCCCCAGATGGGTTTATAAGGAAACAGCGCTGAGCTGTTGCAGCCCCTCCCCTTTAAAACTCCAATTAACACTTTACAATTAAACAGTTCTCTTGAGGGAATAGTTCATAAAACACTCAGGAATAATTATTCCAAGTAAAAAGGCTCCAGAGCTCTTTTGTCCACTCACTCAAACTCCCTGTTAAGACCTTTTGCAAATACATTTGGACTGAATTTGCACCTGAATAAAAGGAGGAAACTAGTAATAATTAAGAGGAACATGCACAAAGACTGTACCCTACTGTACAATGGTAAACAAAGAGGTTTCAGACATAGACAGGACTTCCTAAAGCTTTTCAGCAGCCATTTTCCTATAGAATCAACACATGTAGAGCCGTCAACATGTTGAGAAGTTGAACTCTCATGTTGCTTGATAATAGGTGCTGTTCTCATAAGACAAGACTGAGGACATTAAATAAAACCCCTATTTCCTCTGTGTCTCATGCAAAAGTGCACGTACTAGACTGGGGGTGTGACCAAGTGGTGCCTCACCATTAGATGCTTTAACTATAACCACATAAGGACTGGTAGGGTTTTCTGAAACACTTCCATAGCAGAGTTTCACTCTGCAACATGGAGGCGCTGATGTGTGCAGGTATTTTACATATGTAACCCCACATGTGTGGTTGTACTGATCAATGTTTAATAACAATGTCACCCTAAGGCTGTGTGTTTAAGTGATGTAATGTTAGCAAGTTATAATTCCAAGCAGAGCAGGGTTGCATTAAATTAGTTCTCCTGCAGTAAGGTCAATTAAAGTAATTCTGCGGCAGACATCACAGGCAGTCAATTAATTTTGGCACCCCACGGCAAAAACATGAATCGGGGCCTGTGACTCCAGCATATTACTGAAAATCGTATATGAACATCTGGTGCAAAGTGATACTAAATTCAAGTCACTATGTTTTCATACTTTTATACTCTATGCCACAGTCCAAGGTTGCAGACATGGAGACAGAGAGCATCGTAGAAAATAAATGTTTAGAAAGTATAATTAAGCGGCTGACATTTCTTATGGGACGTGAATTATTCATCTTTATATGGTAAAAGTATTTGCATAGAGCAGCACGAGAGTAAAGGGAATTGGACACAAATGAAAAGCCACATAAAAGAGCAGAGAGATGGAAAGAATAGGAGGTGATCAGAGCTGATAATAAATATGGAGAAGCAGACAAAGTAGCGGTACAATAAAGATCTGCAGTGTGGGCATAGTGCAGGATGTGAGGAGGTGGACACACATGGAGACTCCGGCCTGTATGTCAATGGAAATTCAAAGAGGATCAATCTGGTGTGCTCACCTACGCAGAGTTTGAGCATCCACCCTGCAGCCTGCAGTCACAGCGGGATGATTACCGTTTTGAAGCTCACCATGAGTTGATTTAGCTGAGTATTGCAGCTCCTGGCAGCAGTCAGGTGGCAGCTGAGCAGCAATGAGTTAATTTCTTGTCACAGGGGGGAGTTATGAGAACATCACAACCCCAGGAGGACGCGGGACCCCCATGCCCCCCACGAGCCTCGTCTTTACATCCCTCTCAGCTGCGCTTCAGAAAGCGTGCACGATTAGCCCACATGCAACACGGAGCTACTGTGTTGAAGCACTCATCAAATGGAACTTTATCTTGCATTTTTCTTCTTGGCTAATGTCCTTTCATGCTGGGAGGTTGAGGTCATTGTGGTAAATAATGAGTCCTTTAGAACATCCTGATAGTGTTTGGGAGACTTTCTGAAAGTGATCTTAATCCTTTGAAACAAAGTGCCACGCTATGGTGCACCTCATGCCAGCCACATAAAGAGATTAGAGAAGACACAGACGGGTTACACCTTCTTCACTCCGCCATCGCAGGCCGACACGCCATCTTGGATGCAACACTCGGCAGCCAATGAAGCTGCAGCAGGAGACGACGGTTCATTTATGCTACAGGGATGGCGGGGATAGAAAAACTCCAACCCTGACCCCAGGGCAGGACTCATCCGTCTCCCCATACAGTCACAAACAACGAATCTCTGAAAGCAGCTTCCCCCTTCTAATCTGCCACATCCATATTACTTCTTTACTGTGTTACATTTCTAATAGATCCTCCGCTTATGATCTCCCGCCAAGATTAGCAGTGACAGGGGAGAGGGAGACATCTGAGGTCAGCCCTGTCATTGAGCTGCAGCACTGCTGGCAGCCTGCAAATGCTGATCAAAGAGCAGTATTGCAGTGTTAATGGTTAATTTTCATTTTCTTTATGTTTTCCCTCACCGAGGGCCAAGGATTCTGCTGTTATTATTCCCAAGGTGCTCCTGCTCTCCTTTGATGTAGAACACTGCTGTAGGAGGTCCAGAATCAATGCAGATTTTGTTATTTTTATTTATTTTTACTATTTAAAGACAAATACAATGGCTTTATTGTCTGGCTTTTTTTTAACTTCATTTTGTATTTTATTATGTTTTATTCTAATCTCAACCATGTTTGCAAGAACACACACATACATATACAATATATGAACCAAACATGAATGTGTCTCTGAGGTGTCACCTTGTCTTCTTTTATGTTTTTCTCTGTTGGCTCTAGCTTAAAAGTGCTATGGTTGAATTTGTAATTATGTCATACTTCACTTTGAACCAACACACATTCACGTCCTCATACACTTAAGATGCAAGCCAATTGAAACATTACTTTTCAATAAATCCATGTAAAATTACAATAACTTTAATTTATGGATGTTAAAGATGAGATGCAAGTTTTCAGAGTTGGTTTCACTTAGACTGTCACTGAATTATGCCATGGCCTCAAAACCTGTAAAAGCTTTCCTACTTGATGCTCTGAATAAGATGCCAAGAGGGGGGTATGACCAGTGATGAGCATGGAGAGGTTCCCGTTGTGCAGGAAGGTTCATAATGAAGAGCTGTGTGAATTTGTGATTAGACTTAGATCAGAGTAATGTGAAGGAAAAAAAAAAAAAAACGAGTCGCCTGTTCATACAGTATCTCCGTGTTGTCGGGAGTCTGACCTCAGCTCCCGCTGCTCCCTCTGGTTGTGTATCAGTCTCCAGGTTTATGGCCTGAGACTAACCTCATTGTTGTGCGTCTCTGTGTCCCCGCAGTACAAACAGGTGGAGCAGTACATGTCCTTTCACAAGCTGCCGGCGGACATGAGGCAGAGGATCCACGACTACTACGAGCACCGTTACCAGGGAAAGATGTTCGACGAGGAGAGCATCCTGGGAGAGCTGAACGAACCGCTCCGAGAGGTAGGATCCGCGGTCCCATCTCTTATTCATTTAGAATAAAACCCACAGATCGTTTCCCCGCTGTTATTCTAACGGGTGTGACGGTTGTCACCCTCCCACAGGAAATCATCAATTTTAACTGTCGGAAGCTGGTGGCGTCCATGCCTTTGTTCGCCAACGCTGATCCGAACTTTGTCACCTCCATGCTCACCAAGCTGAGGTTTGAAGTGTTTCAACCGGGGGATTACATCATCAGAGAGGGCACGATCGGCAAGAAGATGTACTTCATCCAGCACGGGGTTGTCAGCGTTTTAACCAAAGGCAACAAAGAGACTAAGCTTTCAGACGGCTCGTACTTTGGAGGTAAGATGGGCGGCTGCTGCACCCGGACGACAAACCCAAAAGGTCACATAAACACACATTTCTGCACCGCTTTAATATTAATACCGCTGTCCTTTAGCACCTAAAGAGGTCAGCCCGGATTTGAATTTTGATTCGCTGTGGCATGAGGCTGTTTCGTCGCCGTGGTCATGCGATGCTGTGTTCTGCAGAGTTTGTCACCTCGTATAAAATCCTGCAGGGCTTTTCATTCGTCAGGCATGCCGTTAAATGTACAGGAAATCTGTGACGAAAATAGTGGTTGCTGTAGCACAAAATTAAGAACTGAGCATTGAGGGGTCAGGGGTGAGACAGCTGCGAAATTGCACCGCATATGAAGGCAAGAAGCTAGCGTTGATGATGTAGTTTACTTATGTTATGGTTCTTATCATGCAGTCCTCCCATCGTCCCACTGAGCCTGCGACACAGTATAGGAGACAATGCTCTCAAACTGCCCTCACTAAATAGCAATTAATTTGCCCAGTGACAGTGTATCGTTTAGACCACACTGTTAAGTAATGAGAAATTGTGGCAAAGCATTTAACAGCACATGACCCGGCAGTGGAAGTTTAATTATGCCTCGCCTGCTCAAGTCTATTTCCGTGCCCTCTCTCCAGGGCGCCGGGGGGGGGGGGGGGGGAGGGTTCCAAAAGAAATAATGAAAAGATGGCAGGCAATCTATCGCTAGACACGCCAAAACTAATCAACATTAGACGTTGTGGCCCCGGTTCTCTCTGGGGCCTTGCAGTTTAAATGTTGTCCCAACGTGTTCGCTCAGCGTCCGGAGCGGCCAGCGACCTTATAGATTGGCTCCGGCGATCTTCCTCCTCATTGTTTCTGGCTCGTTTACGTCGCGAATGTCGTTTTTTTGTTTGTTTGTTTTTACACATTATCAGCAAAAAGCTTGGATTTGATTGCACTCTGACTGTTGCTGGCATCATCACTGGCCACTCCTCACAAGGCTGAGGATGGGAGCCAGTCAGGTAGGCCTAAAGCCACTGGGAGTATGTCACCAAACACGGCTTAGTCATTCATGAAATTAATTGGTGCAAGATCAGCATGTAAAGTATGCAGCATATGTGGAGCTCAGTCTGATAGTCACGTTCAGCGGGCAGGACGTGAAACGCCAAAGGAATGCATTAAGTGATGGGAACACTTCATCACTCGGGATTTTTTTACCTCTATATTGGGCAAATTATCAGAATGAATCGCCAATGCTGACTTTCCAGTTTTGTCTCCAGTGTACGGAAGGACAGCAGGATGCTCTTCGCCATTCTTGCCACAGTTTAGCGCTGTGTAATTTGCTAATTAGTTGACAAGCTAAATTATTTGCACTTGTATGAACTGAGCAGGGTGCTCCAGTCTGTTAGCTTTGGATTGATTCGAGCTGGGAAACCTGAAGTCTAAAATGGACGCGACGTGTGCTGGATGGGAGTGTCGACTGGGCACACGGCAATCCACTGGAGAGGGGAAATGTAATGTGACTGCAGCGCTAACGCCAAGGGACACATGGATCACTGCCAAGTCCGCTCGCTGGATGCTCTGGGCTCGGCAAGAAAACCCTCCACCACCCCCACCTCCACTTGACTCTGTCTTTCCTCGTAGCTCAGTGGACACACTTCTCCAAAGAGCACCTCCGTTGCCCCATCGGTGCCCAGACAGAGAAGGTTTTTGTGTTGCCACAGTTCATCCTTTGTTCATCCTGCAGTAGTTGGTGTGTTGCCAGTGGAAGCTGCATCTGCCTCTTGTTTGGAGTGGAGCCCAGTGACCTTGTGGTGGGCTTGCGTATCAGCCAGAGGTGCTTATCAAATGCTGCCTCTGATCGCGCTCTTAAGATGGTTTCATTCTACCTTAAAGAGAGGGGCCTGTTGTTGTCTTCTGGGTAAGAGAGGTGCTGGAGATGGTGACTGCACAATCCACTTTCTCCTGTGTCAGCTTTATTCAATTTCTATTACTGTAATCCGTAGTCCTCTCAGTCCCAGTTGGGCAGCTAAAATCCCGTCCTTCACGTGTACAAAATTCACGTTGCAGCTTCCATTCACTCACTATACATGTTTGGCCCAGCCTGAATGTCTTGTTTCATATTTGTCTTTGAATGAATTCTTGTATATTTGTGATAATGTTGGGTAAAATTCCCAACTGGATTTGTCCCCGTGCTCATTTTCATGTCGTGATAACTTAGTCCTCTCCAAAACTCTGATGGGATGCTAATGCTTGCCAGTTTCCATCCCGACATGCGATGTCCTCAAGTGAAAATGAAAGGAGCTGCTGTGCCACTCTTAGTCCCTCCCAGTTTCTTGCAAATTCCGCTCTGTTCTCTCCTCGAATTGATTGTTTGAGGAGTTTCTGGTGCGAACAGTTACATCCTGTCAGCCAAACAACAGATGAGCTAGCATGTTGATATACATTTTTCAGCAAATTCTAAGTCAGATTGTGCTAATCATACTTTCTGTATCGTGCAGTGAAGCTGGATATAAATCTGCATCCATTTCCGTGACTGTTATTTTTTCCCATGTATTATAATATAGCAGTAAGCGTCTTAAATAGAATTATGCTGCTGAGTTTATAGCTCACCTGAGCTATAAATGCTGCCTGCAATTGGACAGTTGAGCAGCTGTGAATGTGACATCAGCAAAGCACTGGCATGCATCAGATATCCTATGTTTGCATGCCGGCCAAATGGGAGGTGTTTACCACGCTATGCTAATACTGTGAGGAAGTAAGCAGAGCTTGTCATGGGGAATCAGGGAGTCCAAAATGGATATTTCAAGAGTTAGGGAATGTCGGCTTTGTAGACTGGGGGCTGTGTTGGGGAGGAAGATAAGAGTTGACAGCAAAACTCAGGATCCAGGTGAGTTTTGCCAGACCAGGCTGCAGGACACAGATACTTTATCACAGACCAAGCAGTCCTGCTCATACACATTAGTTCATATCCTTGCATACTTTTGAGAGGATGACGAGTGCGTCCACAAAACGAAATGCAGATGTGGAAAAGGAGAATCAAACTCTAAAGGCCAGAATTTGCATTGTCTCAGGTGTGTGTGTGTGTGTGTACACGCGTGGTGAACATGGAACATGCTTGCTGCATCAGCTGGGTTCTGTTTAGCATGCACTTTATTTTCCTATTTTTTACTGAAATGGTAAAAAAATCTTTGGACACCGTTGTATATTTCTAAAAACAGAGCATTTTTGGAGGACCAGCCAGGCCCCAGATGAAGCTTTAATCCAAATTCATTATGCGCATTATAATTGCATTTAGGTGTGATATTGTTGTGAAGGGTACGAAATCACTTGGGCAAATCACAGTGAAATTATTTCTACTGATTTGATATTACCTCTGAAAATATTGCTTTTTTAATCATCGGTGTTCTTTTGGGTGCCTACTGGCAGGAACAGGTTTAATAAGCTATTGATCTTCATGACCTAGGCCTCAGATAGTAGCAACAATGAAAAAGTACACGCATATCTGCACTTTAAATGCTTGTTCATTTTCTCGATTTAGTCGACATCAAACTAAGCTGCACACAGTCCTGCAAAATGGAATTTTCCCTCGCAGCCCTGTCGCTGATGGTGTGAAACCAGCTGGTTTCTCACACTGAGGGAACATCATGACCTATTATGGTGCCTTCATATGAGGTAGTGTTTAATGTATTCACCTAAATAGTTCATACGGTTGACATAACATACTATTGCTGGGTCAGGATAGCATGATCTGACATTTTGCTGCATTTTGCTTGAGTTTAAGACAACAGCGGTACAAAAATGCATAAGAGGAATTATTATATGCCTTATTCGCATTTAGATTTTTGTTGGGGCACAAAATACACACAAAGTTTTTTTTTTTTATTAACATGCACATTTATTCATAGCCTGTATAATTAAATAGTGCAACGAATTTGGGTTAAAGAAGAAGGCAGCAATGCAAATTCCGATATAGGACGGCAAAAACCCACAGATGACGTCACTCAGTTCCTCTATAGAGTTGCCGGTCACGAATGTGTAAAGAGCGGCTTGGCCCTGTATGTCTAAGAGCTGTGAGAGCGGGCGTAAGGACTCGAGGGGGAGCGTCTCTCCAGTAAAAGCTCGGGACACGTGGGCTGTTACATCCAACACAACAGCACATGTGTGTTTTCACCAAGGTCGTGGCGCATGATGTCATAGTCTCCTTTCCCTGAGCAACATTCAATTTTAATTGACATCTTTCATTTTTGATGAGCGCTTTGTCACTTAAGTGCGTAAAATTAAAAAAAAGTCACAGTCAGAACAAAGTTGCAGCCTCTCTTGCAGACTTTGCTCTGTTAAAGGGTGCTTTTTCACCAAAATATGAAGACAGTATTCACAAGTTGCACAAATTTAAGGCAAATGTAAAAAAAAAAAAAAGTACTGGCTATCTTAATAGAATCACCACAAGACATTTAGGGACATTATTCTTGATGCTTTACTAATCAAAATGTAAATCCTCTGGTTGTAAATGAGGAACATAAAGAAGACTGGTGTCTGATTTCATGCAGGAATGCCGATGAGTTGCAGGAGATGTGAGTAAGCAAACATTTAGAAGCTCGAGAGCACCAGTCCTGAAGCTCATCTTAATTAAACTGTCCTTAGTTTGTCCTTTGTGTTGATCTGCAGCACGGTTTGAGGGTCCGTCTCTGCTTATCTCCCATCAAGTTTCTTGAAAGTGGTTTAATGGTCTTCAGTAGCCTCCATGGTTTTGGCTGTCGAGTTGCTGCCTGGTTTGATACGTTCAAAGGCCTTTTATAAAACTTCAGAAGGCAAAACTGCAACAGTAAATACTTATACAATACTAAGTTAACTGGTCTTTGCCACCTTGACACACATTTGCTTAATTTCCAGTAGCTGTGACATTGTTTTATTTCATCACCTGACCTCTCACTAGGCCATCATGGAAAACCTATGTTTAGAATGCAGCTATCTTTAAAGCACTTCTCAACTGGTATTAATTAAACCATTTACATGCAAATGTGGACACATTTCTTGGAAATTTCTAGAGGAAACTCATTCGAAAATTTTTAATAAATTAGCTAAGTGACCCTTGACCTCTCACTGTCATCTTGAAATAGCAGCTCCTTTTTACATATTCACAGATAAATTTGGGCAGAACTGTACATAATCATCATACTACCACTATTACTACCACTAGTGATGCTGCTACTACTACTATTATTGTCAATATTACACACATTATTGGTTACGTTTAAATGTAAGGTAAGCAGATATTCAATTAATTAAATAATTTAGTGTAAAGAGCAGCAAAATTGTAATGAAGTATCAATGGAATAAATGTATTTTACATAAATGCACCACTGTACATTCAGATTAAAGTAGATTTTTTCTTTCTCTTTCACTTTACAGTTATGTGTAAAATCCAGTATCAGCTATATTTACATACCATAAATCCACATTCAGCTACCCACCATTTTGGCACCACATTTAATGTAGCCTCTAATGTGAGTTTCTGATACAGTATTCTGGATCGTGAACAGCTCCAGAGCTGCCGTCTGCATGTAGAGTTCCCTGCTAATCTCTTATTGTTTAGCTCAAAGCGAGTTGTATGAAACTGAAACCATGCCATGGATTCCCCCCTCTTTCCTCTTTTGTCAATGATACTTGTAGTTCTGATGGCAACGCTTAGTGTCTGGGCTTCACTTGCTGCTCTGCAAAGACAGTGAGCTGAGGCCAGAGAGCTCACTGCAGCTCGCTGCCTCGTCTTGGCAGGGCTGGCTTCATCCAGAAAGCTACTGCACAAGAGGATTTAATACACAGCTGTGATGCTCCTCTCCAGAGGGGATTACCAGAGCAGTGCTCTGGGAAATGGACTCCCAGCACATCTAGAGCAGGGCTGCCCTTTTAGTGCACATGTACAGGCCACAAGCATGTGTGCAAACTCACACATGGCCTGCTGATCCCCCCCCCCTCCCCACACACACACGCGCATGCACCAGTAACATCCATCCATCTATCATCTATCTATGGTATATTTACACATGCACACAATGTCGTTAGCTCAGTGTTGTTACGCTTCATCGAAAGTGCACATTACTGTCAAATTACACCTTCTGTTACCTTTTCCCGCAGCTCTGCTTTAAACACATTCACGCAGCTGAGTAGTTAATTTGCACTCAGTGACCAGAGAAATTTCAAGTCCCGCTCATTCAAATGCACATCAACGCAGTCACGGTGCGTGGAGCGTACCACGGTCTGCTCCATGGTAATTCAGAGGTGTTTTTTTAAATAATGTTTTATCTTAACATGAAAGGATTTTCCAGCACCGGTCTCTGTTTGTCAACTGCGACTGTCACGCACATTTGGAAACTCTGTACTTCAGGTGGAATTGTGTTGATCACAGTGTCTGTGTTGTTTTCCTGTTATGGAGGATAATTTGGTACCAGGGGAATGGTGAAATTGTGCAGTTGTGTTTCAGTGAGGTCAACAGTGAAAGCATTTAGTGTCATCTGCCTGCCCACAGTGAGGAAACCGCACCTGGTGTCAAAGTCTCTCAAACCCTTATAAAACCCTCATTTTTTATTTGATGATTTTGGCCTTTCCCTAGCAAATCATTCACATTGTTTACGAATTGAATATCAGGTGCTTATCACGCGTAGACCGCTGCCAACAGGATCAGCTTGTTATGGTTTACATTTCGTTCTATCCTTCCTCCAACCCCTTCTGCTAGGCTTCTAAACACGATGAGGAGGCTAAGGCAATGCAATACAATGACAGTTTGATCAAGAATCATTACTTGCAAGCAACATTGCTCATATTCTCTCTCTTGACTGAGTATTCAACACCAGAAATTTTTCTATTTCAGTACTTTCTCTTTTAATTCAGTGGTGACCAGCACAACTACACCGTATCGTCCTGCTACAATGTAGCGGTAACCCAGTGATCGCCATCCGTCCACAATCAGATTCTTGTGCACTGGATTGCTCATTGAATTTCATTTCGTTGCTTAACTCCTGGAGAAGATTCAACCGACTCTACTACACCAAATATTTGACATTTACCATTTGTTGTCACCCCATGGGCTCTGGAGGTTTTTTCTTATGTCTGGCCAGTTCTATGTGATGGTTTTCCCCATTCAAGGCCCATACATGTACAGGAGATGCTCAAAGTGTCTCCATGAAGGGAACCAAACAGGTGCCATAACACATCTTTCTGGTTCATGCATACATATATACCCCTGAACTATATTATGGTGGCAATTCACGGGGAGTTTTGGGTGATGACTGAAAGAATGAGATCACACATGCAGGCAGCTCTAATGAGTTTCTTCAGGAGGATGACTGGGCTTGGCTTTAGAGGAAAGTTGAGGGGCTTGGAAACTCTGGACAGGAAATCTTAAGGGGTAGTTCCCTTTGAAAAGAAATCCTGTGGAAGTTCAAAAACATGTACCGTGGATTATATATTCCATTTGGCCTGGGAATGTCTTAAGATTCCCAGGGAGTCACAGGGAAGTGTTGCTGAAAAAAGAAGGTTGTCTGAAAAGCCAACTCCCACTGTGATGTGCAGGAAGGATTGACTTAGTCCACCAGTAACCCCCATCAGTCTTTTTGTAAATGTAGGCTCCTTCATCTTTCTCCTTTATTTGATTAAAGGCCTAGGAATTCTTTAATGAGATACGTTTATAGTCATATAAACGACATGCATAATATCAGATATTCCAGCTGGAGCTCAACGCAAAATGTTAAAATTACCAGATTGAATCACTTTAAAGTTGTATAAATGTGTACTATATGATCAAATGACATTCTAGTATATACAGAACATATGCTGTGTGTTTTTACCAGAGATGAGGGTATATGGTACCGTATGTTATACTGCTTTACTCTCATGAATAAAACACTGACATACTTGCACAAGCACAAATATAGTACATTCTAACACACTTGAGTGTGCACTTACAACGCGCACGTGTGTGTTTCAACCTGTATATGCTCTCTTAAAATCTTCTGCTAATTACTTAAACCTTTTTTTTTTTTTAGAAAATGTGTTATAACAAAAAGCAAGTTATTATATAGCAGCTGTTTATATTTGCTAATAGAAGTGGAGTGTTTACAAGGACTTGCACAACCTTTGGTAATAAAATGGAAAGATTACATTTGTAATTTAATGGAAAAACTCTGTACTTCGCACATTGCGTTGACCAGGGTGTGTTTACTTTGTGTTGTAAAGATTTGGAGAAATCTGTCTCTAGAACAATGAATGATTTTCTTATTATTTATCCCGTTTTATCTTGCAGAGATTTGTTTGCTGACGCGAGGCAGAAGGACGGCCAGCGTCCGCGCGGACACATACTGTCGTCTCTACTCTCTGTCTGTAGACAACTTTAATGAGGTGCTGGAAGAGTATCCAATGATGAGACGGGCCTTTGAAACTGTGGCTTTGGACAGGCTGGACCGCATCGGTAAGAAAGCAGTTGCCTAGCGAGACCAGAGTCCTACTTTAATATTTGGTGGGGGTTGCAACTATTTTACTTAGCCAGCACATTGATATGTTGACTACATTAATGAGACTTTAAGAGAATCACTGTAGTCCAGTTGTACTTCTGCTTTTATTAACTCATGGACATGCATGCACTGATAATGAGAGGGTAAACAGATATTTCATGTGTAACCAAAAGCTCCCAGATAAAACATTACAGCCGAAAGAGACTGAGGGAAATTACATTCTGCTACCAGATGAAGGGTTTCAAAATGCCTCCATTTTATCGTCTGTGCACACAATTAATATTTCCCCCCATATCATCACATTTCCTCAGTTCAGTTCAAGCAGATGAAAAATTCACAGTGAATGGCACGCCTCAGCCATCACCGCTCAGCCATCACTCCATGCTCTGTTTTATCCTCAGCCATGTTTAGAAGGGAAGATAGAGAAATTGCTTTAGGGATCTCCATAGAAAATGGGCGCTTTAAAAGATGTGGTAGGCTGATAGCAATGTTCCCATTGGATTTTCTCTGGCAGCCCCCCCCCCCCCCCCCCCCCCCCCCCCCCTTCTTTTTTTCTTTCCTGTTATAAAGTCACTGAAATAGAAACAGTCCTCAGATTATTTGCTGTCATGACTGCAATCTGATTTGGGATTTGCAAGTGACCAAGGCTCACTTGGGTCAACGTGGATCAACACGCAGCAAATCCAGGAATCTGCATCCATTCGTAACAGAACAGGGTACGAGCAGTTCTAGGCTAATTGCCTTCACAAGGCTAATTTTATAGCCTTTTCTGAGCATTAAATTGAAAATGGCACTTTTGTGAATTAACCATGTCACCGATGGTGCAACATTAAACAATGACTAATGGCTTTTGTGAGTTGAACATACTCCTTTCAGGGGTAAGGTCGGCAGTTATGTCTGTCAGGGCAACATGATTCTCACTCTTTGACCTTGTGCAAAGCTCGCAGTCGTTTCAGAGTCCATGTTGTAATTGTAGAAGCGACTTAGAGCACCATTATGACGTCTTTCCTTGGGTCATTTAATTGGTTGCTGCTCATATATTGTTGAACAGTTTGGTATTTTTTTCTCCTGATATCAGAATTCAATTCTTGAGATAATCTTCAACCAGAAGAACATATTACACCAAATTAGGGCTGTTTGTTGAATGGCCTTTTGACCCAAAAGCTCAGTTTAGCTCACACTCTATTCCAGGCAAATATTGGTTGTGCAGTTTTTACTTTATGGTCCCTATTGAATCACATTCAGGTCAACCATATACCATCTACACTCATCATGCTATTGTGTATTCAGAGCTCCTATATAGTCTATAGATAGCTATGTCTCTACTCTCTCAAAAACCTTTTCTTTGAGGTTGTTTCCCCCTACATCATATTTTCTTCTCTGCCATAATTTCGATCACATTTTTCATTCAATATATTACTCGAATATCAATATGTTATATACCGGTAATAATATATTGTTTTGAAAAAAATAAAAGTGACATCTTTCTTATCCAGGATGTAACTGGCACAGTGTCATTCTAGGGAGGTGACTTACTCTTGCTCTGCTAATTCTCTGCTTATCTCTTCTCTCCCAATCGTCTCTTTTTGTGGGTCTGTCCATGTGTGTGTGTGTGTGTGTGTCTATGTGGTTTCTCAGGCAAGAAAAACTCTATCCTGCAACACAAAGTCCAGCACGACCTCAGTTCTGGTGTACTCAACTACCAGGAAAATGAGATCATCCAGCAGATTGTACAGCACGATCGAGACATGGCCCACTGTGCCCACTTAATGCAAAATGTCCCACCCCAAACACCACCATCACCTACCCCGGTCATCTGGGCGCCTCTGATCCAGGCCCCTCTACAGGCAGCGGCTGCAACCACCTCCGTAGCCATTGCACTGACACACCATCCGCATCTTCCACACACTCTCTTCAGGCCTCCTGTTTCGGTTTTGGGGTCCCTAAAGGACCCCTCCAGCCGAATGAAAAAGTTGCATACTTTTGCTCCATCACCAGCCCCAGGGTCTGCTGGGGACTCTCCAGCTAGCACTCCATCTAAATTACATACCGGTGTAGATATGCCATTGTTAGCTTCTTTCCGGGCCCAGCACATGCCATCTGGTACATTGATTACTGGTTCTAGCAAACAGGGCTCTAGTAGTGAAGACCAGCAGCAACCGAATACATCCAATTCTGGGTTGGGTGGAGGAGGGCTTTCAGCTTTTCCATTTGAACAATTTTCCTCTTCTGGCTCCCCCTTTTCTAGCACAGCCCAGCTACACCCACAGCCGAAACATCAACAGCCTTTTCGCTCTGAGACACCCCCCCTTTCAAACCTTTTCCATCAAGGATCTGCAGGTGGAAGCACAGGTTCAGGATTAAGTGGAGGGGCTGGTGGAGTTTTTGGCACCACAGGGTGGTCTTCAGGTGGAGCAGTTGGAGATGCTGTGGAAGGAGCCACTGGAGGGGACACTTCTTGGGCTGGGGATGACTTTACTATTGGAACAGCAGATTTAAATCCTGGAAGTCACTTTGGTATGGGAATAGGCAGTCGTGGGTCAGTTGGAGAGATCTCAGGTGAATCAATAGGAAGAATATCTGAAGGATTAATGGGTGCTGCATTTGGGAGATTAGGATGTGGGGCATCAGGTGCATCAGGGTTGGCTACCTGTGGACCGATAGGAGATGTCGCCAGATCATTGCAAGGCACCAATAGAGGATCAACTGGGACATCCTCTGGGGGATCAGTAGGATCCTCTGGAGAGACACTGGCAGCGGTGACCGCCGAAGGGTCTTTAGGAAGAGTTTCAGGTAGATCAAAAGGTGTGCTTTCAAGAGGAATGACAATAGGGAGCACTGGGGAATCACATGGAAGTGTTTTGGGAGATTCTGTGGGATTGACTTCTGGAGGACCATTTGGAAGAGCTTCTGTAGGGACATTAGTTAGCCATATGAGTGTAGGGTCAAGTAGCTCTGGGGGAGGGGTACCTTTAGGACACCCCAGCAGAGCAGCAGGGGGGAGCCATATAGGACTTTCTACATGTGTGGTGGGAGTGAGTTCTAGTGGAGTTACCACTGGACATGTTACTTCTTCACGTTGTCAAAGTCCTATATTTACAAGCTCATCCAGCTTTGCGCCCAGTCAGGTGCCCCATAGCCAGCCATCTGCTAAACCTCCACAAGTCTCTCCTTTGCAACAGTTTGCTGGGGGAGGCAGGACTACAGGTGACTTAAGCCTCCTACATTCCCCTCCACAAGGATCACCATCAACTCGTAGAAGATTTTATAGCCAGCAGCCTGCTGAAGGCTCCCCTTCTTCGCTCAGCCATTTTAACCTGACAGGCCTGTCATCCGGAATTCTGCCTCACCAAATGTCCATCGAGAGGTCTGCACTGGCTTCTTTGGCCCAGTATGGATCAACAAACGCCTCACCCTGCCTTACCCCTGTGGCACCCAGCCCTACTATTCAAAGTCCAGTGGCAGGCAGGACTTTCCACTACAGCGATCCCCCCAGTATCACAGGATCCAACAGCTCCCTGCCAATGCCTCATTCTTCTTTTCCTTCACAGCTCCCCAGCCAGTCACCAAAAACAGGGAGAGATT
Source organism: Takifugu rubripes (assembly GCF_901000725.2). NCBI lineage: Eukaryota > Metazoa > Chordata > Actinopteri > Tetraodontiformes > Tetraodontidae > Takifugu > Takifugu rubripes. The sequence continues at coordinate 9,383,838 of NC_042297.1, read as the reverse complement.
CACCTCTGGGCCGCTTTTCTGAGGACCTAAAGCTTTTATCCAGCTCACACCCATCACTACCCCAGGAGGTGGTTCCAGCATTAGGTCACCATGCACCTTGCTCTTCAGTGGAAACTGGATATTACCCCTCACCCTTCTCATCACCCACTCTTGTACCCAAACCTTGTAGCCCGATGCCAGGACGTATGACTCCTCCGATCCAAACATCTCCAGGGCACCGTCAGCAAACTCAATCCCCTAGAGTCTCACCGGCCTTGCCTCTACAGAGAGGCTCCTCTGCGTACTCAACAGATCTAGAAACACAAACTGTCCGCTCTAAGTTACCTTCTAATTTGTGAAGTTTAATCACACCCTCCCCTGCTCCTCCAAACTGAAACAGATTATCTCCATGTGTGGCATTACTTTCTTCATTTATTCAGACTTCACTGTGTTCCACCTCTGATTTGATCTATATCTTAAATTTACTGTGATTTAAATGACATTGACCAGGTATGTCTGAGCTCTAGAGTATTTGATATGTTTTACGCTTTGTCTTCTTTTTTATTGGAAAACTGTTCCAGATAGAAATATAGTTAACTAAGTTAATCAACCCAGTGGGAGGGTGTGAAAAAAAAACAACAGTCATTTTGTTTGTTTCTCTACCTATGCCAAATTCATCTGGTGATGATTAGAAAGACAATTCAGCTATAATAAATACTCTTTTTTTAGCAGGAACCTATGCACTAATACCTGCATGTAAAATGTTTTTTGTGTGTTTCAAAAAAGAAATCTACATTTTTAGCCAAATAATATTTGAAAACAGGCAGTCACTGTCTCTTTACGGACTCATACAAGATCTCATATTGTTGATCCTTAAATGTATCTATTAGATTGTACTTATTTATTCTCTGTATAGGCTTCTGCTGAGGGATGGAGAAGAGATTTTAGGAAACCAAAAAGGCTTTTCCAGTGAGGTAATCATTCACCTCCTCTTGGCCCGTCAACCCTTATTTTATACCAATTTATCTTAATAATACTGTTATATGAAGCAGGGGGAGAGGGGATCAGCGAGTTACCCTCCATCACAATATTGAGACATAACAGTATGAGAGGGACTAGCTGTCTGCACAGTCCTCCACCATGTTCAAACAAGCTCACGTTGTCTTCCAAGCCCATGCGCTATTGTATAGAAATCCGGCTTTCTTTTTCTTCCTGACTGTGTGGAACTGTTAAAGTGTGAGTGTTGTGAGAAATTGTGCGTGACTCAGTGGAACAGCAGAATGCAAAGCAAGGCTTGACCTTGGACTGTTTAAAAGGATATTTGCCTTCTACACAAAAAACCTAGGACTTCCATTCACCGCAGATTCTGTATTGCATTGTGTAGCAATAATGCCGTTGAGAATAAATCAAAACCCTGTTCTTTCATGAATATTGAAGGCGTAGCGTGCAGAGTACAGATGCTGAAATACCTGACAAATGCTGGAAGTAAAAATATGCCAGATAATTTTTGTAATTCAACTGTCATAGCTGCTGTGTACAGTTAATGTAGAGGTGTTTCTTTGTTGAAGGCCTGGGTGTTTGAGGTGTTGAATGTATGCACATCTGCTGTCACAGTGCTGTACCCTATTTATATGCGCTGAAAGTATGGTGCCCCAAGGGGTCAAGAGATTCTTTCATAACTACAAGGTCATTGATTGTGTGTCAGGTTTATTTTCTCTTTAAAGTGAATATTTCTGCCAGGTCCTTTATCCAAACAAGCACCCATAACAAAACAGCAGTAGCGCATACCACTGTATCCTTCATTTTACACATACCCTGAACATTTTCATGGAGCAAGATTAAGATGGCAATTGGTCTAAAATATACATTGTTGCATATTTAGCATTAGCGGGCTTTGTAAAAGTTCCCTACACGGAAATGAAAGCGAGAAACGTGTCGATTATCTCCCAGAGGAATAGTGCATGATATCGTACAACATGACTGTCTATAGCTCATCAGGAAGACAGATGCAGGTACCACTCAGACAGCTGAGTCCCTAACTCAGTCACAGCACTCAGCCGCCGCAGCCTAATTTAACAAGACATGTCTCTAATCCCTTGACCCTCACAGACTATCGTAGACTTGCACACAGTGGTGCACCGGTACCATGTCCTCCCCTCATTACAGTTCCCAGAAGCCCTATAATAAGGTATAGCCTTACATAAGACTGTGCCTCGATACACATACACAAATAAAATATGTTGTTTTTGGTCCAAAATTAGTACAAATATCTTGCAACACAAAAATAGCTGTGAAACTGGTTCCATTTTGACTGGTTTACAATCGCACCAACAGTATCTGTAGCGAGACGGCAACCTTATCAACGAGAGTAGTGTTTTGCGAGTGGTAGCATTCATCGTGCATTCTGGATAACGTCATATTATTCAGATTGTTCAAATTGTATTAAAATGTGCTATTTAAACTATACTTTCATAGTTAAAGTGTAGTAACAATACATACAGTAAGATAAATATTATACACCAACAAGATCCACAAACAATGACAAAGACTAGTATTTTGCAAATGTAGATAAAAGGGTCTATTTTTATAAGCTACACTTGACTGTCGAGGTTGGAGAACTTGTTTATTGGCTCCTCCATTAGGTGCACTTCTCCCAATAGCAATATCCCTAAGCTACATACAATGTCACACCTAATCTATCCAGACTCCAGTGCACACAGGTGTATGGGTACATGGACAACATGGGTACTGGAGACAGAATCCTTTTCACAAAGGAGTATTCCAAAAATTACACCGTTCCTTTTATTTCTTCTGTCAATCTGACCTTCTAAATGCCCAGAGTTGGAGAATAGCTTGTAGCCCATTGCTGACACAAAGGTGTGTATGTGTGTGTGGAAGAGAGAGAGAGCACCTGAATGATGAAGTCAGCAGCAGACACAGGAGCAGACAGAAAGACACCCCATGGGTACTTATGCTGACAGGGTCCATGTGTCTTTCTTTCAACATGTCGCCTGCTACCTCGCAATTGTTCCTGAGTGCTAGTGGATGTTTTTCATTGCAGTATTGATTGGATGGAAAGGAAAAAGGCTTGGAGTGTAGCCATGTTGCTAGCAATGTGTGCCTGTTTCCTATTGTGTCTTCCTTGTAAGGTGTGTGTATGTCTCCGTAAATACAGAGTCAATGTGTTTGTCCCTTCTTTGTTGCATTTCTATTGATCAGTGTCAGTCATGAATGTTCCTTCAAGGTTTTAACCATGGAACTATTAGACTCTTGATGTTTTCCTACTAAGGGTGCGTCTTTTACCAAGTCACGTGTGTTTCATCCTAGCCAACTTTTTATGCAAAGATATCCTAAATAAAGACGATTCATGACCGTTTTTGGTGGAAATGTAATAGATTTTTTTAAGAGAAATTCCATCAACGGACTTTTAGCTTCGCACTGCAAAGAAAAAAACATTCAACACTGACATTTTGTCCTGACGGTACAGCCATGTCATTAATCATGGGTGTGTGCTACATTGGCCTGCACCTTTACCAGTTTCCACTGGTGGTTCTGTAAGGATGCAGTCTCAGATTCCAGTAGGTGTGCTTCCATCATTGGTGTCTACTCTTAGCCAACCTCTCGCTTCGTTTGGCTTATATTCGTTCATGAATGTGAGCAATACTGAATCAGTGGCGCACGCTAATGAAATCATTTGCTGTGATTGAGGATTAGGTGAAGCCATGGTGGAATCAAACCTGCAATTTTCCCTGGGAGATAAAGGTGTTTTTCCCAAGATCCTCATTAACCATTCATGAGGAAAAATGCCCCTAACCGTCAATTATCCTTGTACATTCGGGTGTTCGGTATCTCAAAGTTAATTGCTATGACATGACGATCGCCTCATGTGCTGAAAAGTTCTGTTTACTGTAGCATCTAACACAGCTGACCTCTTTTGCTGATGCTTCAGTGAGATGGAATAACACAAGAGTAATGTTATTTTGACCACTAAGTGAACTGCTGTCTAATCTGGCTATAACCAGGATGTGACCCAGTTTACCAGGAGAGGAACTGCCGAGAGCATATGAGTTTACTCCGAGTCTATATCACCTTTAGGGTAACGGCACTGTGCAGCTGGCCGACGGTAGTTTTTTCCCCGACAGATGCCATTTTAAAGAAATATGTAATAACGTAATGATAGGATTGAATCATCTTCTCTACTGGATTGAAGTTAATCAAAATGCTATCTCCAAAGGCGAGGCTTATTCTTCACTGGATTAGAGTGTGCTTGAGTCTGGGTGTGGGTGTGTGTGTGAGGGCGGATCATGTCCATACTACATTTCAAAAGATGAGTTGTGCATTGAAAAGAAAAGCAAAACAGTGTCATAATAATCATTTATTTATGAAAGGATGTACTGTAACACTGTCCAACCTGATGCTTGAATGATGGAACTAACTGTAATGTCCATGAGGTTGTTACTGTTATAGATTTATATATTTGCCTAGGACCTCTTTATATTTCTGTCATCATTTTTGACTCTCTTAGTAAGTGATGTCATGTCCATACCAGGATGTTAAGCACTGCTCACCAAGTTGTGTGTATATACAGAGTTCCCAGCATGATCATGACTTTTGAGGAAAACGTTGTCATTTGCATCATGTGACCTCTGTGTGTAACCTTTAAGGTGTTGCAGAAGCAGCACCTGTTTTGTTTGTTTTTTTATTATTGACTTTCTACCTGAAGGCTCAACCTTTATGTTCCGCGGAGGCAACGACCGGTTCAACTCTTCTTCTGAGGACTCACAACCTTTTGGTGAGGACAGTATTTTGACCACTTTGCTATTGATCAACGGATATCTATTTTTTCTGCATTGAACACAGGAAATGCGGAGGGGGGAGGGGTGGGGGAAAAGCAATAAGGGAACTGCACAGGTATGGCTGGATGTGTACCCACGGGACAATACACCGAACCACTCGACAACCACTGACAGACCCACATGAGTCGTGGCTTGTGGCGTGTGTGACGAATGGGGGAAGGCAAAAAAAACTACATTGTCAATAAGCACACGTACTGGATGAAATAAAATATAGAATTAAACATACAGGACACCTGCCTGCAGTGTTTGTTCTCTTTGCTCATATGCTTAATTGCGCTTCACAAAGTTGCAAATGGCGGAGTGCAAACGGGACACTTCTGGAGGCGACAGGTCAGCTGAGTGCAGCTACTTGATCGCTTCCTCTATAGCGGGTTGATGGGCAGAATGGTTCCCCCACACACTCCACACACACAGAGCGGTGAAGAGACAGGTGAAACTCCTTAGAATGCTGGAAATGTTGGCAGACTGCAAAAAGGAGGACAGGCAGTGTTGGCCCCTGTGAGCACTCAGCCATCTGCTTCATTAGAATTCCCCCTTGAGGTAACCTTCCCTTCCCCTCCAAGTGGAGCTCATTGAAAGTGAAGGGCTTTGTTTTAGATTGTCTATTGTAATTACACATTATTCTCCTTCTCTGATGCCTGCCTGCTGAGAGAAGAGAGGTGCTGGCTTGCTGATCTGCATCTCAGGACAGCGTAAAAAAAAAAAAAAAAGGTCCGGGACTGCTGCTGCTGCATGTGCCCCCCGGTCCAGATCAGTGGTGTCACAGCGGCATCCTTGTGATTGAGGTGGCTGTCTCTTGGACACTGAAGAAGGACGACCAACCCCGATGCCGTCCTATGCAGCATCGATGTTAATCTGCTCCGGTTTTCCTTGGGTCAATCTCAGCAGTAATTAATCCTACCATCACCCTGCAGATCTCATGGGTAAAGAGCTGTCAATGCGCCATACGCACTCTCAATGTATCTCAGTTTTTCTTTTTTTTTTCATGGGAACCACTCTGGTTGGTGCTGGTAAGTGTTGGCGGTAGAAGATTTGAATGTATCATATTGACATGGGGAAAAAAAACATTAATCTTCAATCACTACGATGTAACAGTCGCTGCTGTGTTCGTGATTTACAGGTCTGCTCAATTTCTGCTGCACTGTTTTGAAACATTGTTTTATTTCATGTCTGCAGACCTGGCTTATATGTTTTTGGCAGCACAGAGCTCAGAGCACTCAAAAACACACAGTAACTACAGCACATCCGTATTAGCGCCCCCCCCCCTAAAACCCTGCCGTCAAAGCCTTCTGACATCTGCCAGTTTGTTCGCAAAATATTGTCCAAATGCCAAGTTTGGGATGCTCTGGCTTTTGACGTGCTTGGCTGAAAATTTTTCTTTTTTGTGCGTGTGTTGGCTCTGCATATGTGCCTCCTGGGATTTAGTTTGTGAAAGCATACGCATGGATGACATCAGAAAGATGGCCACAGGTTGCTAACCTGATGTCCCCATTCTACCTTTTTAGCTCTACCAACACGCTCCTTCTCTCTCTTGCTGACAAACCCTGGTCAGAAATGACCATTTGTGCCCTGCTCAGAGGATGCTAATGCTATAAAAGATAGGATGAAAGTATGAGGTTAAGTAACATGCCAAAATGATACCATCAATAAATCTAAGACTTTATGTCAATTATATCTATTTTTTAGTATTGACTAATGTGCTAACCTTCCAAGGAGGATGCAAAGAAAATTGAAATTTTTGCAGGGTCGCAGAAATTCAACCATTGAAGCTACCAGAAGGAGGAAGGAGGAAAGGGAACCGAAAGCTGTTTTTTTTCCACCGGATTATGGGCTCTGTAATGTATTAGTGTAAATTAGAGTGTTGTCTTGACAGCTGTAATTGCTACACATAATGTACTTGCTGACCTCCACATGACCTCCTGGTTAGACCCTAACTCCATCAATGAGGCTTTAGATTTTGTGTCATGGTCACTTTTTGGTGTTTCTCAGGGTTTGCAGTGTAATATATCAACACAAGGACCGACAGCTCAACTTGTAACCCTGCCATCTGTTAGCGGCCTCTCTCATATGTCCATTTGGAAGCTCGGCCAATCCTCCCTCCTGGAAAGCTGGATGTGGCGTCCATAGCTGCCTGATTCAAAGGTCTTGCAACACTCCCAAAATGCTTAAAGGTCATTTATTTGATTGACTTGACAGAGATTATTTCTAAATGCTGGATCTGCTATTTTAAAATATGAACCCTGCTTTGCTGACATGAGAGTACGATGCTCGAATTGTTTTTTTTGGGGGGGGCTGGTCATATACTTCTGAGTAAAATGCCAGACAGTAAGCTGATGTAGTTTTCTTTTCAGCAAACACACAACCTATTTCAATATACTAGCGTGTAAGAGTATGTAGATCAGTGGGTGATTGGTGCATATTTCATAAAAGCGCTCTGTCCTCTAAAAATAATACGATAAAAAGAAACCCAGAGGAACTCATTTGAAACCCATTTCCTGATTTTTAGCAATTATAATCCTCCGTGACAGGTGATCCCTGCAACAGCATCCCTCTCCGCTTCCCCTCCCTCCTCCTCCTCCTCCTCTCCAGTGAGACTTGATGGAGGAACAGACCTCCCCCTCCCCCGTCCCCTCAGCCTCCACCTCATAGACGTCGAAGCCCTCACGCGTTTTGCTAAGCGTGGGTTAACTGTGTTGGACAGAATCCACGCCACACACCCGTAGCCAGGCCGGCAGCCACTGCTGATCATATTAGCCCATCATTCTCCTCCCAGGCTCATCCTTTGAACTGAGAGAAAGGAAACAGGGCAGTGTACCACAACTCATAAATCAGAAGGTACATGTTGATGTCAACTGGCCTGGACCCGGAACGCTCGCCGTGTTTTCAAATACAGCATCTTTCTTTTCCATTATTTTCTTATTGGTTGTAATAATAATGAGTCAATAAATTAAACTGATGATGAAAATATAGCAAATGGAGCTTAAAGTGGAGCCCGGAACGAATGACCAACTGGATGAATGGAGAGAGGCTTAATTACAGCGTCGGGATCTTTCTTCATTACTCACTGCCACGGGGATAATCTTGCAGAGGAGCCAGAGTGTTGAGCAGAAAAGCAGCGATTTTCAAGTCAGCCAAGCAATTTACATAGTTTTTGCTGTTTTTTGGGGTTTTTTTGGGGAGGGGGAGGGGTTGCAGTCAGCCAAGGTTCAAAAGAAAATGAATTTCACCTTCTTGATGTTCACCGTGAAGGTGGGAAAGACTCACAACTGCCCACAGCAGCTGTTGCCAAAGTAAAAATCTGGTAAAATCTTTACATGAGGATGAAAAAGATCTTCAGTATGTTTCAACCAAAGACACGAAGGACAGTTCAAGGTCAAATGAATGAAAGTTTTCAATCTAAAAGGAATGAAGTGGTCTTCATCTTTATTTCTTAAAGAAAATAATTCAGGTGACTAATGTGTGCATGAAAATGATTAAAATGTATTTTAAAAAAATTCTTTTTTAAAAATCAATATGGTGCAAGTCTACATAACACAAACCTTGGACAATTGTTGGACAGCTGGAATCTTCTTTCTTTCATCATTTTTGTTCATCATATTTTGGTTCATTAACCCAAATCAGCTTTCCATTTCAAATACATTTAACTTAAATTCAAATTTCCTCTTATTTGTAACATATTTATTAGATTTCATATAAAAGCCAAGTGAGATCTGAATCAGGAACATGAACATAGCATTTTGTCACCTGAAGTGATCTAGAGCCACTAAACTGATCTCAGACTGAGACACTGAGGACCAAATCTGAATAGATATGAACAATTCAACTGGCTGAGGCGGGAGAAGGAGAAAGGACGACATAATTACATTTTATTTTCTTTCTTTAGGTTTTCTTTTTTTAGTAACAACTGCTGCACAGGAATCGACACACAATCCCATGTAGAAAACAATTTTTAAGGGTCTTTGAAACTAATATTTGTTGGTAAAAGTGATTTTTTTTATATATATCTCTTGTCTGAATAGACACAGTCAAAAAAGACTAAAAAATGGCTCCATGAGCAAATGACCAAAATGCTCCGAAGACAAATTGGAATGTTCGCAGCAATTTCATGAAAAGCTGAGGCCAAAGAGTATTCGCATTACCAGTTTAATCAAAACGCCACAGAGCATAAACGTGCTCAGATATGGCTCCAAAACCCCAAATTTGTGTATCAATGTGCAGCGATTGATGTGTTTCCTCTGGTTTGTGTCACTTTCTATATTCTCGCTACATGCGGGCCAATTCACTAGAGTTTACATCAGCATCATCTTCACTGTTATTTATAAAATGCTTTAGAAACAGCCATTGCTAAAACAAAGTGCTGTCCATAAAGAAGAATCGAGCGAAAGGCAAAACACATCAAAACAATAGAAGACAAACATTGTTCAAACAATAAAACAAGAGTAGAGTCTCGTGCTGGAAGGGTTTGACCAGCGTGTAGCGGGAGGTGGAGTTTGGAACCGGCAGCAGACAACGGTTCCGTCCCCTCTGAGCTTAGACCTCCAGGAGCAGGTGATCAGCTGACCGGAGGGACGGAGCAGCTCAGAAAAGTGGAGCAAGACCCTTTAAAGATTCAAAAACCAAATAAAAGGATCTTAAATGAGAACCAGTGGAGGTAGGCCAGAATGGGACTAATGTGCTCCCACTGACGTACTCCATTTAAGAGTTTTGCTCTTTTCTGAATCTGTTACTCACAAAAGTTGTGAACGTCGGCTGTCTCTATAGTTGTTGATATGGAGCAGGGCTGACTGCGGCTGCAGGCTTTTTACATTACACGAAGGAAGAGGAAGATTGTTTGAGTAAAGGATGACTCACTTTCATTAGTGGATCTGGAATTCTGAGCATTTGGATCTTTGATGTTTCCTCCGTAGGTGTTTCACGGGGAATATTTTTATTTGCAAAATGCGCAAGATTTATATCGTGCATGTGACTGTCTATGTGCACCCACGGAGCTCAAAGGAACACACAGACAATTACAGTAAGAGCCCCAGAGCAGACCTGAGAAAGGGAAACAAGAGGAAGGAGCAGGAAAAAAGCAGCATCTTGTGTGAGTCCGTGAAAGAGTGAAGCTGTAAGTATGTCAGGAGGTGTAAAAGTGTGTGGGAGGAGGGTTGAAGGAGGGAGCCCACAGCACAGTGTAGGAATGGGAAGGGGGGTGTGAGGAAAAGCCCTGTGAGGTGATGGGTGAGCAGCGGAGTGTGTCTGTGGCCGGGAACGCATGCTGCGCTTGTGTTTCAGAGCACGGTGAGGAAGGAAGAGCCACGCCGAAGAGGTGGTGATGTCATTCCCCCTCTAATCCGGGCCATGCCACTGGGATTAAAGGAAACAGTCAAAGTCTGAATGTTTCATGATTTCAGCGTCTCGTGGACAGTTTTCAAAATTTCGATGCTTCATGCAACATTGCTGGCGTACTCCCATTTAAGGCTCCCAGAAGCAAAAGTGGGCTGGACATAAAAAGCAAAGTGTTTATTTCTTGCCCGGCAGCAATTCATTTATGATACAGTGGCTAGATTTGCATAGCGTAAAGTAACAGATTACACATCTGAGCTGATTGGATTGAGGATGGATCTAGCAGTTAATTTAAATATTAATGGAGCAATTTTGTTCAGATGTTGAGTCTCATTTGTCCACCATTAAAATAGTGATGCTGCTGGCGACTCAGACCAGCCGCCTCTTCTGAAGACTTGGGACACGATGAGGATCCATATTTTATCCATCTGGAAGACTCAATAGAAAAAAGGGATACATTAAATATGAGCGAGTGTTTGTTATTATTTCCACCCAAAAACATAAATCAGGACCTAAAAACGATGGTTCATGGACATGTAATGCTGTATTTCTATTCCTGGGTTCAGGGTTTATACAGACCCTATTTTGGGGAGAGATTTGCTTGCTTGGTGAGACAGCGTGACTAACTGGCTGGATCCAATCAGTGCGTGGAGGGACTGCAGCGAAATGTTTTAAACTGCGCGCGGGGAGTTGCTGAACGAATTCAATAATTCCAAACATAAAACAGAGCTTGCACTCAAAGCGATCTCAGAGAGGTGAAATCCACTTCCTAATCCCCTGCCAAAAACTCAGCCAGCAAAAAAAGAAAAGGAAATTGGTTTTCCCCTGGTTTTGTGTTGGTTGGCAGTTAGCTCAAATAAGCATCCTACTCTCTCTCTCTGTCTCTCGCTCTCTCTGCCCCACCACTGACACCTCTTCCTCCCTTTACCTCCCACCAAAGCCCTAAATCACTTTGACGGTGGACAAGCATCCAGTTAATAAACCCAACAGGAGGCACCTGAAACTGCTGCTGTTGCCCTGTGTGTGTGTGTGTGTGTGTGTGTGTGTGTGTGTGTGTGTGTGTGTGTATGTGTGTGTGCGTGTGTGTGTGTGTGTGTGTGTGTGTGTGTGTGTGTGAGTGACCTGCATGTTGTAGCTTACAGTCTGGCTGCACGGAACAACCCCATAAATGATACAATACCAGCTATTGGTTATACATTCATCCGCTGTACTTCACAGCCAGCAGCCCCTGATAAGCAGATGGACAAACATGTCAGTGTACGCATTTGTGTGTGCACGTGCGTGTGTGCGTGTGTGTCTGTATAATCCTCTGAGCAGTGATGATGAGCCTCCAGTGCCAAAGCTGAATTTAGGTATGGATGCTCTGCGCCCTGTTATGACTGACTGACTAGGTCACAGTTTGATATACAGGTGCACACAAGCGCAGGGACTCCTGCAGGAAGCAGGCAGTCCTCCCGTCAGAGGCGTACCGAGGCATGACACGTGAAGACACACGCGCGCGCGCGTATTCGCTCTTAGCTGTTATCTGCATTTGGACGGCTGATAAAAATAAAAAGTCCTATAAGGCAATTAAACAAGGAGTTACATGGCAGCATGTGTTGTCTGTTTAATACCCTCAGCTCCCCCACAGGGGAACCAAGGTGACCCCAGACGGAGGGGGGATGTTGAAGCAGCAACAGGATGGGTGCACAGGCAGACCACACGGCATACACTGGTGGAATGTTTGCAGGGACGGTCCCAGAGTTGAATCATAGGGAATGCCGGCTTGATGCGGATGGAAAAAACAGAGGTTTAAAATCGATGACGCTAACAGCCGAACTCACGTTGTGCCCGAACCCTGAAGCAACAAGTTATCCATCATTCACATGGTTGTCAAGCCATGGCACAAATCTGGTCATCTAATTCCAAAAGGGTCAACAAGCTGATGTCGCCTGTTAGCAAAACATGCAGCACCAAGATAAGTTATGACAAAACACACATTGAAGCGGTTCGAACGTTGGTAAGATGAAGGCTTTGTCTACACTCTTGTTTAATACAGTCACTCCACACAAGGATGGATAAGATGTCAGCTGAGGGGACAAGCACCAACAATTACAATTACAATTCCTTCATCAATAATGTACTGACGGCTACGTTGCTGTATCGACAAGCCTGTGCAATCTTAGAACAAGTAATGATAATAAAAATAAACTACCACCTGAATGCTATGCCAAACAAGCTTTTGATCCACTGAAATGCATTCTGGAGCTTTTTCAATGACTGTCTGCCGTTTAGCTCCTGTTCCACCTCAGTTACTTCTCTTCTGGGTCTTTTTCCTTTTTCCTGCTCTTGTGGTTCTGCGGAGGTTGACAGGTCGCCTTGACGATGTGTGTTGACAATGATGCTCAGGCTAGGTCATGACGCGTACCATCACAGAGAGGACAGACGTCAGCTGCATTCCTGGTGCACATGGATGTCATAACGCCACAGCTGCTCGGGACCTCACCCTTTAATGGACACTCCTCGCACAACCAAGGCAGATTATCAGCTGGCTGATAGTTATTTGGTGGTGTCGGTCCACGTCTTGGCTCCTGGCGTGTCACTGTCACCTCAACGAAGGGCTCTGTGATGTCTCCATATCGCCGCACACAATCTCATTGAAGCGATACAAGGCGGCGCCGGCGCGGGCTTAGAGGGAAACAATTGCTTTTTATGGCTTTGTTTCAGTGTGCGTGAGCGATACGGGCACAAAAAGAAGTGATGTTGTCCGTCCCGTGATACCAGGATTGAAGCTGCTGTTAATGGAGACAGATAGTTCTTACTCCAGTGGAACAGCAGCACACTCCTTGTTTAACACTCAACAAAAATAAACACTCACCACAGGGATTTATCTGCCCGGCTGAAAAACATTCTCCTGCACATAGTCTGCACCCACCACATGAACTTTTTACCTTCAGGTAAACAAGACAACCAGCAGAAAGTATTCCAGATTAACCATCTGTCCCCACTTTGGGAGTCTTTTCTCACATTCCCTCTTATCCGCAACAATTATTTGACTCTCCTCCCTGGAATGAGGGCCCCAATGACCTTTGAACTATGTTTTTAGGGACGATTTGGGTCTAGAAGGGTATCCCAATGCAAATAATGTCTTGAATGGCAATTAAAAAAAAAATCTGTAGCGATGTGTCCTTTCATATTTTCATCTAAAGCTCACATCTACTTTTCTTCTGCATCGTAACTGATGTTCTTTGCTATACTTTAAGAGATAAAAGAGATCCTTTTAAAGTGGGACATCTACTTACAAAATTAATTGGTTCCGGAAGTTGTTTCATAACCTGAAAATTACGTAAGTAGAGAGGCGTTTTCCATATAAATGCCCTAATCCGTTCCAAACCCCCAAAAATTCGGACATAATTTTTTTAATAACTCATAAAAATGTCTGTGTAAATTCTCAGTCATCCAGGTCATTGTATCCAAGGTAGTTTTCTCAGAACTGAAGAAGCCTTCTGGATAGAAGGCGAAACGTCTTCAAGAGAAGAAACCCAGTCCAGTTGACAGAGAAAACTACCTTGGAACTCATAAAAATGCATCAAAACATGTAACAAATACATGTTACAATAAGATTACTGCACAATAAATGTAGGAATTCAGTGCAGGGCTTCTCCAGGAACAAAATGAACTTTATTACAGGCTAATCTTACATTAGCCGTAATTACTAGCAATGAACGTTAACACTTGTGGAAACACCGCCATCTTAAGGACAAACATAGGAACACCCACAATAAATCCCGAAGAGGACGCTGGGATACACACAAACTTGTACATATTGACGTAGCTCCTAGCCAATGGGATTACAGGAAGATGCTAGGCGATAGCCAATGGCAGAACAACTACAAGCATTTTTGCGTTCGCTAAACTCCGCGAGCTGCGAGTAGCAGCGGTAGCGTATTTTTGCCTTTCGTATCCTGAAATTTCTTTCATAACAAGAGGAAATATTTTCCCGATGCGACATTTCGTAAACTGAAAATTTTGCATGTAGAGACGTTCGTAAGACAGTCCCACTGTACTTGTGATGGCATAGCCCTTCTGACCTTTGACCCCACGATGCTTGCAGTGTTGGCTGGAGCCTCGGCCACGGGGCCTTTCACAGGTCTCCAACACTGAAGTGTGTGAGCGGGTGGTGTGTGTCATGCGATGGACTCGTGACCTCTCCAGGGAGAATTTCTGCCACTCACCCAGGAACTGCTGGTACAGACCTACCACGACCCTGATCAGGCTTAAGCATTAATAAAATGGAAAGGGTTAAACATTCTACCATCATACATCCTAATTAAAGTGTGTTTGTTATTACACAATTGATAAGCAGTCATCCTGACCTCCATGAGAAATGTTTAAAAAAAAAAAAATCTAATTTACAGAAATATCCCAAAATATTTGATTTAATAAGTGTCCATAGAATCTAAACAATATGATGTAATGGAACTATATGTGGCCATATTGTCTCTACATGAGCTACCCCCCACATCAGCGCTAACATCCAGATGAGGGGTGCTCTGACAGTTCCGGTCGAACTTGCTTGTGCTCTATGGCTCAGGCATTCTGTGTGTGAGCTGCAGACTAAGATAGGACTCTCACAGGGCCGGCATAATGCTGGGAAGCTCAAAGGCTCCTCTTACTCTCCTTCAGTCGCACTTATTCTCAATCACTGGGAAAGAAAAAAAGTCCTCACATCAGAACATGAGGCAGCTTTGACAAAATGACATTTTGCTCCTCGAAGCACTCTTTCTTCCCCTTCCCTAGATGCATCGAGCTCCCCCAGCCTCCCTCAAAATGGCTGGCACCTCCTGGCGCTTGTCGAGCCTGACACCCTTCCTCTGCAGTGACCTTGAGACAAAGATGAAGGAGCGATTGTGCCTCAATAACTGCCGCAATATAGTTCCTCTACCCCCACAAAATAAAAATAAAAAAGTGGCGAGACGGCTCTCATTAACACTGACAGTCAGGGGGCTGGGGCGGGAAGGCGGGCTCTGCTTATCCACATCAATCAAAATGGGATTAGAGTGTCTCTCACTGGTCCCTTCTATTTCCCATTAACTTGAGGCTGCAGATAAAATGCAAAACTGGTAAATAAAGGACTCTTTCGATCTTCTGTGATTCCTTTGCTAAAAGACAATCTATTTACAACAAATAGGGTAAAACCTTCGCAGCATTGCATGCTGTAACTCTCAGGTGTCATGTTTTTGTAAAGGTGTCATTCACAATCGAGATCTGGAAGTGTTATTGCAACTGCATCCCATGCGGAAGACAGCTGGGGGGGTGGGCTAGGTGGGTGTCGTTGGAGTTAGAGTCCCGCTGACAGCAAGATGCACACATGACAGGGCGTGACAGTGTGTGGAAAAAACTGTCTGCTTTGATCAGACTACTAAAATTATCCACCCCTCTGCAAAAATGACCAGTCACATGACTCATCTAATGCCATACATCCACATCCTGGAAGGCAGTGGGTGCAGAGATGATGCATGGATTATTATAAAGACAAGGGGAAATCCTCCTGGCCATGCTGGAAAAGTCAGGGTCTGATGTAGTGCAGTATATTTTAGGGTGACTTCACGGAAAACCATTGATTTTAGAGCTATGATAACCTCCCAGATTTCAAGTTCAAATCTGAGATAAAACTAGAAAGAGCCTCTTTATAGAAATCTGGGAGGGGCGGATACAAAAACAGCAACCATCATGGAAGTTGAAACGAAAAATTAAACCTGCACAGAAGGTCACGTGTCAAATTTTCAAAAGAGGTTTCAAAGGAAGCAGCACCCCCGCCTGAAACTCACGTGAATTCTGGCGTTTTGTTGTTTATTTAAAACAAGAATTAAATCAAACCTGCGGCAATTGAAAGGACATACTTTTTCCTTCAACCTAGAGTAACGAATGACTTGAATTCTGAGATTTTTTTTGTTAGCTTGTACAAGAGAACTGTAGCACTGAAAGACTGTAACACTGTGGTCAACTGGTCTCAGAAGATGGAAACCAAAGGGCACAATACTGTCAAAAAGTGAGGACCCGGAATTGACCCCTAGGTGACCTCAAAAGAAAGGGCTGTTGATGAGGATGACATCTTCTCCAAGACCACAGAGGGGGGAAAAAAGATAGCAGCTCTAGTTTTCAGATGTTTCAGGCAGTAATTCAAACAGCACAGTTCACCCTGTCAAAAGCTGAGGGGAGGTCAAGGCGGATTAAAATTCAGCAGGCTGCTTTAAACAAGGAGCAGTGGTGTCCTTTTGAAAATACCAGTGGGCAGAGACTGGTGAATGATGGGGCAACATTTCAGAGAGGGGGATTTTGGTGGGTAAATGCAGAGAGGGCACAAGTTAACATCCATCTCTGAAACTTGGAATAGTGTATTTAAATGGTGGATGGTTTTTTCTCATTATTTTATCATTTATTAAGTGATAAAATGTCATTCAGCTCCCCCTATTCAGTCTTGTATGATGTCTTATTTGAGGTTTGGAATCTGTCTAAGACTAGAAGAATGATTAATAAAAGGTTGCTGCAGTATGTTGTGTCAGGCTGCAGCGCGTCAAGCGCGCTGCCGAGAAGGTGATCGGCTGCAGGCTTCCATCCATCCAGGACCTGTATATCTCCAGGACCCGGAGGCGTGCAGGTCGGATCACGGCCGACCCTTCCCACCCTGGTCACGGACTGTTTTCCCCCCTCCCCTCAGGCAGGAGACTACGGTCCATTCGGACCAAAACCTCCCGCTACATGAACAGCTTCTTCCCCTCTGCCATCAGGCTGCTGAACACCAAGTGACTTATCACTTAAGCACCATGTACAGCAGCCAGTCGGACTCATGAACATCACATTACTCCTGCATTGACCTGCACTATTTCTTACCATTTATGTATATACTGTATATATGTCTTATTTTATTTTATTTATCTTATTCTAGTGTTGTGTTCTTTATGTTGAATGTCGCAGCGTCACACCAAGACAAATTCCTAGCTTGTGTAATACTGTGTATTACATGAACAATGGCAATAAACCTGATTCAATTCAATTCAATTCACTTCAAAAGATAATTGTGAGATAAAAGTTGACACTAAGAGCAACAAATGAGTGGAGGAGCAAAGCAAAGACCAGGGTCTGAATCAAAGGGCCCAAACACGTGGGGACCGACCCAACCTCATTCAAGCTGTCACAAAAGGCAAGACATGAATAATAAACACCACTGCGACCCAAATTTGCATTACACGCTCAGCTCATGAAGGACAGGGCAGCAAAATTCAGCCTCCACTGGAAGAGGGACGTCCAGAGGAGGGAGGAGAGATCCCCCTGCACGGCTGTCAGGTAACTGGGTCCAGGTCCTGTCTCACCACTCCTCTCACCACCTGAGCCTCTGCGACGTCCACCCCTGCTGGAACCTGCGCAGAAGACAATCTTCACCTCGCGCCAGTTCCAGAACTCCAGCCCCGCTTTCTCTCTCAGGTGTCACCTCCTCCTCTTCGGCAATTTTAGCTCTTTTCTTAACACATGTGGCGGTGTCGCCCTTTAGCCCCGTCGTAGAAAAAGGGAAAAATTATTTGAAGAAGAGTTGGTCATTTCCATGGCAACCAGGTCCTGTGGTATAGGCTGGGACATTGGGGCCAAGCCCAATTCCATTTGCATACAAATTGCCCAGCTGGCACCTTGTTGTTATGACGACGGCACACGGCTCCCAGAATTCATTTGGAAGTAAAATACAATAGGATGAAGAGTTGTCGATAAAGTTTTTCTATGTTACTTTGCTCTAACCTCTATTTTAGACATTGATTTTAAATACAAGCCACATTGATTTCACAATCCGATTGTTATTAATCATGTTTTAGTGCAAAGTTTTGTTTTGTTTTTTTTACAAGTGATCAACAACTTCTTGTGCCATACCCACGTACTGTACTTTGGAAAATCCAACCATCGTCCTGCATCGGGATTTTATCCAACCCCTCTCACGCCTCCCCAGGAGCCGCGGCTGATTCCCGGACTGTGACCGAGCAAACTGTGCTGACAACACAGTGTCCTCTACTGGCAGCATGTGGCAGAAAGTCCACACTAACAACAAATGGATAATATTTAGCTCAAGGGCAACAGAGTTGATACTTTTCCTCAGCCGGTCTCGGCTCAGCTTGCCGGTCATTAAACCGACCTGCTGTGAACTGGTTAGTGAATATCAGAGCGACTACAAGCGTCCTCTTTAATCATTAGCCACTGTCTTTCTCAGCAGTCCCTGGTTCAGCTGTTCAGCTGTGCAACGGCACTTTCTCAAAGGCGCAAAGTGATTTCTGCCCTGTCATTAAAGACCTCGTCTCCAATTATTAGAACCGACCAGTACAAACCACCTCAGCCCAGAAAGGCCTCCGTCAGCAGGACAGCAAGGCAGGTGTGCGCGTGATTTCTGTGTATGCTGCAGCCTGTACCTCAGGGTGGGAGCGGAGAGGAAGGTGACACTTCCTGCATCCTCAGAATATAAATGCAAGACTCTCCTCAGTCGAGCGACACCGGCTGTACGGCTGGACAGTAGTACTTTTCTCCAGCGGCGCGTGCGACCTTTTTCAAGGTCGCGACTCACCAGCAGCTTGGATCATTACTAAAGCACCAACTGTCTCATTTGTCACCGACCATCCAGCTGAACATGGCGACCAGGTGGGGCCTCTGCGGGGCTGGAAAGATCAGCCATGATTTCAGCGTGGCCATGAAGACCCTGGCGCCCGAACATCACCAGGTACTCAAATAGGCACGTTCTCGCTGCCACCAACCGAGCAGCTCTGTGACGAGCGCACGTCGATTCCTGTCCTCCTCTATGTACAGATAGCAGCCATCGCATCACAGAGCTTGGAGCGCGCCAAGGACTTCGCCAAGAAGCACGGCATTCCTACAGCTTATGGCAGCTATGCAGAGCTGGCCGGCAACCCGGACGTTGGTAAGGCCCACGAGCGTCTTGGGTGCGAGCGGCACGACGACCGAAGCTGGCTGAGCTCTCGGTTTTCCGACAGACGTGGTGTACCTGGGGGTGCTCCACACAGAGCACTGGAAAGTCGGTCTGCTGTTTCTCGAGGCGGGGAAGAATGTGTTGTGTGAGAAACTGTTCGCAATGAACTCCAGACAAGTGAAGGAACTCGTGGCCGCCGCCAAGAAGAACAATGTCTTCCTGATGGAGGTAAAGATGAAGGGATGCAGCCCTTTGGGTGAACCTTACCTGCTGTTCAACGTCATTTTAGGGGAACTCAAACTTCAATAGTTTAAAATCAATGCAGCTACTCAAAAACCAAAACCTGCCTATGACAGAGACACTTAAAATATCAGTTCTCCTTTATTCCTGGCATTAAAATACCCCAGTTTTAGAATCTGTTTAAACATATGTCTATGCTATGACATCTGGATATTATATCAATCTGCGGATATTTATTCCAGATCAGCTTATTAACAATACTTCTCCCTCTTTTAAATGCTTTCATATCTACATTCCAGTTGGTGCGGTTGTTTCTGCTGAGGATTGAGTACATTTGACTTTATTCAAAGTCTAGGGCCACTGTCAGTACACCCGATTTACCTGTATTCCGGTGTACGTCCCACTACAACAGCTGGCTTATTCCGAAACACACGTTGCTCCTGTATGAGTAATTGGAAATTTGGTCAGAATCATGTGTAACGTGGGTCCTAAAGAAGCAGCAGCAGCCTTACAAATTCATCAAGCTAAATGAATCCTTAAATAGATGGTAAAATATGAGGAACATTTGGAATCAGGCAGCTGAATTTGATGGAACATGCAGAACCAGGGGGATCTGGACCTGAAGGGCTGCTCGGGTGGAACTCCACCATCAAATATTGGAGGTTGTGTTGCAGTGGGCGCTCTGCTCTTCCCCTCTCAGGCCATCTGGTCTCGCTGCTTCCCCGTGTACGCTGAGGTGCGCAGGCTGCTCGCGGAGGAGGCCGTTGGGGAGGTGAAACTTGTCAAGGCCTACTTCGGCTCCCCTCAGCTCCACATCCCCCGTTCGGTGAGGAAGGAGCTGGGAGGAGGCGCACTGCTGGACATCGGGGTGTACTGCCTGCAGTTTGTCCTGATGGTGTTCGACGGGGAAAAACCAGCATCCATTCAGGCCACAGGGGCACTGCTAGACTCAGGTGGGATTCAGCACAGGTGCCGGACGCAGAGTCGAATCATTAAACACAGAGAGTGAACTGGAGCTTATAAACCAGCTAGTAAAACAGCTGCTATGATCATAAATCAGAAAAGGAGGAGGGGGAACCTTTTTTCTTTTTTCATAAACTGTCCAAAGTAAACACCTCAGGAGGGAATTATTCACACTGAAAATCCCAGACTTATCTTAAAAATGTCAGACTAATCCAAATCCCCGGAGAATACAGTAATACAGTAAAAATGTGACAGGGGACTATGTAACTGGGTGTCTTACAGCCAGAAACTTTAATAAACGCCATCACATCATTGAGCACATTTAACTGAACAAAGCCTTTTGGGAAAGAAAAGCTATGCTTTTAAAGTTTAATTATTGATTATATGATCATCAGTTTTCACTGGATGCCTCCTTTTTCAATGTGTTTTCCAGGGGTAGATGAGTCCGTGGTCGTGGCAATGAAGTTCTCCAGGAACCGGGTGGCCCTCTGTGCCTTTTCGATCGCCACCCGGCTCCCAAACGATGCTGTAATCTGCGGCACCGGCGGCTGCATTAAAGTACGTGGTGTCGGGTTGCTGCAAGAGCAGGTTTACCTTAATTAAAACCGAGACGTGCAAAACCACGTAGAGAGCTAATTCCCAAATTAAAATGAAGCGTTCAGACAAAGAACTGCTGCGTCAGGTGATTTAGGAGCAGAGCGACTCTTTGTGTGTGTGTGTGTGTGTGTGTGTGTGTTTCTTCCTCGCCCTCCAGGTCCTTGACCACATGCACTGCCCCACCACGCTGGTGGTGAATGACAAGGAGATGAAGTACCCCCTTCCTGAACCCAGTCTGCCCCTGAATTTCACCAACAGCACCGGGCTTCGCTACGAGGCAGAGGAAGTGAGGCAGTGCCTGCTCAAAGGTAGGTCGCCATGAGATCGAGGCGGCCCAAAAGCAGCGTTCAGGGAGAGAGACGCTTGTCCGCAGCCTCGTGAGGAGTGTGCGAACGCTCATCAGGATGAAAGTCCTTGAGTCGTCCTCTAGCTTTCAGAGCTTCTCACTCCGGTTGGTTTTGCAATTCATTTACATAATCTTTACATCCCGGCTTGCGTATAAATAATTTATGCCCTATTGTGGAAATGAGTGTGAATTATCTGCTGGTAAACAAACCTGTCTTGTCAGTCGGGATGGGTCCTCCATGAAACTCTTCTGCATTCTCAGGACTTAAGGAAAGCCAACGGATGCCTCTGGCTCAGTCTGTCCTACTGATGGAGATCATGGATGAAATCAGGAAGCAGGTGGGAGTCGCCTTCAGCCAGGACAGCCAGTGACATCACTCCAAAGCTGGTCTGCGTCGCCTAAGCCAAACCCGCTTAGATGGAGCAGGGGCAGGCGCTGAGGGCAGGCGTCGTGTGTTTGCTGCTCCGGCAGCATTTAAATAAAGCTCTGCACATTATCGGAACCCTTGTCTCCCGTTTATTAGTGTTTCTCCTTCCACATCCTTAACCAGATAAGGCAGCGCGCAACAGAGCGACCACGTGTAACCATTAAGTCTTTGCTCTTTGAAGACGAGCGCAGCCGTCGATGTGATTGATGAATCTGGTAAAGATCTGCTTTGAAAAGAGGCCCCATTGCATTTAAAATGTCCGCCACTTAAGAGAATGACAACAACAGAAGCCCTAAATACAACAAAAGGAAGAGTTTCTTGATCCAAAGCATATTTCCTTTATTTGCACATTGATTTTTATTTCATTTTTTTGCCATAAATGGGGAATCTGTTCAGATTGAGGCTCATGAAGTGTGAAACTCTTTATTATGTAATTTCTTTGAACAGTTTAGGGTGAGCCACTTTCAAAACATGCTGCAGACACAGTGTGAAGTGCAGAAAAAAAACACCCTGAATGTATCCCACTTCTCTAGAGGTGTGTTGAGAACAAAAGAACACAGCAGAGGTGATGAGGATGAGGATGGTGACGAGAGATGCACGAATGTGTACGTGAGTCTGTTTTTTACTCTTCACTTTTGAAAATGAGGCTCACGCCTGAGCACTTCCAACAGGATTTTCTGATCAAGTCCACGGCCCAGTGAGTCATTAACGCGCGCCTCCTCTCAGCGTTAGTTACTGATTTGTTGTGGAGCAAAACTTTGAAAACCACTTCCAAGGTGGATGTTTTTTTGTTGCTTCTGCAGGGTTAGGGTTACCGTCTCACCTGGAAAGCACGTTCATCCCAGAACTCTCCTGAAACCATGAGCTTGAATCAATCAACCATTTCAATAATTTCAAGAACATATTAAGGGGATAACACAATAAAGTCTGTCCTGTTGTTCATTCATGATATCTCAAGCTTGCCTGTGACGGAGTTGTGAGCTTTTAACAGACACAAATGAAAACATCTAAAGAATGAATTTTTAGAGGTCGGAGTTCATTTGATCAGTCTATTTTACATATATCTGTATGTACATTGTGACTGTTGGATAAAAGTGTGAACATTTTGTGCATATTCAATTACTGTAGGACTAGTTTGTATTGAATACTGCTAAAAGGTTAAAAAAAATCTTTATTTTTTAAAAATGTAATCTATGTTGTTTCTTGGAAAAACCTTTCCCTTTCCAGTAACAAGAATTCAGTTTAAAAACAGCCCTTAAGACCAAATTAAGACAAAAAAAAAAACACACCCCTGAGATGTCACTGTATCCGCCTATTGTCAGTTATTCTCAAGATTCAAGGACTTTTATGGTCATGCTAGCCCACACGAAATTACAGATTTATGTTCCGGATTAAAAGTCAATCAAGCACACAGCAGCCCAAAGTATGATTTAAAAAGCATATAAAATACATACAAATATAAATAGTACATGTTCAGGTTAACATAAGTGTATGTTGTCATTCCCCAATGAAAAGAAAAAAAAACATAATTCAGACAAAATTATATAATTTCATTAATTAGGACAAAACATGATTATATGATAGATAGATAGATAGATAGATAGATAGATAGATAGATAGATAG